>NC_044561.1:24760113-25077613 GCF_007565055.1 Rhinopithecus roxellana | reverse complement strand
GTGTGGCAATTCCTCAAGGATCTAGAACTAGAAATACCATTTGACCCAGCCATCCCATTACTGGGTATATGCCCAAAGGATTATAAATCATGCTGCTATAAAGGCACATGCACACGTATGTTTATTGCGGCACTATTCACAATAGCAAAGTCTTGGAACCAACTCAAATGTCCATCAATGATAGACTGGATTAAGAAAATGTGGCACATATACACCATGGAATACTATGCAGCCATAAAAAAAGATGAGTTCATGTCCTTTGTAGGGACATGGATGAAGCTGGAAACCATCATTCTCAGCAAACTATTGCAGGGACAAAAAACCAAACATGGCATGTTCTCACTCATAGGTGGGAATTGAACAATGAGAACGCTTGGACACAGGAAAGGGAACATCACACACTGGGGCCTGTTGTGGGGTCGGGGAAGTGGGGAGGGATAGCATTAGGAGATATACCTCATATAAATGACGAGTTGATGGGTGCAGCACACCAACATGGCACATGAATACATATGTAAAAAACCTGCACGTTGTGCACATGTACCCTAGAACTTACAGTATAATAATAATAAAAAAAGAAGAAGGTGAATTTGTAGTACAGAATCTGCAAATACAGAACCTGTGAATACTGAGGATGGACTGTATAAATGGACCCCGAAATTCCCCTGCCTAAGCATTCAGTGCCTTGCCATTGCACCCAGGAAGATGGGCTATGATTTGCCCCACTTTGATCATAGGACTAATTATGCATATTTAACTTGTGAGGTTACATGCTGGTCTCCTTTGTATGTTTTTTTTTTTTTTTTTGAGACGGAGTCTCGCTCTGTCGCCCAGGCTGGAGTACAGTGGCGCGATCTCGGCTCACTGCAAGCTCCTGCCTCCCGGGTTTACGCCATTCTCCTGCCTCAGCCTCCTTTGTATCTTAAGGAGAGGAACTGTTGGTTGGTTTGTATCTCTACCACATAGCACAGTGGCTGGCACATAGTAGATGTTTAATAAATAATAAATTAAAAATTAAAAAAAAAAAAGACCACTTCTGGTTCAAAAACCTGCAGTGAAAGCGGCATTTGTTTAGTGGGAACTAGATGACACTGTTTGGTTTCCTTTGTCTGTACTTCTTTTTTTTTTTTGAGACGGAGTCTCGCTCTGTCGCCCAGGCTGGAGTGCAGTGGCCGGATCTCAGCTCACAGCAAGCTCTGCCTCCCGGGTTTATGCCATTCTCCTGCCTCAGCCTCCCGAGTAGCTGGGACTAAAGGCACCCTGCCACCTCGCCTGGCTAGTTTTTTGTATTTTTTAGTAGAGACTGGGGTTTCACCGTGTTAGCCAGGATGCTCTCAATCTCCTGACCTCGTGATCCGCCCGTCTCGGCCTCCCAAAGTGCTGGGATTACAGGCTTGAGCCACTGCGCCCTGGCTTGTCTGTATTTCTTAAGTAATCTTCTATTTAGGGCCAGCATCACTGGTGTTATTAATTGACAGTAATAATACATAGAATTATTTGAGTACAATGAGGTGGGGTGGTTTTAAATAATCAGAGGAATAATAACATGGGAAGTAAAAAGATATGGAAAAATCACTCAAGTGGTGTGTGGATGACAGAGCTTGGGGGACTCTACACCCATTCATTCGTTCATTTCGCTTACTTTATCCATGATGTACACATATACGCAAGTCTCTCCTCAGCTAATTCAGGCAGAGTCCAGTAATATACAGTTATACCTCCCAGGCCAGGTGCCATAAGAATCACCTGGGGAGTTTTCCTTTTATGTTAGACAGGGTTTTGCTCTGTCACCCACACTGGAGCACAGTGGTGCAATCACAGCTCGCTGCAGCTTCAACCTCGCAGGCTCAAGCAGTCCTCCACCTTGGTCTCCCAAGTAGCTGGAACTAGAGGCGCATGCCACCACACCCAGTTAATTTTCCTATTTTTTGTAGAGATGGGGGTCTCGTCATGTTGCCCAGGCTGATCTTGAACTCCTGGCTCAAGCAATCCTCCCGCCCTGGCCTCCCAAAGTGTTAGGATTACAGGTGTGAGCCAGTGCACCTGGCCTAGTTTTCCTTTTGAATACAAATACCCAGGTCCTGCCCCAGACCAGCTGAGCCTGAGTCTCTAGATGGTGGCCCAGCATCTGTATTTTTATGAAGCTCCCCAGGGAGTTTCTCCTGAGCATCCAGGGCTAAGCGTCATGTCTCAGGCACTCAGGGGCTTCTTCTTCCCTAGTAAGTGTAGAGCACCCTAGAAGAATGAGACACAGGGCTCCAGCCTTTCTCCCACCAAAGACACACAATAGGGTGTGCTCTGGGTCAGTGAGAAGTGGGTTCTTAAGTATTTCTTCAGCATCTCACCCAGGCCAGCTCTCCGTGGGGGCACCAAGGTACATCCCCGGAAAGTTCACAGTCCAGTGAAGGAGAACAAAGTATTTCCAGAAAACACAGCATGATGTGACTGACATTCTAACAGGAACCAGCCCCCGCCCGGCACCTCACCTCACAGAGACACAGAGGCCCAACAAATACAGAGCCTACGAATCCCCCACAAATTAAATCACGTCCCAGCCACACACGTAAGAATGGCCACAGTAAAAAAAAACACATACAAAAATAATGAGTGTTGGCCGGGCGCAGTGGCTCACGCCTGTAATCTCAGCACTTTGGGAGGCCGAGGCGGGCAGATTACCTGAGGTCAGGAGTTCGAGACCAGCATGGCCAACATGGTGAAACCCTGTCTCTACTAAAAATACAAAAATCAGCCATGTATGGTGGCGCATGCCTGTAATCACAGCTACTCAGGAGGCTGAGGCGGGAGAATCACATGAACTCCGGAGGCAGAGGTTGCAGTGAGCTGAGATCACACCACTACACTCCAGCCTAGGTGACAAGAGCAAGACTCCATCTCAAAAAAAAAAAAAAGAAAGAAAATAACAAGTGTTGGCAAGAATGTGAAGAAATTGGAACCCCTGTGCACAGCTGGTGGGAATGTAAAATGGTGCAGCCGCTGTGGAAGACGATATGGTTGCTTCTTAAAACGCTAAAAACAGGATTAGCATATCATCCAGCAATTCCACTTCTGGGTATAAAATCAAAGAGTCTGGGCTGGGTGCGGTGGCTCACGCCTGTAATCCTAGCACTTTGGGAGGCCAAGGCGGGTGGATCACGAGGTTTGGAGTTCGAGACCAGCCTGGCCAAGATGGAGAAACCCCGTCTCTACTAAAACTACAAAAATTAGCCAAACGTGGTGGCGGATGCCTGTAATCCCAGTTACCCAGGAGGCTAAGGCAAGAGAACTGCTTGAACCCGGAAGGTGGAGGTTCCAGTGAGCCAAGATAGCGCCATTGTACTCTAGCCTCGGTGACAGAGCTAGATGCCATCTCACACACACACACAAAAAAAAATCAAAGAAACTGAACGTAGGGACTTGAACTGATATTTGTACACTTACGTTTGTAGCAGCATTTTATTCATACTAGCTAAAGCGTGGAAACAAGCCAAGCATCCGCTGATGAATGAATTAATAAACAATGTGGCCTAGCCATACAATGGAGCATTATCCAGCCTTTAAAAAGGGAATTCTGGCAGGGCGCGGTGGCTCACGTCTGTAATCCCAGCACTTTGGGAGGCCAAGGCGAGCGGATCATGAGGTTAGGAGATCAAGACCACCCTGGCTAACACAGTGAAAACCTGTCTCTACTAAAAATACAAAAACAAAATTAGCCGGGCGTGGTGGCGGGTGCCTGTAGTCCCAGCTACTCAGGAGGCTGAGGCGGGAGAATGGCGTGAACCAGGGAGACGGGACTTGCAGTGAGCCAAGACTGCGCCACTGCACTCCAGCCTGGGCGACAGAGCAAGACTCCGTCTCATAAATAAATAAATAATAAATAAATAAATAAATAAGGAATTCTTCAGCTACTCAGGAGGCTGAGGCAGGAGAATCGCTTGAACCCGGGAGGCAGAGCTTGCAGTGAGCCGAGACCACACTATTGCACTCCAGCCTGGTGACAGAGCAAGACTCAGTCTCAAGAAAAAAAAAAAAAAAAAGAAGAAGGGAATTCTTACATGGTACAACACAGGTGAAATTTGAAGACATTTTGCTAAGCAAAATATGCCAATCACAAAAGGCCAAATACTATATGGTTCACTTATATCAGATGCCTAAAGTAGTCAAATTTGTGGAGAAAGAAAATAGAACAGTGGTTGCTAGGGGTTGTGGGGAGGGGGTATAGGATGGGGCATTGCTCATGGGTAGAAGAGTTTCAGTCTGGGAAGACAAAGAGAGTTCTGGAGATGGATGTTGGTAACGGTTGCACAACAATGTGAATGTACTTATGCCACCAAACGGTAAACTTAAAAATTATTAAGATGGTTGGCCGGGTGTAGTGGCTCATACCTGTAATCCCAGCACTTTGGGAGACTGAGGCGGGCAGATCACCTGAAGTCAGGAGTTCAAGACCAGCCTGGCCAAACATGGTGAAACCCCATCTCTACTAAAAAAAAAAAAAAAATTAGCCAGGTGCAGTGACATGCGCCTGTAATCCCAGCTACTCGGGAGGCTGAGGAAGGAGAATCACTTGAACCTGGGAGGCAGAGGTTGCAGTGAGGCAAGATTGCACCACTTCACTCAAGCCTGGGCAACAGAGCAAGACTCTGTCTCAAAAAATAAATAAATAAATAAATAAATAAATAAATAAATAAATAAATAAATGATTAAGATGGTTGGCTGGGTGTGGTGGCTCATGCCTATAATCCCAGCACTGTGGGAGGCCAAGGCAGGAGCATCACCTGAGGTCAGGAGTTCGAGACCAGCCTAGCCAACATGGTGAAAAACCCATCTCTACTAAAACTACAAAAATTAGCTGGGCATGGTGGCACATGCCTATAGTCACAGCTATTCGGGAGGCTGAAGCAGGAGAATCGCTTGAACCCAGGAGGCGGAGGTTATAGTGAGTCAAGATTGCACCACTGCACTCCAGGCTGGATGACAGAGTGAGACTCTCAAAAAAAAAAAAAAAAAATTAAGATGGTAAACTGGGGCTGGGCGCGGTGGCTCACGCCTGTAATCCCAGCACTTTGGGAGGCTAAGGTGGGTGGATCACAAGGTCAGGAGATCAAGACCATGGTGAAACCCCATCTCGACTAAAAATACAAAAAAAAAAAAAAAAAGCACCAGGCGCGGTGGCAGGCACCTGTAGTCCCAGCTACTCAGGAGGCTGAGGCAGGAGAATGGAGCTTGCAGTGAGCTGAGATAGCGCCACTGCACTCCAGCCTGGGGGACAGAGCGAGACTTCGTCTGAAAAAAAAAAAAAAAAAGATGGTAAACTGGATCCATATTTCACAATTTTTAAAAGTGGGATTTTTTAAACAAGTCAGGCACCAGGGCACAGGCATGGCATCCAGCTGCCTGGGTTCAAAACCTAGTTCTATGACATGCTAGATAGGTAGCCCTGAAGTTACTTTGCTTCTGTGCCTCAGTTTCCTCATCTGTAAAATGGGTATAAAAGTAATAATGCCTGCTGTACTAGTCCATTTTCATGCTGCTGGAAAAAACATACCTGAGACTGGGAAGAAAAAGAGGTTTAATTGGACTTACATTTCCATATGGCTGGGGAGGCCTCAGAATCATGGCAGGAGGCAAAAGGCATTTCTTACATTGTGGCGGCAAGAGAAAATGAGGAAGAGCTAAAAGCAGAAACCCCTGATAAAACCATCAGATCTCGTGAGACTTAATCACTACCACAAGAACAGCATGGGGGGAAACAGCCCCCATGATTCCAATTATCTCCCACCTGGTCCCTCTCACAACACATGGGAATTATGGGAGTACAGTTCAAGATGAGATTTGGGTGGGGACACAGAGTCAAACCATATCACCTGCCTCCTGGGGCTGTTGAGGGGATGAAAGGAGTTAATCAGTACAAAGCGACAAGCAGAGTGCCCAGTTCGCAGCATGTGTTCAGTAGGTTAACTGCTATGATTACGGTGGTGGTGGCCATGATCACTTCCTGCTCCACACCCTGCTGGAGCCCTAAGGTTCTGAAAGACACTCACAAGAAGTGATGCAGGTCCAGGGAGATTTTTGGCCTTTTGGTTTGGTTTGTTTAGGACAAGAAGCCACTTATAAGTATGGAATAAGGACTACGGTGCCGAATGTGGGGAAGCTGAGAAATTAAACTCTGTGAGGACAGAGGCCAACTCAGCAATAAATAAAATGTCCCTGCCCAGAGCCCAGAGCCAAGAATCCTCTGTCTCCACTTGCAGGGTGATGCAGGCCAAGGCCCTGCCCTTTCTAGGCTTCAGCAGGCCCCGCCCCTCAAACCCCCACCCTGGGAATCTAAGGGCGAGAAGCCAGTCCAAGGTCCTGGCGTGTCAGCACATCGGAACCTTGGGGCCCTCCGGAGCCCCAGGGTGCGCCAGGGGAGGTGGATTCCCCAGGAGATCAGAGTTAGAGGGTCTCAGACACATTCAGGCCTTTCTGTTTAGACTCACAGGCTCTATGAGGCCAGACCTGGCCGCTGCTCCCAGGAGGCAGCTGGGAGGTAAGAGGCCTCCTACCATCCCCGCTGAGCCTCACCCAGGCCTCCAGCCCTGTTTATCAAGGCTCTGGCAGGGCAGACAACAGCGCATGGTCCCAGGTGTGGACCAAACATTTTATCCAAAAGTCTTGGACACAAAGGGTCTTTAAAGGGTCACATTATCCATCTCCTGCCTCCATTGAGCTGTCAGTTTCCCTTTTCTCAAAGACACACAATTCCGATGTTACAAGGTCACCAGGAAACACCATAGATATGTTTGATGCTGATTATGGAAACGTGAGTATAATTAGCCCATTAACAGTAATAGTAATAACAGCTGCCAACAACATGCCCGGCACTGGGCGCAGAACTTCACAGGCAGCCTCTCAGTCAATCCTCATGACAGTTCGCTGAGGTGGTTCTACGATTAATATCATTCCCATTGTACAGACAGGGAAACTGAGGCCAGGGATTGAACTTTCCCAGAGTCTCATAGGCAGCAAGTGGTGAAGCAGAGGACTTGAACCCAGGCTTATGGGGCAGGGGAGCCTACCTGCTTTGCTGTATCCTCCCCTAACCAATAAGGGAGCCTACCTGCTTTGCTGTATCCTCCCTGACCAATAACATGGTCCGAATCCTGACTGGCAGGTCCCACTCATGACTGGCAGGTCCCTGGGAAGCCAGAGTCTCCATCCTTGCATTTCCCACCCCAGGTACCCCAGCCTGGCAGTGTGTCTCTTGTGCGAGGCCCCTGCAGTCTCAGGCCCAGCCAGAGGCAGGTCCCCCATGGGCTGACCTAGGGGTGAGCCCCAGCATGTGGGGAGCAGGCGGGCAAAGGGCCCAAACCTGTTCCTCCACCCACTGGGGTGCTGGGTGCTGAAAGCATCTTCATGTCGCGACCAGCCCGGTGGGCTCTCTGCGTCACAGGTGGGAGCGTCCAAGACTGGCAGGCGGCCAGTGGGTGTTCGAACCTCACCCAGACGGCTCCTGGGCGTCCGCACCCCTGAGCAGTTCATACCCACTGGAGTGTTGGGGGCAGCATGGACAGACCCCCACACACAACAGGGGGGCCCAGGAAGGGTTGGGGGAGGCAGAGACGGATGTGGGATGGAAAGAAACAGGAACTGGGAAGCAAAATCCTAGCATCTTGTCCCTGCTCAGCTCCTGGCTGGCTGAATGACCTTGAGCAAAATACTCATCCTCTCTAAGCCTTTTGTTCCCTCTCTAAGAAGGAAAGCTTCCAAAAGAAAGGCACGAAAATCCAGACAGCCTTGTCAGGGCTGCGTTCCAATGCCCACCCCTGGGGGTTCTGCTGTCTTTGCTCCATAAACAGGGAACTGCCGAATGTGGAGCAGTCCTTCCCAGGGGGATGTGCCCGGCTCAGTGTTCCCAGCTGCCGCAGGGCCAAGAGTCTGCAGTCGCTGGCTCCGGGTGGGGAGTGGGAGGACCAGGCTGTCTGAGGCCCTCGAGACCAGAAATCCACAAACTCACTCAGTTCCCAGTCCCATCCCAATGCCCGCCTCTTCCCACAAGGCATACAGTAGCCACACAGGAAGCCCACGCTGAATAGTGGCGGGGAGTATGGATGGTGCAGGGAAACCCATCCCTGCTGCTGGACAAATTAACCAAGGCTCTCATCCCTTGCTGGTGAGTCAGCAGCAGCATCCCCAAGTGCCAAGGGAGGCCAGGGGTACAGAATGCAATCGGCAGGGAATTTGGATCCCAGCTCTGCACCATCCTTGGCTGTGTTTCCTTGGTGGAGTCAATTCCCTCTCTGAGCCTCAGTTTTCTCATCTGGAAAAAGAGATCGATACTGCCTAGCTGATGGGGTCATCCTGAGGTTGAAGCCTATGAAATTTTGATATCTGCCATTCTTGAGCTACGAAAATGGCAGTTTCATATATTTCAATATGTGCAAGGGTACAGCACATATGTGAGAGCAATAAGCACTGGTCACAGTTGGTGCAGTGGCTCACAGCTGTAATCCCAGCACTTGCACTCAGAAGTTCAAGACAACACAGCAACAGAGAGAAACTCCATCTCTACTGAAAATCAAAAAAAAATTAGCCAGGCATGGTGGCACACACCTGTATCCCAGCTACTTAGGAGGCTGAAGCTGGAGGATTGTTTGAGCACAGGAGGTCGAAGGTACAGTGAGCTATGATTGCACCACTGCACTCAAGCCTGGGTGACACAGTGGGATCCTGTCTCAAAAAGGTATTTTTAAAAAAATGAATCACTGGCCGGAAGCAGGTGGCTCACGCCTGTAATCCCAGCACTTGGGGAGGCCAAGGCGGGCGGATTACGAGGTCAGGAGATCAAGACCATCCTGGCTAACAGGGTGAAACCCCATCTCTACTAAAAATACAAAAAATTAGCCGGGCGAGGTGGCGGGTGCCTGTAGTCCCAGCTACTCGGGAGGCTGAAGCAGGAGAACGGCGTGAACCCGGGAGGCGGAGCTTGCAGTGAGCCAAGATCGCGCCACCGCACTCCAGCCTGGGAGATACAGCAAGACTCCGTCTCAAAAAAAAAAAAAAAAAAGAATCACTGATACTTGTTATGACATGAATGAACTCAAAAACATTCTGCTAAGTTAAATACATCAGTCACAAAAGGTCACATATTATATGATCCCATCTATATGAAATATCCAGAATGGGCAAATCCATACAGAAAGTAGATTAGTGGCTGTGTAAGGCCGGGGAGGAAACTGGTGAAGGGGCACCACTAATGGGTATGGGGTTTCCTTTTGCAGGTGATGAAAATGTTCCATAATCAGGCCGGGCGCGGTGGCTCAAGCCTGTAATCCCAGCACTTTGGGAGGCCGAGGCGGGCGGATCACGAGGTCAGGAGATCCAGACCATCCTGGCTAACACGGTGAAACCGCGTCTCTACTAAAAATACAAAAACTAGCCGGGCGAGGTGGCGGGCGCCTGCAGTCCCAGCTACTCAGGAGGCTGAGGCAGGAGAATGGCGTAAACCCGGGAGGCGGAGCTTGCAGTGAGCTGAGATCCGGCCACTGCACTCCAGTCCGGGCGACAGAGCCAGACTCCGCCTCAAAAAAAAAAAAAAAAAAAAAAATGTTCCATAATCAGTCATGGTGAGAACTGCACATATCTATGAATATACTAAAAACCACTGAACTGTGCACTTTAAAGAGGTAGGCTGGGCTGGGCTGGGCTGGATGTGGTGGCTCATGCCTGTAATCCTAGCACTTTGGGAGGCCGAGGTGGGTAGATCACCTTAAGTCAGGAGTTCGAGACCAGCCCGACCAGTATGGTGAAACTCCATCTCTACTAAAAATAGAAAACTTAGCCAGGCAAGGATGGAGTGCCTTTTAGTCCCAGCTACTCGGGAGGCTGAGACAGGAGAACTGCTTGAACCTGGAAAGTGGAGGATGCAGTGAGCTGAGATCACGCCATTACACTCCAGCCTGGGAGACAGAGCAAGACACCCATCTCAAAAAAAAAAAAAAAAGATGAGTTGGATGTTAAGTGAATTATATCTCAATAAGGCTATACTGGAAAAGAGACAAGTTCAAGAAAAATGTTAACTGGAAAACAGCCCGGGTGGTATACACATATCCAGAAAATCCCGAAGTGATACAAGAATGACTGGAGTTTGGAGTTCAAACACGGAGCTCATGCATTAGCTTTACCTGGGTTTAAATCCCAGCTCCACCACCTTCTAGCCGACTGACCATGGGCTAATGACTTAAGCTCTCTCCACCTCACTTTCCTCATCTGGAAAATGGGAATAAGAATAGTTCCTGCCTCATGGTGTCACCATGAGAACTAAAAGACCTAACACAGTACCCAGCACATCCTAGGGGGTTAACAAATGGTAGCACTGGTACCTGTCACCATCTATCACATCACACACTAAAGCTCATGGACGGGGTGGGAGCTGCCCAAGGTCACAAGGCCGGGAAAAGCCAGCCTGGAAAGCTGAACTTCAGTCCTCAGCTTACGCAGAAGTTCTACCTCCCACACAGCTGAGAGGCCTCACCCAACCTGCCCCACCCAGACCCAAGTCCGGCTGATAAATCCTTTCCTGAAAGGGAGCACAGCATGCAAATAAGCCAGTCATTTGCTGAGGGCCTGCCAGGTGATAGGGCCTCCCAGAGCTGGTGAAAGTCCCATCGTGCAAACCACCAAAAGAGGTGCAGCTGGGTAGAGGATGGGCAGGGCCAGGCCCAGGTCTACACAGCACATTCAGCACCGGCTTGCTACCATCATTATTAATATATAGTCATCACTATTATTCAGTATCATTATTATTTTCACCCAGATTTTTGGGAGGACCTCACTAGTCATTCAGTTGACAAATATTTATTAAGTGTCCCTACCATGTGACAGAAACTGTACTTGGGACATGGCAGGGAGCAAAGTCCCTGCCCTCCTGGACCTTCATAGTTCCATAGGAGAGACAGACATTATTAGAGAAACAAATATATAAATAATCATATGCAATAGCCAGGCATGGTGGCTCATGCCTGTAATTCTAGCACTTTGGGAGGCCGAGGCAGGCAGGTTACTTGAGGTCAGGACTTAGAGACCACCCTGGCCATCATGGTGAAATCCCATCTCTACTAAAAATACAAAAAAAAAAAAAATTAGCCGGGCATGGTGGCGCACATCTATAATCCCAGCTACTTGGAAGGCCAAGGCAGGAGAATTGTTTGAACCGGGAGGTGGAGGTTGCAGTGAGCCGAGATCACGCCACTGCACTCCAGGTTGGGCGACAGGGTGAGACTCCGTCTCAAAAAAAAAAAAAAAAAAAAAACACCTCATATGCAGTTTGGGGTCTGTACTGAGAGGGGCAAGAACAGGGAATGGGAGGGTCATGAGAAGGACAGTCCTTTCCTGTATGCCACCATCCTCCCCACCTGCACAGATGCAGCCTCCTCACTGCCCTCCGGGACTCCACTTCTGCCCCTGAGCACAAGTCCATTCCCTTTCCAGCAGTCAGGGTTTTTAAAAAGCCCAAACCAAGTCCTGTCATGAAGGGCAACTGCAGTTACAATGAACCCCAAATTGCCCTGCACTAGCCCGGCCTCCTGAACCTCTCCCCCTTGCTCCCTGTGCCTTCCGGTCTTCCAGCAGGATGCCCAGCTTGCTCCTGGCGGGGGCCTTTGCACTTGCCAGTCCTGCTACCTACAACACTTTCCCCCCGGGCTCTTCAGATGGCCCCTTTGTCTCCTTCAGGTCTCAGCACATAGGTCATTTCCTCCCAGAGCCCTTCCCTAGCCACCCCATTGAAAGCAGAAACCGTCTTCCACATTACCTTCTTTTATTTTCACCATCGCTCTTAAGAGTATTGGTTTATGCACGGACTTTTGTACCTGCTTCTCCCCACCAGAATGTCAGGACTACAAAGGCACTGAACCCTGCTGCATCCTTGGTGCCCAGAACAGTGCCTGGCACAGGGTAGGTGCTTAATATTGTTAGATGAGATGGATGGATGAAAGAAAGAGAAGGAAGGAAGGAAGAAAGGAAGGAAGGGAGGGAGGGAGGGAGGGAGGGAGGAGAGGGAAAGAGAGAAATAAAGAATAAGTGGATGGGCCGGGCGCGGTGGCTCAAGCCTGTAATCCCAGCACTTTGGGAGGCCGAGACGGGCGGATCACGAGGTCAGGAGATCGAGACCATCCTGGCTAACATGGTGAAACCCCGTCTCTACTAAAAACTACAGAAAACTAGCCGGGCGACGTGGCGGCGCCTGTAGTCCCAGCTACCCGGGAGGCTGAGACAGGAGAATGGCGTGAACCCGGGAGGCGGAGCTTGCAGTGAGCTGAGATCCGGCCACAGCACTCCAGCCTGGGTGACAGAGCGAGACTCCGTCTCAAAAAAAAAAAAAAAAAAAAAAAAAAAAAAAAAAAGAATAAGTGGATGGAATGGAAGGTAGGTAGGTATATAGATAGATGGAAAGAAGGAAGGACAGGTAAGTAGATAGAAGGAAAGATGAATGAAATGATAGATGAATACACACATGGATGCATGGATTGTATATGGATGGATGGGTGGATGGATGGATGGATAGATGGATGGATGGATGCATGAGTGGATGAATGGGTAGGTGGATGGATGAATGCAAAATGGAGGAATGGATGGAAGAATGCATGGAAAGCAGCTAGATGGTAGAAGACTGAATGGGTGGTTCTGACCATATGCTTATGAGCACAGGTTCCTGAATGCAGATCTCTCATGAGCACTGTTTTCTGAGCAGTGAAATAAGGTAAACCATATAGAACATGTAGCAACTCTTCAATAATCATTAACCATGTTTATGATCATTATTTTAGTTGTTGTTAACCACTGTAATATCTGCTGGGTGGTAACATTTTGCATGTTTGTCTGCCTGCCTACTACCTATTTTTCCGCCACGTTCTGCAATGATCCTATATTGTTTTTAGGAATAAACACCGCAGAAAGAGTTACATTTACAGGTTCCCATCTCTCTCAAGCATGATCTTGGACTTCAAAGCCCTGACCAGCTAGAAGGGAAACTGAGTCACCAGCTGGGACCCTAGCCTGTTCCAGGCACCTACTCTCCCTCAGTCCCCTCCCACTAGACACACCCTGGAATATGAAATCCCCCAGGTTCATGCTTCCTTTGGAAGCACTGCTAAAGAAACCTCTCTGGAAACAGTGGCACGTTAAGAATTCCAGCCTTTTTGAGAGGGCACTCAGGCCACAACCCAGGCCAGCAGCACAGGGGAAGCCCAGGTGCCCCCCCAACCCTCTACCTAAAAGCCACCAAACTCTTTCCTTCATGATCCACAAAAAAAAAACCAATACCTCTCCAAAAAAATACCAATTTCTGGGTGCAAATTCAGGACCACATCCCACAGCAGCCAGATGGATCACCCCAAATTTGAGAGACACTGGGAATGTACCATGTTGTGGGTACAACATTCACACTGGGGGACCCAGGCGATAACCCCAAGATTCAGCAGCCATCCTTCAGGGAAACGAAAACAGACAAACCGGGCTCAGAGGATCACAAACTAAAGGCATCCTGGCATGGCACTGAAGCGTCATGAACAAGAAAAACAAGGAGTTTTTCTCAAGAACAGCCCCAGTAGAAGACTCCCTTCCACAGAAGGGGTAGATGCCCCAATTTGTGGATATTGGGTTGGCAAGGCAGCTACGTCTCACACAGACAGCTCTGGGTGGCACCAGCAGAAACAGGAATAGCCACTATGGCTGTCCTTCATTGATTACTTCCCCATGGGGAATCTGACAGCTAGATAGTAGTAGTAATGACAGCGGCTGGCTGGGCGTGGTGGCTCACGCCAGCACTAAGGGAGGCCAAGGCGGGTGGATCACATGAGGTCAGGAGTTCGAGACCAGCCTGACCAACATGGTGAAACCCCATCTCTACTAAAAATACAAAATTAGCCGAGCGTGGTGGCACATGCCTGTAGTCCCAGCTACTCAGGAGGCTGAAGCAGGAGAATCGCTTGAATCCGGGAGGCAGAGGATGCAGTGAGCCAAGATCCCACCATTGCACTCCAGCCTGGGCAACAAGAGTGAGACTCCGTCTCAAGATAAATAAATAAATAAATAAATAAATAAATAAATAAATAACAAATAAATAACAGTGGCTACAGTTGATTACGATGATTGAGTGAGATAGTGCATAGCAAATGGTTAGCACAGGGTCTGGCTCAGTCTGTATGGTTGGTGTTGTAATAAATATACTAGATCAAGTTTGTCTAAACCATGGCCCTCGGGCTGCAGGACGGCTTTAAATGCAGCCCAACACAAATTCATAAACTTTCTTAAAATGTTAGGAGATTTTTTTAATTTTTTTTTTTTAGTTTATCATCAACTATTGATAGTGTTAGTGTACTTTATGTGTGGCCCAAGACAATTTTTCTTCTTCCAATGTGGCCCAGGGAAGCCAAAAGATTAGCCTCCTATACTAGATGATGAGGAGGAGGAGGAGGAAGAGGCACCAACCCTGTGCCTGGCTGTGCTAGGAGCCTTTACATGATAAAGGCACATCTACCCTATTAGGTAAGCCCTACCATTAGCCTCATTTTATAGAGATGGAAACCAAGGATGGACCAGGTTGTATAATGTATTGATTCAAATTCACAAAGCTAGTACAGTGCAGCTTCACTTCCCTACAGATGTCTCCAACCCCAAACTCCCCTCTGAAAACCAGGCTCCATGACCTGCCCTGCCCTATGGCTCCCCCAGCCCTTTCCTCTCTGTGGCCTTCTGGGATCCTGCAGTGTCCAGGTGACATCACGGCTTTCAGACCTTCTTGGAAGTAGCACTCCAACCTTATCCTTCTCCCCTGGTGTCTCGAGCCTGTCCTCCAGAAGCCACTGCTGGAGTCAGCGGGGGAGGCGGAAGGGTTCTCAGTGAGCTCATTTTACAGGGGCCACCTCCCAGCCTGCTGGGACCGTCCAGTAGCTTTAACTTGGACAATGCCCAGGCCTCAGCAGGGACAGGAAGCATCCCGGAGTGATAAAGATCAGGACTGGTTTGAGAGTTTGCCGAGAGTGCTTTGTGTGAGTCAAACTCCCTGGCCCAAGCCCCGTTCTGAGCAGCTCCCACCTCGGGAGCTAAAGAAAGCACCCCTGGGCCGTGCCTGGGGGAGGGGGTCTTCTCTGAAGCCTGTTCTCTAAATCCACTAGTTATCAATTACAGCATCCATAGAAGGGGCCCCTCTCTGAAGAGTGCACAGACCTTAACTCATTTAATCCTCACAGCAACCGAGTTTTACAGAGCAGAAACCGAAGTTCATATTGGGTAGTGATCTCCCTTCTGTCACACAGCCAAGCGGTTACAGAGCCAGGGCTGGAATATAAGCCACCTCAGTATAAAGCCCACATTCTACATGTGCCCCAAGACACGGAGCTGAAATCTCAATCAATATGTATGTATGCAGGGTATGATGAACGAGTCTAAATCAAGAGCCCAGAATATTAGCACCAGTTATCTTTAGAATGTGGGATTATGAGTTTTATCTCCTTTTTGTTTATCTGTACAGCCAGCCCTCGGTATCTCTGCGTTTCACATCCATGGATTCAACCAAGCTTGGATGAAAAATATTGTTTTTAAAATATAGATGGCTGTGTCTGTAATGAACACGTACAGAGGTTTTTATTGTCATTATTCCATAAATAATACAGTATAATATTTCTTTTTTTTTTTTTTTTTTTTTTTTTTTTTTTTTTTTTTTTTCAGAGACGGAGTCTCGCTCTGCCGCCCAGGCTGGAGTGCAGTGGCCGGATCTCAGCTCACTGCAAGCTCCGCCTCCTGGGTTTACGCCATTCTCCTGCCTCAGCCTCCCGAGTAGCTGGGACTACAGGCGCCCGCCACGTCGCCCGGCTAGTTTTTTGTATTTTTTAGTAGAGACGGGGTTTCACCGTGTTAGCCAGGATGGTCTCGATCTCCTGACCTTGTGATCCGCCCGTCTCGGCCTCCCAAAGTGCTGGGATTACAGGCTTGAGCCACCGCGCCCGGCCAGTATAATATTTCTTACATTGGATTAGGTATCATAAGTAATCTAGAGATGATTTAAAGTATTCAGGAAGATATGTGTAGGTTACATGCAAATACTACACCATTTTATAGAAAGGACTTGAGCATGCTCAGATCTGGGTATCCGAGGGAGATCTGGAACCAATCCCCTGAGTATACCAAGGGACAACTACATTTTGAAATGTTCGACAATAAAAATGAGGCCGGGCACGGTGGCTCACACTTGTAGTGCCAGCACTTTGGGAGGCTGAAGTGGGCAGATCTCTTGAGTCCAGGAGTTCATGACCAACCTGGGCAACAATGGGAGAGTCTGTCTCTGCAAAAAAAAGTTTAAAAATTAGCCGGCATGGTGGCATACACCTGTAGTCCCAGCTACTCGGGAGGCTGAGGTGGGAGAATCGCCTGAGTCTGGGAGCTCAAGGCTGCAGTGAGCCATGATTGCACCACTGCACTCCTGCCTGGGTGACAGGGCAAGGCCCTGTCTCAACAAAACAAAACAAAACAACACAAAGCAAAACAATAAAACAATAAAAAGGTATTGCTGCATAATAAGGATAAAAAGAGCATAAAAATTATCAATTTGGAAAATAAGAAGAGAGTCATCTCATGCTAATACATGCATGGTGTGGAGGGGAGGCCAAGTAAACAGACGGGTCCCCTAAATGGTAAGACTATGTAATCAGTAAAAGTCTGGGAATGTATCAGTACTCCAGACAGCTCCATGCACACAGTAGGGGCTTTACTTAACATCACCACCTACCCAAATAGAATCGCATGGACACTCCATTTGTCCCACTGTTCACCATGTGACCCTGCTAAGAGCTCCCAGCCAGGCTGAAAGACAGACATCAGCAGCCCCATTCCATGGGTGCGGATGCTGGGGTGGACACGGGAAACCATTCCCATGGCTGGGGAGAAAACAGAGCCAGGACATGACTGCAGGCTGCATGGCTCCGGACCCAGGCGGCATCTTCTACTACAGGCTGCAGCTGGAGTCACAGGAGAGCCACCTTCCCCGGGTGACTCGGGCCTCAAGGACAGGAACTGGATGGCACCCAGAGAGCCTCCAGGCATGCCCAACAGACTCCAACCAAAGCCAGGGGAGATGGCTCACACCTGCTCTGCTAGGTCAGCCAGCATTCTGGGCATTCCAAAAATTCCTCCATGCTTTTTGCTGCCTTCTCCCCTGCCCCGCCACCCCCTTTCCCTACCTTTTAATGAATCAAAGGAAAGGAAGCCAGAGGGGCTGAGATTAAGACATCTGCATCAAGACAGGACTTGGAAGCATTGCCACTGCCTTTTTCAAGTTAAATCTGACAGTAACCAGGCACCTCGCCTCTCCAAGAAGAAGGTGGTCTGCTGGTTGCCAAAGCGACCTGTCTCATCCAAGTCTTAAGCGTGTCAAGGAAAACGGTTTTGCTTCAAGCCTGGAGGACAATGGGGCCGAGGCTGGGATCACAGCCCTAGGCCTGCTGCTCTCTGCCTCATCTTCTCTGTCCTCCTTGAGGGAGGAGGCCAGGCCCCAGGCAGCTCTGAGGCCCAAGGCCCAGCCCAGGCCTTGGTAAACAGTAGGTGCTCAACAAATAACAAAGAAGAAAATGATCAACTATCCCAAGAGAAGAAAGGACACCTGGCACTGGAACTTCTGATGGGAGAAAAGGTGTTTCTGATGGAGTCAGAGCTTTGCAGGAGGAAGACCTGAGTTCTAACACAGGCTCTGCCGCCTCTTACCCCAAGCTTATGACATTGAGGAGGCCTTTACCTCTCTGAGCCTCCTTTTCCTCAACAGGAAAGGGGGCTGGTGATACCAACTGCCTGAGTCATTCCAAGGATTTGACAAGAAGGCATCTAACATAGTACCTCCCTAACAAGGGACTTGGCACACAGTAGGCCCTGTCAGCAAATTGTGGTTTTTCTAGGTCCTGTCTTTGAAAAGGCTGATTTTAATTCTTCCCAGAATGTATGGCAGAAATAAGAGGCTCTAGAATCTACCTATCCAGTTCCTTGTCCTCCAGAGAGGGGAAGGGGTATACCCAGGAACACACAGCAGAGAAGCTGGACTAAAACTCAGGAGGCCTGACTTCAGGCCTAGAACCCATTCATTCATTCATTCATTCATTCATTTGCAATAGGCTTTTGCTCTGTCATCCAGGCTGAAGTGCAGTGGCACTGTCACAGCACACTGCAGCCTCAACCTCCCTGGCTCAAGCTATCCTCATGCCTCAGCCTCCTGAGCAGTTGAGACTACAGGTGTGCACCACCACACCTGGTTAATTAATTTTTTGTAGAGTCAGGGTCTCACTCTGTTGCCCAGGCTGGTCTCAAACTCCTGGGCTCAAGCAATCCTCCCACCTTGGCCTCCCAAAACACTAAGATTACAGGCATGAGCCACCATACCCAGTCTAGGACTCATTTTAATACATTCTATACTCTCTCTCATGGCCTAGAACCTCTTCACGTGGTAAGCACAGTCCCAGGTATGCAGGTAAGCAATCATTCGAAAAAAAAAAGACAAGCGCTTTCCAGTGCTGGGGCCTAAAATGAAAGGGAAAGACAAACTTGGGCAGCTTCCCAGGCCAAAGGGCACTGGGAGTTCCCTAACCAAGTTACTCCTCAGCCCTGCCCAGAGCACTGGGCAAGGCTGAGCAGGCAGTGCCCGCCAAGACCCAGGCTTCAAGTCCAGACAGGCCAGGCGGTGTGAGTGCACAGTGACCTCGGTGCACCCAATGCACCCGCTGGGCTCCCCTTCTGCAGGGAGGCCCTGCAGACCCAAAGTTTCCTTCCCTCGGCAGTGCTCGCTAAGCCATCAGTAAACAGAACTCCCCAGAAAAGGTTTCCCCCGCTGAGGAAGCAAAACAAAAAGAAAAGAAATATCAACACAAAGTCAGCTGGGAGCCTCAGCCCTGACCTGGTGCCTATGAAAATACAGCTGTTTCTCCAACAGGAAGGGGTATTGCACTGGAATGAGATTCTCATGTATTAATAACAAGGCTCTAGTCCTCCCTGCCTGCCACTAGCTGGAAAGCAAGGCATTTCACTTCTTGGAGCCTCAGTTTCCTCATCTGTAAAATGGGAATAACACTACTATCTTTCTTCACAGGTTATTATGAAAATCCTATAAAATAACACACAGAGTCTATGTCAGAGGAACTGGCTTATAAGAAGCAATGAATCAAAGTTAGTTTTTACTTTTATTACTACCATTGTTGCTACTTCTGCTACTACAACAAACAAGGAAGATTTACATTATGATTTATAAAATAATTCTTTGGGACAACTTACACACATTTTTTAAAACCTTAAGCTCATCCTTTTTTTTTTCTGAGATGGAGTTTCACTCTTGTTGCCCAAGTCAGAGAGCAATGGCATGATCTTGGCTCACTGCAACCTCCACCTCGCGGATTCAAGCAATTCTCCTGCCTCAGCCTCCCGAGTAGCTGGGATTACAGGCACCTGCCACCACGCCCGGCTAATTTTTTGTATTTTTAGCAGAGATAGGGTTTCACCATGTTGGCCATGCTGGTCTCAAACTCCTGATCTCGTGATCCGCCTGCCTTGGCCTCCCAAAGTGCTGGGATTACAAGTGTGAGCTAATGTGCCTGGCCTAAGCTCATCTTTTTATGGGGGAGGTCTCCCTTTTTTTTTTTTTTGAAAAGGAGTTTCACTCTTGTCACCCAGGCTGGTGTGCATTGGCGTGATCTCAACGACCTCCCGGATTCAAGCAATTCTTCCGCTTCAACCTCCCAAGTAGCTGGTATTACAAGTGTGTGCCACCATGCCTGGCTAATTTTTGTATTTTTAGTAGATACAGGGTTTCACCACATTGGCCAGGCTAGTCTCAAACTCCTGACCTTAGGTGATCTGTCTGCCTCAGCTTCCCAAAGTGCTGGGATTACAGGTGTGAGCCACCGTGCCCAGCTGAGGTCTCCCATTTTTTTTTTTAGAGCCTACTATGTGCCAGAGACTTTATAAATGGTTGCTGTATCTAATCTTACAATGATCTCACGGAAGAAATTTTGTCATCTTCTTTCTGCAGAAGAACTGAGGCTCAGGGAGGTGAAATCACAAGTGCAAAGCCACATAGCATCAACATGTGGGAACAGGATCTAACACTAGGATTTTTTGGCTCTGCCCATCCTGCTTCACCACCAGAGGGGCACCAGCAGGAGGGATTCAGAGCATGGTGGCTGGCCAGTAGTATGGCCCTGGGCAAATGACTCCTTCTCCGAGCCTCAGTTTCCTCACCTGTAAAATGGAGTCACAAGAATCAAATACAACAATGTATAGGGGTAGGGCATGGTGGCTCACACCTGTAATCTCAGCACTTTGGGAGGCTGAGGTGGAAGAATCACTTGAGACTAAGAGTTCAAGACTAGCCCGGGCAATATAGCAAGATCCTGTCTCTACAAAAAAAAATTTTAATTAGTTTAACATGGTGGCACATTCCTGTGGTCCCAGCTACTCAGAAGGCTGAGGAGAGAGAATCACTTGAGCCTGGGAAATGGAAGCTGCAGTGAGCTGTGATAGCGCCACTGGACTCCAGCCTGGGTGACAGAATACCCTGTTTCAAGAATAATAAATTAAAAAAAAGAAAAGTACATAGGAAAATGATGAGCACAGAGCCTAGGACAGACTTATTATTCACTTGTCATTTTTGGGTTTTGCGGGAGGTTTTTTTTTTGCTGTTTTTTGTTTTTTGTCGAGACAGAGTCTCCCTCTGTCTCCCAGGCTGGAGTGCAGTGGCACTATCTCGGTTCACTGCAATCTCTGTCTCCCAGGTTCAAGCAATTCTCCTGCTTCAGCCTCCCAAGTAGCTAGGACTATAGGCATGCACCACCATGCCTAGCTAATTTTTGTATTTTTAGTAGAGACAGAGTTTTACCATGTTGGCCAGGCTGGTCTCAAAATCCTGACCTCAAGTGATCCGCCTGCCTAGGCCTCCCAAAGTGCTGGGATTACAGGTGTGAGCCACCGTGTCCAGTCCTATTTTTGTTTTACTACAGATAACATTATTATTCTCAAAAGCAAGATCTGCATAAAGATGAGAGACAGCCTCAGTTATCTCCTGCAAACTTCTTTTTTCTTTTCTTTTTGAGACGGAGTCTCGCTCTGTCACCCAGGCTGAAGTGCAGTGGCAAGATCTCGGCTCACGCAAGCTCCGCCTCCCGGGTTCACGCCATTCTCCTGCCTCAGCCTCCGGAGTAGCTGGGACCACAGGCGCCCGCCGGTCTAATTTTTTGTATTTTTAGTAGAGACAGGGTTTCACCGTGTTAGCCAGGATGGTCTCGATTTCCTGACCTCGTGATCCACCCGCCTCGGCCTCCCAAAGTGCGGGGATTACAGGTGTGAGCCACTGCGCCCGCTCCTTTTTTTTTTTTTAATTTAATTTAATTTTTTTATTTTTGAGATGGAGTTTCACTCCTGTTGCCCAGGAGTTGGGCACTCCTGTTGCCCAACTCCTGTTGGAGTGCAGTGGCACGATCTCGGCTCACGGCAAGCTTCGCCTCCCAGGTTCAAGTGATTCTCCTACGACCTCAGCTTTCCAAGTAGCTGGGATTACAGGTGGCCGCCACCAAGCCCGGCTAATTTTTTGTATGTTTAATAGAGATCAGGTTTCGCTATGTTGGGCAGGCTGGTCTCAAACTCCTGACCTCAGGTGATCCGCCCGCCTTGGCCTCCCAATACATGATACATTTTTATGGAGTGAACAACTGAAGGAGAGAGTGAGTGGCCTGTAACCCTGCAGCTATCTCAGTGAGCCCTGCAGATACTCATAAACCTGGGCTCCCGGAAGCCTGCTGTGTGCATCCATAGTGGTGCCATGTGAGTAGTTCTTAGATCAGAGCGCCCCATGACTCTTCCCTGGCTGGGTCAGGGCTGCTTCAGGACTCAGGAGGGCTGCGTGGTTGGTAAAGGCACTTTGACCAACCTCAAGAGGTGACCCATATTAGCTACAGTAGAAGGGGAAAAGCCCACCGCCTCAGAAGCAGGGCCCCAAAACGCATCCACTTCTCATCACTCCTTTCCCCAAGGCCCTGGTGGCTCCCAGGAAGGGAGGCAACCTCTCTGGGCCTCCACAGACTAATAATAATACTAGTAATCCTAACAATACTAGCTAAGGTGCATGTGAATTCATTAGCAGGTGGTATGTGTTAACACATTTAATGCTTGTCAACCTCATGAGGCAGGTTCTATTATTACTCCCAGCTTACAGATGAGAAAACTGAGGCCCAGAGTGGTTAACTGCCTTGCATAAAGCCACACAGCTGGTAAGTGGTGGGGCTAGAATTTGAATCCAAGCAGTCTGGCTCCAGGTTCCCTGCAATATTTCCAAGGGAATGGGTGGCAGAATTCCTCATTCTGCCCCTATCAGGACCCCCTCAGCTCCATGCCAATGCTCACAGCCACCATCTGGTTATCATCTACCTCATGCCAAGCATTTCACAGTCCTTATTAATGGGTACAAGCACACTGTGTCCCTTTTACAGACAGGCAAACTGAGGCTGAGGGATGTGAGAAGGCTGATCAAAGGTCACGTGCCCATAATGGGCAGAGCTGGGATTCAAACCCAGACCTATCCCTCCCAGTCTCACCTTGGTGTTGCTGTATTCTCTCACTCTACCGGCTACAGGTATCACAGCTCAGGGAATTGTAAGCCAGCTCCAGCACAAAAATCATCATCAAGACAATCATCCCTGATTTCTCACCTCCCCACCTCACCTCATAGGTATAAAGCACCTCCTTATGCAGTAATATCTCTGAGCTTCCCAGCAGCTCGCCAGAGAAGACAATATTCCCATTTTCCAGATAAGGAATCTGAGACTCAGTTGGTGAACTGCCTGTCTCTAGTTATAAACTCAAACCAGGTCTCCTTACCCAGAGCCTCTGCTGTGTGACCGCTTGTCCACAAATCATGAGCCATGATTCTTACCCATGTCCTCCAGGCAGACCCTCTACTCCTGCAAGGACTGGTCCTACCCCATCAGAAAATAATTGTGGCAGGTTCTATTATTGTTCAGCAAATACTCATTCAGCATCCATGAGAGGAGTAGACTTCAACTCATTGATGTCAGGCTTGCCATGTGACTTGCTTCAGCCTATAGCATGAGAGCAGAAGTGACAGCTTCTCAATTCAGAATGGAGGCTTCTGTTGTCTACCACAGAAGAGCAAGCCCTGGCTGGCTGCCACCCTTAAGATTCACAAGGCAGACCTGAACCCAATCCAAAGCCTAGGGCCAGCCTTGCTGGCGAAGCCTAGCTAACGTCAGCCAAGCTACCTGCAGACTTGTGAGCATGAAACAAATGTTTGCTGTTAAAGGCCACTGTGATGTAGGAGACGTTTGTCACACAGTATGATCACAGAAAACCCTGACTAATACAGGGACCATGTATGTCCAGAATGACTTGTGCATACGTGGGCAAATATCTTCCGAGACACAGTCACCAGCAGTTTGTATTAAAACCCAAGGGCCAGGCTGGGTGTGGTGGCTCCCATCTGTAATCCTAGCACTTTGGGAGGCTGAGGTGGGAGGATCGCTTGAGGAGTTTGAAACCAGCCTGGGTAACATGGCAAAATCTCGTCTCTACAAAAATACAAAAAATTAGCCAGGCATGGTGGTGCATGCCTGTAATCCCAGCTACTTGGGAGGCTGCGGTGGGAGGACCATCTGAGCCCAGGAGGTCAAGGCTGCAGTGAACTGAGATCGCACCGCTGCATTCCAGCCTGGATGAAAGAGCGTCTTGCTAAAGACCCTGTCTCAAAACAAAAACAGTAACAACAAAAAGAACCCCAAGGGCCACAAAATATTGTGTCACTTATAAGAACTCTCACCTTCCCTCAGGCCAGAGGCCATGTCCTATGGCCACAGACAAGAGAGAGCCAAACACTGTTCCTTCTCTCTGAAATATACAAACAGGCTCTCTCTCACACAGCTGTGGTAAGAGTGTGAAAGGTATAACCACTCTGCTGGGAAAATGGGCAGGGCAGGTCAATGTTCTAAACACCCTCCATCCCCAAAACTTCACATCCTGGAATCTGTCCTCCAGCCTACTGCAACAAGTACACAAAGACACGTCAACAGGGATGTTTACTGCGGCACTGTGTCATAACAAAAAAAAAAAAGAAGAACCTGAAAAACAACTCCATGTCCATCAAGGGGGGATCGGTTAAATAAGTTCATAGCACCTTCATGCACTGGAAATTATTCGGCTATTTTTTACTTTTTTTTTTTTTTTGGAGACGGAGTCTTGCCCTGTCACCCAGGCTGGAGTACAGTCGTGTGATCTCAGCTCACTGCAACATCCGCCTCCCAGGTTCAAGCAATTCTCCTGCCTCGCGCCTCCCAAGTAGCTGGGATTAGAGGTGCGTGCCACCATGCCCGGCTAATTTTTGTATTTTTAGTAGACATGGGGTTTCACCATGTTGACCAGGCTGGTCTTGAAACCCTGACCTCAAGTGATCCGCCTGGCCTCCCAACGTGGTGGGATTACAGGCATGAGCCACCACAGCTGGCCTTATTCAGCTTTTAAAAAGAACGAGGTAAATCAACACATTCTGAAATGGGAAAGTACCCAAATATATTTTTAATTCACGTGTGAAATTATTTGTTTTATTTATTTATGTATTTTTTTTTTGAGACGGAGTCTCACTCTTGTCGCCAGGCTGGAATGCAGTGGTGTGATCTTGGCTCACTTAAACCTCTGCCTCCCGGGTTCAAGTGATCCTCCCGCCTCAGCCCCCGTGAGTAGCTGGGACTACATGCGCGCACCACCACACCCAGCTAATTTTTGTATTTTTAGTAGAGACGGGGTTTCACCATGTTGGGCAGGATGGTCTCGATCTCTTGACCTTGTGATCCGCCCATCTTGGCCTCCCAAAGTGCTGGGATTACAGGCGTGAGCAACTGCACCCGGCCTCTTTATTATTGTTACTGTTGTTGCTGCTGTTGTTCAAAGAATATGTTTACATATATGGATTCATTAGTTTACTCCAAGGCTATGTCCTGAGCACCAACTCTGTGTCTGGCAGTACCAGTTAGGAACACTACAGACAGCAATGAAGGTTAAGTAGGGTTTCTGCCTTCTAGGAGCTGAGAGTAGAGGGGAAAGTCATTAATAATACCAACTCCACAATGACCACTACTAGTAATAATGAGGATAATAATAACAGCATCTACACATATTGAGCACATACCATCTGCCTCCCCACTTACTGACAAGAAAATGGGCTCAGAGAAGTTAAGTCACCTGCCCAAGGTCATACAGCCAGTAAGTGGCAGAGCTAGGATTCAACTCCTTCCATCTGGCTCCAAAGTGGATGTAAAGATAACTTTGATCATTTGCACAGTGTGATAGGAGTGTGGAAGGAAGTAAACAGAGCATGTGTGTGTGCAAAGTTTGTAGATTGTCAGGAGAAGCTGCTGGCTCTCTCAGAAGTAGGATTGGGAATCTGGCATAGGAGACTCACTTTTTACTTTCTAGAATATTATTTTGCCATCTCGGAAGTGTTTGGTGTATTATACATTATTTTCATAATAAAAAATTTTGATGTGTTTATCATTTCTGACTCAGTGATGTAAACATCCAAAGATCATGCTTTCGAAATGTATTTCATATTCTTTTTTTTATTTTGAGACAGGGTCGCACTCTGTCACCCGGATTGTAGTGCAGTGGCACAATCTTGGCTCACTGCAACCTCCCCCTCCCAGGTTCAAGTGATTCTCCTGCCCCAGCCTCCTGAGTAGATGGGATTATGGACGCCCACCACCACACCCAGCTAATTTTTGTATTTTTAGTAGAGACAGGTTTCACCATGTTGGTCAGGCTGGTTTCGAACTCCTGACCTCAAATGATCCACCTGCCTCGGGGCCCCATAGTGCTGGGATTACAGGCGTCAGCCACCGCGCCCGGCTGTATTTCATGTTCTTAATGGAGACAAGGCTATAGAACATTTCAAAGGTCACTTAACTAAGCAATTAACAAATGTAGCTGTGATAGCTTCTGCTCAGAAGTCAAGTCCATAATTATTTGCTTGTTTGTCTCATCTTGCCTTGCCCCCTTCCTTCTTCTCGTACAGCTGACCAGAGTATTCCTAAGGGCAGGTGATCTTTTGAATTTTTCACAAGTAGAGTGCCTTGCCCACATAAGATGGTCATTAAATATTCATTGCATTGAAGGAAAAAAAATATGGGTATGTGTGTGTATGTGTGTGTATGTGTGTGTGTGTGTGTGTATATATATATGTATATATATGCCTCGATTGTTTGTTAGCTTCCTTTTATTTTTACTTTTTGAGACACAGTCTCACTCTGTCGTCCAGGCTGGAGTGCGGTGTCACGATCTAGCTCACTGCAACCTCCACTTCCCAGGTTCAAGGGATTCTCATGCCTCAGCCTCCCAAATAGCTGGGATTACAGGCACCCGCCATTACGCCTGGCTGATTTTTATTTCTTTTAATTTTTTATTTTATTTTATTTTTCCAGTAGAGATGGGGTTTCACCATGTTGGCCATGCTGGTCTCAAACTCGTGACCTCAAGTGATCCTCCCACCTCAGCCTCCCAAAGTGCTGAGATTACAGGTGTGAGTCACTGCACTTGACCAGTTTCCTTTGATTTTTAATTTCTATTTTTTAAATTTTTTTATGTATTTATGTATTTATTTATTTGAGACAAGATCTCACTCTGTCTCAGGCTAAAGTGCAGTGGCGCAATCAAAGCTCACTGCAGCATCGAAGTCCCGAGAGCTCAAGCAACCCTCCTGTCTCAGCCTCTGAATGAGCTGGGCCAGGCTAATTTGTTTTTCTTTTCTTTTCTTTTTTTTTTTTTTTTTTTGAGACAGAGTCTCGCTCTCTCGCCCAGGCTGGAGTGCAGTGGCGCAATCTTGGCTCACTGCAAGCTCCGCTTCCCGGGTTCACGCCATTCTCCTGCCTCAGCCTCCCAAGTAGCTGGAACTACAGGTGCCTGCCACCACGCCTGGCTAATTTTTTTTTTTTTTTTTTTTTGTATTTTTAGTAGAGATGGGGTTTCACCGTGGTCTCGATCTCCTGACTTCGTGATCCACCCAGCTAGGCCTCCCAAAGATTTTCGTTGTTTTTGTTTTTGTTTTTTTTTTTGAGATGAAGTTTTGTTCTATTGCCCTGGCTGGAGTGCAGTGGCACAATCTCGGCTCACTGCAACCTCTGCCTCCCAGGTTTAAGTGATTCTGCTGCCTCAGCCTCCCAAGTAGCTGGGATTACAGTCGTGTGCTACCATACCTGGCTTTTTTTTTTTTTTTTTTTTTTTGTATTTTTAGTAGAGACAGGGTTTTTCTTTTTTTTTTTTTTTTTTTTTTTTTTTTTGTTGAGACGGAGTCTCGCTCTGTCGCCCAGGCTGGAGTGCAGTGACCTGATCTCAGCTCACTGCAAGCTCCGCCTCCCGGGTTTACGCCATTCTCCTGCCTCAGCCTCCCGAGTAGCTGGGACTACAGGCGCCCGCCACCTCGCCCGGCTAGTTTTTTCTTTGTATTTTTAGTAGAGACGGGGGTTTCACCATGTTAGCCAGGATGGTCTCGATCTCCTGACCTCGTGATCCGCCCGTCTCGGCCTCCCAAAGTGCTGGGATTACAGGCTTGAGCCACCGCGCCCGGCCGAGACAGGGTTTTTCCATGTTGATCAGGCTAGTCTTGAACTCCTGACCTCAGGTGGTTCGCCTGCCTCTGCCTCTCAAAGTGCTGGGATTACAGGCATGAGCCACTGCACCTGACCGCCAGGCTAATTTTTTTTTTTTTTTTTTTTTTTTGTATTTTTTAGTAGAGACGGGGTTTCACCGTGTTAGCCAGGATGGTCTTGATCTCCTGACCTCGTGATCCGCCCGTCTCGGCCTCCCAAAGCGCTGGGATTACAGGCTTGAGCCACCGCGCCCGGCCCAGGCTAATTTTTAAAGTTTGGTTTTTTTTTTTTTGAGACAGAGTCTTTCTCTGTCACCCAGGCTGGATTGCAATGGCATGATCTCAGGTCACCACAACCTCCAACTCCCAGGTTCAAGCGATTCTCCTGCCTCAGGCTTCCGAGTAGCTGGGATTACAGGTGCCTGCCACCACGCCTGGCTGGTTTTTGCATTTTTAGTAGAGACGGGGTTTCACCATGTTGGCCAGGCTGGTCTCGAACTCCTGACCTCAGGTGATCCGCCCACCCCGGCCTCCCAAAGTGCTGAGATTACAGGCATAAGCCACCGCACCCGGCCTTAAATTGTTTTTTCAGAGACAGAGTCTCGCTATGTTGCCCAGGCTGGTCTCAAACTCCTGGGCTCAAGTAATCCTCCCATCTCAGCCTCCCAAAGCGCTGGGCTTACAGACGGAAGCCATTGCACTTGGCCTTAGCTTCTTTTTAAACGGCAGCAGTTTGAGTAGTGAGAATAGGCAGAAGCACCCCTCCTTGTGTTGGGAGCCACGGAAGTGGGAAGGGCATGGCTTTGAGGCAGACAGCTTTGGGTTCAAATCCCAGCTCTTCCACTTTCCAGCTGCGTGACCTCGCAGCAAATCAATAACCTCTTGAAGCCTCAGTTTCATGAACTGCAAAGTCGAGGGTCTCGAAAACAAGCACCACCTGGGTTTGTTGTACAATATATATATTAAAAAAAAAAAAAAAGGGCCGGGTGCCTGTAATCCCAGCACTTTGGGAGGCCGAGTTGGGTGGATCACATTAGGTCGGGAGTTGAGACCAGCCTGACCAACATGGAGAAACCCCATCTCTACTAAAAATAACAAAATTAGCCGGGCATGGTGGTACATGCCTGTAATCCTAGCTACTTGGGAGGCTGAGACAGGAGAATCACTTGAACCCGGGAGGCGGAGGCTGCAGTGAGCGGAGATCGTGCCATTGCACTTCAGCCTGGGCAGTAAGAGCAAAATTCCGTCTCAAAAAAAAAAAAAGTGGGGGGGAACAAAAGAGCTTAGCCCAGATTCTGGCTTAACGGCGCTGCTCTGATGCACCATGTGCTTTACCTACATTCTCCCCAGTACTCCCATTTTACAGAGGAAGAAAATGAGGTCCCAGGGGGACACGGCTTGTGTAGGTTCACACTCCTATAATCTGGATAGGTGAGTGGAAGAAGGAGTGTGAACTCCTGGACAGGGATGCTCCTGCCCTCCTCTCTGCCCCAAACCTGCCAAAGCCTTCAGGTTTAGAAATCCAGGGACTGTCTGGGGTAAAAAAGGAATTTTTGCTGCCTATAGTCTAACTTTTATTCATTCAGCACACCCTGAATTCTAGGTATATCAATTAGCTTGCAGTTCTCCAGGCGATCTATGCCTTTGCCAGTGCTGTTGCTTCTGCCTGGAATGTCCCCAGCCCTCCCTCCTACTCATCCTTTAAGACTCAAGTGTCACCTGTGGGTCACTCCCTCTCTCCCCCTAACACACACATGCACACACCAGGTTAAGCAAAGCACCACACACCTGGAACTTATCCTGGTGACAGGCTATAGTGATAATAATCACACCACCCCTTACAGAGCATAGACACTGGGCATAGCCCTGTCCATGCACTGCTTCGTCAAACTCACATAACAGCCCTTTGAGAATGGGAATACCCTATCATGAGCCCTTTTTACAGATAGGGAAGTCGAGTCTCAAAACCACAACCATGCCCAAGGCCACAGCCAGGAGACAGCAGGGCCAGGGTTTGCCTGGAGTATCTCTGGATGACTCACTCCCTCCCTTCTTTTTTTATTTTTATTTATTTATTTATTTATTTATTTATTTATTTATTTATTTATTTATTTTTGAGATGGAGCCTCGCTCTGTCACCCAGGCTGGAGTGCGGTGGCGCGATCTTGGCTCACTGCAAGCTCCGCCTCCCGGGTTCACGCCATTCTCCTGCCTCAGCCTCCCAAATAGCTGGGACTAGAGGTGCCCAACACCACACCCAGCTAATTTTTTGTTTTCATATTTTTAGTAGAGACAGGGTTTCACCTTGTTAGCCAGGATGGTCTCTATTTCTTGATCTTGTGATCCGCCCGCCTCAGCCTCCCAAAGTGCTGGAATTACGGGCATGAGCCACTGCGCCTGGCTGGCTGGCTCCCTCCCTTCCATCCCTGCCTCCTCCTGGAAGGCTCCTTCGATTTACCCCTTCTACACCCAACTCAAACCCACCTTCCTCTGTTGCTTCCCTACTGCTTAACCTGAACCCAAATATCCACTAGTTGCAAGTTGGAAGTGAGTTCAAATTCCTGCTTTGCCACTGCAGCCTGGCAAAGACCTCACTATGCGACAGAGGCCTGCATCAGTGAAATGGGAATAATATGCCCCACGTCTCCCCACAGGAAGTCCTTGAGGACTGGCATGGTTTATGGCTACCCCTGAACAGGCAGACAGAGGGTTCTAAAGAAGGTTTGCTAAACTGAATTCAGTACTGAGGGGTTTCCTTCCCCCAGGTAGATTGTTACACTCACCTTGAGGAAAGGATCTTCAAAGTGAGTGGCTCTCTAAATGTAACACTGATCAGTGTCAAAGTTGTCAGTGAGCACCCTTGCACACCATTGGTCTTTACGTCCAGTCCACCATAGTCTCTCACCTGGATTTTTTTTTTTTTTTTTTTGAGACAGAGTTTCGCTCTTGTGGCCCAGGCTGGAGTGCAGTGGCGTGATCTCAGCTCACTGCAAGCTCCGCCTCCCGGGTTCACGCCATTCTCCTGCCTCAGTCTCCCAAGTAACTGGAACTACAGGCACCCGCCACCATGCCTGGCTAATTTTTTGTTTCTGTATTTTTAGTGGAGATGGGGTTTCACTATGTTAGCCAGGATGGTCTTGATCTTCTGACCTCGTGATCTGCCCACCTTGGCCTCCCAAGGTGTTGGGATTACAGGCGTGAGCCACCGTGCCTGGCCTCTCACCTGGATTTTTTTTGCAGCCTGCTTACTGGCCCCCAGCCTCCTGGCATGATCCTCCAATCATCCAGCCTCCCCACACCAGCCAGGGCAAGCTTCCCAAAACACACATCTGACCCTGCCTCTCACCTGCAGAGACCCTTTCACTGTGATCCACAGCACTCCACACCCCAGGAATAAAGTCCAAACCACTAAGCATGGCTGGCCTGGCCCCAGTCAACACCCTAGGCACTCCCCTACCTCCAGGCTTCTGCACAAGCTATTCCACTTCTGCAGTCCATAACACCAACCTCTTCCCACTGACTGTAGAGAAAACTAAACTCTCTGACCCCCATCCCTCCTCACAGCCAAAGGCATCAGCCCCTCCTCCTATGATCATGGTTCTCCCCTTCCAGACAAGTGCCTATGTTCACAAAGACTTTCAGGGCATAAAGTATCCCCTTAAGGATGTGGCTGCTAGCCTCATCTTTGATACAGTGTCTTGAAATATTTGTTGAAGGAACAAATGATAAATAAATGAATGAATGCACATATAAAACATCCCTGTGAGGCTGGGTGCGGTGGCTCACGCCTGTAATCCCAGCACTTTGGGAGGCTGAGGCGGGAGGATCACCTGAGGTCAGGAGTTTGAGACCAGCCTGGCCAACATGGTGAAACCATGTCTCTACTAAAAATACAAAAATTAGCCAGGCAGAATGGCAGGCCTCTGTAATCCCAGCTGCTCCAGAGGCTGAGGCAGGAGAATCGCTTGAACCCGGGAGGCGGAGGTTACAGTGAGCCGAGATCACGCCATTGCACTCTAGCCTGGGCTACAGAGCGAGACTCCATCTCAAAAAAAAAAAAAACAAAACAAAACAAACAAACAAACAAACAAAACAGCCCGTAGGACCTCCATGGGGGTAGGGGCAGCTTCCAGCCTCTGAACCTAGGGTGAGAACTGTATCCCCAACATCAAGAATCAGTACTAGACTGCAGGGCAAGCTGACTGCTCTATAGCTGGAAAAGAACTCTAACAGGACAGATCCTGAGTTGCCCTAGGCCACACCATTTCTACAGTGCTCCTGACATAGGTGCTCAATACATGCTGGTTAATGGAGCCAGCCAGTTCATATGCCCAGCTGAAATATATGCCCAGACACTGCATTGAAACTCTGCACTTCTCTTGGTTAATTGCACCCTTGACAAGCATGCAAATCCTTTAAAAGGATCCCCCTGGCAGAACCACCAAGATCTGGGCTTGTGTCTGTACAAATTCCTCGGGAACTGTCCCTGGCTGCAACAGGAAGGAAGGGAGGCGCCAGAGTCTGGGGGTACACACACATGTTTGTCCAGAAACCTTGATGGATTCGCAGAGGGAAAGCCAGGCCAAGGGAGAAGCCTTGTCCAAATGTCCTGGTTACTCATTAGCCAAACCTCAGAGCTTCTCTCTGCAAGGGGGGATCAGAGGGGCAATTAACCCATTTGGAAGAAAGGTCAAGCTAAATAGCTCTCTAATCCTGCAGTTTCAAAGACAGCAAGTAGGGTTTCTGGAATCTTTAGATACTGTTAAGGCAAGCACAGGGGATGGGGCATGGGAAAGGAGAGGCCATAGACTGAGGGAGGCACTGATACTTATAGAGCCCCTACCTGTTTCATACCCTTCATTCCGATCCATCCTGCCAGCCTCCTAGAAGAGGGAGGATGCAGACCCTCCTAGGCCAAGCTCATTTTGCCCAGAAGGTCCCTATCTGGACTCAGATAAGTGTTTTGCCCAAGGTCACAAAGAAGGTGCAAAGAAAGTGTTTTTCTTTGTGCAACAGGTACAGTCTTTTCCCTTCCAAAAAATAATGGCTGCTCCTGGCTACAGAAAGTTCAGTCCCGGTAGGCAGGAAGCCCTGGCCACCTAGGCATCGCGCGGCGGAGGTTACACGCCTGCTCCGGGACTGGACGAAGATCAGGGTATTAAGGCGCGGCGCCCCCACTCCCAGGCAAGTGTGTGCCAGGAGGGCGTGAAAAGCTCTGGCTCTGGTGGGGGTCAACGAGCCGCTTCCCATCCCGGGGGCCCCACCCGTGAGACCGGGTGGGCCTCGCACCCATCGGGGTGGGGATCACGCGGGCCTGCCTGGGAACAGGGGGACTGAGGCTTAATCTCATCAGGGCGCCTCCGCCCTGGAAAGACGAGCGGAGCGGGGCGCAGGCCAGGCCGGGAGGACGCGTCCAGAGCCTCCGCGTCCGAGGGGCCCCGCGCGCCGCCCTTCTCACGCCCCCCGAACCACCCCGGGGTCCTCCGGGCTCCCCTCGACCCGGACTCCGGCTCCCTCGCCGCCCTAGCTTCCCACTGTCCACCTCCGGGGCCTCCAACCCGCACAGATGTCCAGACCCTAGCAGCTTCAGGCTGAGTAACCCAGATCTCCAGCGATCCCTCAGCTCCCGGCCACCGGATCTCTCTGAATCCATTCCCAAGGCTCAGGCTGGCGTGGGAGGAGATTGATCCTCTCGCTCCCAGTTCTGAATCACCCTCCGCCGTCACCCCTGACTGGGGATCCGGTGGGACCCCAGGCCTCCAGCGCCCGATCCCCTGCAGGGATCGACTCCCAAGTCGCCAACCGGGTGGCACGTGATCCATTGGTTGCCCTGTGCGGGATCTTCCCGCGGGATCCACTCTCAAGTCTCGGGAGACGGATTCCCCGTCTCCCAAACCGGGATCCTCCCTCCCCGCAGACCCGGAGTCTGGGGAAATCCTCCCGGTCCCCGCCTCTTCCCCAGTCAACTTTGCCAACTTTTCTCTCGGGGACTCGGCCGGGCAGAAACTTGGCGGCCCTCGCCCGCCGCCGTCACCCCCAGCTACCTCGCCGGCCGGGTACAGGAGGCGACCAGCCGGCCCCCACTCCCCACAGCCGCTGCGCAACCTACCGTGGAGCTACTGCCAGCCCGCGCCGCGCCGCCACCTGCCCGCAGCCCGCGGCACCTGCCCGCTGAGCCCGCAGACCCGCGCAGCCTAGCCTGCTGGGGGCGGGGCCTCGGGCGGGGACGCGCCCCCGTCACCATGGGAACTGCGGCCGGCCGCGCCTGCGCGGAGGGGAGCAGAGCCAGCAGGACCCGAGTCGGCAGTGGCGCCTGGGCCTGGGACCTCTCCGGCGGGTCAGAGGTCACGACTCGCTTGGACACCTCTGCCGGAAGCGCTCCCGCCCCTCGAGGCCCGACCCCGCTCTGTCCAACTGGGAACTTTGCTCCCGGTCCCCTCCCGCGTCCTCTGGATGTTCCCCAGTCACCAGCCAGGATTCCCCGCCACCGGCACCGACCCGCTGCCCAGCCGGCGACCGCGAGAGCCTAATGCAACCCAGAAATTCAGGAGGTGCTCCATAAATGTGGGCGCATTGACTTGCCTGGGCTGCTGATGCCGGCCCGGGGGCGGGCAAGGTCTGTGTGCGGTGCTGGCGGCTCCTCGCGCCAAGCAAGGGGACTGCACCCGAGAATTCGCTGGGGCGCCTACTGTGTGCGAATCCTCCTGCCATTGTGTTGTGGGGTAACGGGTATAGGAACTTGTGGACAAGTTGAGAGAATCGTAGGAAGTCGCCTCTGAAAGAAAACACCTGTTCTGTTATCCTTTACTCATTTCATTCAGCAGATCTTTATTAAGCACCTATTGCATGCCAGGTGCTGGAGACCCAGTGGTGGGCAGCTGGCAAAATCCAGGCTGTTGTGCAGCTTACAGATGTTGAAACAAATAATTTCACGAGTATATCAAGTTGAATCTGTGACATGTGCTTCTATGGGAAATGTACAGAGCATAAATAACTGGAGGACCTAAAATCAATGTGCCTTTATTATAAGCAAGATAGACCTCAATAAAGCTGAGAAAGAAAAGGATATCACAGGCTGTGCGCGGTGGCTTGTAATCCCAGCATTTTGGGAGACCGAGGCGGGTGGATCACCTGAGGTCATGAGTTTGAGACCAGCATGGCCAAAATGGTGAAACCCCGTCACTACTAAAAATTACAAACATTAGCTGGGCGTGGTGGCGGATGCCTGTGATCCCAGCTACTCGGGAGGCTGAGGCAGGAGAATGGCTTGAACCCGGGAGGTGGAGATTGCAGTGAGCCAAGATCGCGCCACTGCACTCCAGCCTGGGCGGCAGAGCAAGACTCCGTCTCAAAATAAAAAAAGAGAAAGAAAGAAAAAGAGAAAAGAAAGGGACATCACGTTGTGTGGCTTCAGGAGGATTGGTGGGGAGACTTCTTGCCTCATTTTGCTCTTAAGTTGTTGGGTGTGTGTAAAAAACAAGGGCAGCTCCTGTTCCACACCATTTGCACTACAACCCTTTTGAAGGTCTGATCATCACCCTCAGACCCAGACAGGGTAAACCCTGTTTACCAAACAGCAGCCTGAGAACCCCCAACTGACTTGTGTACAGTGCTGGAACCCAGGAATTGGGGGGCAGAGGTCCCATGAGGTCTCATGTCTCAGGACATTCTCCTTATCATCTGTGTATCTTGAGTACAGTCATCAAAATGATCAAACCCAGTCGCTTTTACAGATGACTACCACTTCCAGAGAGAAGTCTGTGAGTAGGAGACCAGGAACGGCTGGATTGAAACTTAAAATCCTTCAAAATCCACTTAAGTCAGGCTTTTACATGACGTGTATGTTACACCAGCAAAGGCAAATCATTGTTGATTGTCTGCTCTTCTCTCTAGACCTCCTGGGGGAAGGGACTTCTGTCTCTCTGGGCACCTCCGATTGCCAGTGCCTAGAACAGGGCTTGGCACACAGCAGGTGCTCAAAGAATATATGCTAAGTGCGTGAATGACCAACAGCTAATGACATGCATCTGCTGCCCCTCCTCCCTAACCTTATGGGAACTTCCTGTCTCTCCTGGGCAAATCTCCATGAACAGAATGTGTAGGCTGGGGGTTCTGATTAACAGAATGTTCCATGTTTCTCAGCTCCTCAGCCAATGCAGGCTTCCACCTTGGCATCTCCTCTCCATTCCAGAACATAAGGATGGGAGGGGACAAGACAGTCATCCTCCTGCCACCCCCCATGGAGACTCAGACCCAGACACGTCCCCAGCCCTGACGATCAACCCTACTCTCCGCCTCAAGAGATGCCCAGCCCAGGCCTGGTGTCAGCTCTTCCACCCCTGTCAAGCTTTAAGGGGATTGCAGAAGTGCTGAACTACAACTCCCAGAGTCCTCCTGAACCTGGACCCAGAAGGGGCAGGACTTCCTGGTTCAGCCCCCGCCTTAGCTGGTTCCCCTTGCATTCCTTTGTCTTCCCGCCTAGGTGAGAGATGCCAGCTCGCACATACCCAGAGGTGGACCCTGACCAAAGAGGTGTCAGGTTGTACACTGTTTCCAGAAGCAACACTTCTCCCTCCCCCGACGTCACCACTCCCAGCCCTGGCTTTTCTTTTTCTAAGAATAGAGCACAGTGCTTCCCAGGGATTTTCCCAGAACCCTTTCTTTGCAGTCTTCTGTCCCCTCCTCCAGGAAGTCTGTCCTGATTAGTCTCTGTCAGCCCTGCCAGTAGAACTTGCTGCAACGGTGGAGATGTTCTATATCTGCACTGTCCAACATTAGCCACAGATGACTACTGAGTACTTAAAATGAGGTCAGGGAGACTGAGGAACTAAATTTTACATTTTATTTAATTTTAATTAGTATAAATTTTAAAATTGGCCGGGCGCGGTGGCTCAAGCCTGTAATCCCAGCACTTTGGGAGGCCGAGACGGGTGGATCACGAGGTCAGGAGATCGAGACCATCCTGGCTAACATGGTGAAACCCCGTCTCTACTAAAAATACAAAAAACTAGCCGGGCGAGGTGGCGGGCGCCTGTAGTCCCAGCTACTTGGGAGGCTGAGGCAGGAGAATGGCGTGAACCCGGGAGGCGGAGCTTGAAGTGAGCTGAGATCCGGCCACTGTACTCCAGCCTGGGCGGCAGAGCGAGACTCCGTCTCAAAAAAAAAAAAAAAAAAAAAAAAAAAAAAATTTTAAAATCTACATGTGTCCCTGGCTACCATATTGAACAGTATAGCCCTACACACCACACACTCCTTGCAAAGACCATGTTCGTGCATTTTCGTTGGTGCATATTTATCCATTTTGTTTTTCCTAAAATTTATCTGCATCTTCAGTGTAAGAGCCAATATGTTCTTTGAAATGTTTTCCCTCAACACTAGTCCTATGCCCATGCCATTACCCCCACCAGGAAGTCTTTGCCTTCTGCCTCCCCATCATCTGGTTAACAACTAAATGTCCCTGAGATCTTAGCTTCCACATCAGTTCCTCCAAGAAGCCATCCCTAACCACCAAAACTGATTAGATGTTGCAGAATCTGGGGCTGGTGCCCTCACCCATTAAAGTTCTGATCACACTGTAGTATCATTGCCCAATTACTTTCCACTCACTTTCTAGACTGTGAGGTCCTTGTGGAAAGAGACTAGCGTAGTACCTGAAACAGAGCTGACACCCAATAAATATTCATGAAGTTCAACGTTGCATAAATGTTTTCACATGCTGGAATCCAGCGTTTGGTTCATGGTAATGATACTAATGAAGGTTATCATTTATTCAGCCAAATATTTTGCCTGTGCTATCTCGTTAAACCTCACAACAACCTATAAGATGTGCTCTATTATTATTATTATTACTTAATTTTTTTCAAGACAGAGTCCCGCTCTGTCGTCCAGGCTGGAGTGCAATAGCACAATCTTGGCTCACTACACAGCCTCGCCCTCCTGGGCTCAAGCCATACCCCCGCCTCAGGCTCCCGAGCAGCTGGGACTACAGGTGTGCACTACCATGCTTGGCTAATTTTTGTATTTTTGTAGAGATGGGATTTTGCTGTGTTGCCCAGGCTGGTTTTGAACTCCTGGTTCAAGCTATTCACCCGCCTCAATCCCCCAAAGTATTGGGGTTATAAGTATGAGCCACTGTGCCCTGCTGAGATGCTCTATTATTATCTACCTTTTACAGATGAAGGATCTGAAGCTCAGAGAAGTTAAGTAAGTTGCCCAAGGTCACACAGCTAGTATTTCAGCCTGGCTCCCTGGAAAACAGAGCCCAAGGCAAATTTTATGCGCTAATACTTTATTAGGGATAAAATCCAACTCAGTAAGGGTGAAGGGAAGGGGATTTCAAGGCAGGGGAAGAGGAAGAGCAAATATAAGAGATGCCTTACTAGGCTGGCTACAGAAGCCGCATGAAACAGACCATGGAAAGGATGAAGGAAGGGCAAAGACTTTGTTGGCTGGCACCTCCCATCCCCTGTCCATGATTAGTCACCGTTGGCCCAACTGTGTTATCTGTGCCTGCAGACAGCCCCAAGGGAAGCTAATTCCATACACAGGGCTTCACCTGAGCCTAGAAGAGGAGGGTCCAGGGCTCCCTCCCTTAAAGTGGGTCAAGTCTGCTTGAATGAGAGCGGGAGATGCCGGCCTAGGTGGCCCAGTAGCTGCAGCAACTGACCCAAGCCACCTGCAGGCGGAAGTGAGAGGAGGCTTGATCTTGTCCAGAGCTGCTGGCTGGCCGGGAAGGACGCAGCTGAGCACACCTGAGAAGGTGCATCAGTCGAGCCTGATACAGCAAGTGAACACCAGAACTGAAATCCAAATCCAGTTTAGGCTAATTCCAGTGCCCTTCAACACATACTGATTGAAAGGGGAAAAATGAATACATGAATAATTGAATGAGTGACTGGGGGTTTGAAAACCCTGGCAACCACCACTCCAGACGCCCTCATTTTACAGGTAGAGAAACTGAGACCAAGGAGGCAGAGATGCCCCAACTCAGGTCACACTGACTGAGGTGGCAGAGCTGGGACTTGAGTAAAGCCTGAGACACAGGCCTCACTGAGATTTTCTGCCTCTAACTGGCTGGGAACCTCCTGCTTCCGACAGTACCAACTGCCATGTGCTCATTTGTTAAGCTACAGGGAAAAGCTAGCATTTCCTGCATACTGAGGCGATGTCTCGTGTTCTCACCTTCCTAGCAGCCATCTCCCCTCTGCCAGCAGCATCTCCGTTTTCCTCCAGAGAAGAACCCCATCCTCTACACTCAATCCATGGAGTTTCAAGGGGGGTGAGGCCTTGCAACACCCTTACTTGATCCTCACTTTCCAAACCTCAACCCCCAACCCTAGGACACAGGGTGTAGGTCTGGCCAATCAGAGCATCCCATTTGCCTGGCCACAATGATTGACTGGTGGTGGGAATGGGATTCATGTTTGTCCGTTGAGTGTTAAGCACAACACTAGCTGCAATAGTGTGCAAAGAGAAGCTTTCTTTTCTCTGGGGTTGCTGAGTCTGGGAATGTCAGCCTGGAGCCACCAAAGGACAATATTGTTAGAGAGAATCCGCCTAGAGAGTGAAGCCAACTGAGCAGAAAACAGAACTGAGAGATGGAGAGAGAGAGAGGTTCTGAAGACATTGCTTATTTACCTGGATCCCGCTGTGCCTGAAGCCCATCCCAGAGAATTTTCAGTTATGTGAACCAATACATTTCTCACGTCTATTTGAGTGGTGCTTCTATCACTTATAGCAAAAGAATACCAGCACCTACTCTGTGCTAAGGATAAAGATATTTAAGACACAGTGCCTGACATTGAGAAGTTCACAGCTCACAGGGAAGGTCCTATGAGAAATACAGAGAAATATGCATATCAGTTGCCTGGGCTAGAATTATGAGGGCAGAAAGGTAGAGAACACAGTGGCAGCCACTTCTAAACTCCCAATCCCATTTCTCCTCCTGAGATTCTATCTGTGGTTTCCTACACCTGGCGTTTAATCATAGATCAGTTAATCCCTGTTGGTGCCTTGTCCTACCCAGAAAACACTATACCCTCCCCTTGTGCCCCACTTGGGGCTGGCTTTCCCCTCTTTGCTCAGCCTACCCAGCAGCTTGGAGTGAAAACTATTGATTTAAGGAAGTGGGAAGGAAAAACCACACACACACACACACACACACACACACACACACACACACACCCTCAGACCAGTTTATCAGGCGTGCCCGGGCATTGTTCTACAAGCTAAATTCTTGCTCCAAAGGAAAGGAGAATTTTACAAGGTCACAGACGTGGATCCAAAGCCGGAGCCTGAGCAGAGCTGGCCACGTTGGAGGGTCTTGACCTAAAGTGTGGTGAGTCTGGAGGGAAAAGTGACCTGAGGTGAGTAGTGGGGAGGCAAGGAAACTGGGATAGCATGAAGCACTGCTCAGGGGCAGTTAGGGGCTTCGGGGAGACCATGAGCCTCTGAAACGACATACAACTGTGTGTGCGTGTTTGTGTGTGTGTAAGCGCATGCATGCTATTGTGCATGCTTGCTCGTGTGAGAGTGCATGTGGAAACATCCATAGTTTTGTTTTTTTGTGGTTTTGGGGTTTTTTTTTTTTGAGTTTTTTTTGAGACAATCTTGCTCTGTCGCCCAGGCTGGAGTGCAATGGTGTGATCTTGGCTCACTACAAACTCCGCCTCCCAGGTTCAAGTGATTCTCTTGCCTCAGCCTCCTGAATAGCTGAGATTACAGGCGCCCACCACCATGCCCAGCTAATTTTTGTATTTTTAGTAGAGACAGGGTTTTGCCATATTGACCAAGCTGGTCTCGAACTCCTGACCTCAGGTGACCTGCCTGCCTTGGCCTCCCAAAGTGCTGGGATTATAGGCGTGAGCCACCGCACTGGGGCAACATCCACAGTTTTAAATCATAATCTTCAAAGGAATGCATCACCCTCCAAAGGGTTAAGTCCCACTGCCTTCCTTTTGTAGATGGGGAACCTGAGGCTCAGAGCCAGTACGTAATTCGTCCTAGGTTTGCTTACACAACCTCACACTCAGACACCACCTCCACCTGCCCTAGTAAACCTGTTCCTTCTGCAAGTTCTCTGTTCGAGGTCAAAAGCCCTAGAGGCATTCTTGCCTCTTCACTTTGCCTCACACCCCAGACCTTCTCTATTAGCAAATCTGATCAGCTTGACCTTTGCCCTTCAAAATCGATCCAGAATCTGCCCACTCTTTGTCCTCCTCCCCTGCCCCTACCTTAACGTCCATCCACATCCACCTTTGTCTCTTGTCTGACTGATGAGTCACATTCTGAAGGCTTCTCCCTCTGCTTCCCTTCTGCCTGTTCTCCACCCAGGAGCCAGAGTGGTCTTTTGAAAACCTAGGATGGTTCGGCCAGGCGCGGTGGCTCATGCCTGTAATCCCAGCACTTTGGGAGGCCGAGGAGGGCAGATCAGGAGGTCAGGAGATCGAAACCATCCTGGCTAACACAGTGAAACCCCGTCTCTACTAAAAATACAAAAAATTAGCCGGGCGTGGTGGTGGGCGCCTGTAGTCCCAGCTACTCGGGAGACTGAGGCAGGAGAATGACGTGAACCTGGGAGGCGGTGCTTGCAGTGAGCCAAGATTGTGCCACTGCACTCCAGCCTGGGCGACAGAGCGAGACTCTGTCTCAAAAAAAAAAAAAAAAAGAGATCGACACCAGCCTGGCCAACATGGAGAAACCCGTCTCTACTAAAAATACAAAATTAGCCGGGTATGGTGGCACATAGGTTACTCGGGAGGCTGAGGCAGGAGAATCGCTTGAACCCAAGAGGCAGAGGTTGGAGTGAGCCAAGATGGCGCCACTGTACTCCAGCCTGGCGATAGATCTCTAAAAAAAAAAAAAAAAAAAAAAATTAGCCAGGCGTGGTGGTGCATACCTGCTGTAGCCCCAGCTACTTGGGAGGCTGAGGTGGGAGGATTGCTTGAGCCCCAGGAGGTTGAGACTGCAGTGAGCTGTGACTGCGCCACTGCACTCCAGCCTGGGCAACAGAATAAGACCTTATCTCTACTGCAAGTTCCACCGCTCTTTCCTATCCTCATTTCTTCTAGTCACATGGGCCTCTTTGCATCCTCAAATGTGCCAAGAGCACACTCACCTCAGGGCCTTTGCACCTGCTCCCCACTCTGCTTGGAATATTCCTCTGACACCTCTCCATGTGGCTCCCTCCATCACCTTCTTCAGGCCCAGCTCAAAGGTCACCTTCTCATGGGGCTTTCCATGACCATCCCCCAATTACCCAATCACTTGCTATCTCCCTCCAACGCTTCATTTTTCTTTAGGGCACTTATTGACATCTAGCATATTACATATTGACTTGCTTATTTCCTCCCTGTCTCTCTCCCTCCAGAGTCTATGTTCCATAAGGAGGGGCTTTGTCTGTTTTCCTCACTGCTGAATCCCCAGGACCCAGAACAGTTCCTGCAACATTGTAGACACGCAATAAATACTTGTTGAATGGATGAGCACATGGACATATTGCTGTATCTTGTGGGTCTGTCTTGCCCACAAAACTCTAAGCTCCTTGAAGGTGGGGACTACTTTCTGTTCAACGCTGTATCCTGGGGGTAGGGGGTTAAGGAGTCACACTGAGCTGGGCACATTAAAGTTGAATGAATGATTGATCAACCCCTCCAGTTTATAGAGAAAGACACAGAAGCCAGAAGAAGGAAACTTGGCTTGACATATCAAGTCCCTAGCAACCACTGCTAAACTCCCAATCCCATTGCTCCTCCTGAGATTCTGCCTTCGTGTGGCTTCTCTGGAATCATCCGTGCCCCTTGGGCAGGGCTGTCAGGAGAGTTGACCATGCCCTAACTCTGGGCAGCTCTAGTAAGCCACTGGGTTCGTTGGCCTTTAAATTAAATCCTTAATATCGCTTTGGGCTTAGGGCCCAGAACCCGAGCTTGATTCCCTAAGTATGAGTCTCAGTTCTATGGCTTGCTTCCTGAGCCTCAGTTTTGCCATCTGTAAAATGGGAACAGTGATAATAGTATCTACCTCATCAGGTGGCCACAAGGCTTATAGGTAATGAGTGCTTACCTATGCAATTGCTTAGACTGAAGCCTAGTGAGCGCCCAGAAACTGTTGACTGCTATTAAAAGTTAAGCACTGAACCAGAGGAGAAAATATTCAGTCCCTTTCAAACTTCCCTTAGGTGGATTCCAGCTAATTGCAGCCTGGTCGGATGTGGTTTCGGGTTATAATGCCTCATTTAGGTTTCTGGGCACCTGGACGGTTGGCATGATTTTCCCAGGTGACATTGAGCATTATCTGGAGAACAAAACTCCTTTCAAGGTGAGAAACGCCTGGACAGCCACTAGCGCAGCCAGAGAGAGGCACAATCATAGGCCTCAGTGGATTCAGCTCTCCCAGGCTTCCTGGCTGGAATTACACCCCTCAGGATCTTGCCAACCCAAAGGAGAGGCTGATTTTGGTGTAGGGAAAACAGCAACAACACACACACCAAAAAAAAAAACCAAAAAAAAAACAAAAAAAACAAAAAAATACCATCTCCTCTCACTCAAGGGAGCACGTTTCACTTGCTGGCGAGCAGCCACGAGGTTTTTCTCATCTCAGGGTAAAAAACCCATGCAACTTGACCCAGACGCACTTGCCCAGGTTTATCTCTGCCTCTCCCCCTGCAACACACACACACACACACACACGCACACACACACATGCACACACACTGTATCCCCTTGAAGCTTCACAACAACCCTCACTCCCATTTTCCAGAGAGGTGAGGCCATCTGCCCAAACTCCTATAGATGGGAAGGGGAGGATCTGGGCTTCTCTGCCTTTTTCCATCATATCACCCTGTCCACTGACTGATCCCAACACTACCCCTAGTCCAGATTAAGGGATTCATAATCTTGTACAGATGCAGAAACTGAGGCCCAGAGCAATGGAGCCACTTGCCCCAGGTACCGCACCAGGGATATGGTGGAGTGGTTGGTTGGCCTCCAACCCCAGAATTCCCGCCATGTTTAGTGGGTGGCTGGGCTTAGTTGGCCAAGGTGAAACCCAAGGTTGTACGGCAGGGGCCTGGCAAAGCTGCCCAGGTGCCCTTGGCCTGGTTGGCAGCTCAGCTGCTTTTGACCCTGAGTGCTCTTGGGCAGGCTCACCCTTTCAGGCTTCCTTTCTGGCCATCAAGGGCGGGATTGGCTGTTTGTTAGCAAATCACCTTCCAGCCTCAACCATGCCATGAAACCATGTCTATTATTATTTAAGTAAGACTTGACTTTACACTGACTTGCTTTTTTGTTAAAATACATTTGAATTTTGGCCAGGCATGGTGGCTCACGCCTGTAATCCCAGCACTTTGGGAGGCCGAGGCAGGCAGATCGCGAGGTCGGGAGATTGAGACCATCCTGGCCAACATGGTGAAACCCCATCTCTGCTGAAAATACAAAAATTAGCTGGGCGTGGTGGCTTGTGCCTGTAATCCCAGCTACTCGGGAGGCTGAGGCAGGAGAATCCCTTGAACCAGGGAGTCGGAGGTTGCAGTGAGCCGAGATCGTGCCACTGCACTCCAGCCTGGAGACAGAGCAAGACTCCATCTCAAAACAAAACAAACAGAAAACCAACATTTGAATTTCCATTGGAAAAGCAGTATCATGCCAAAAAAAAAAAAAAAAGAACAAATATATGCAAAATCAAACCACATTCACAGATTCTCACTAGAGTCTTGCTATGGACTGAATATTTGTGTCCGCTCAGAATTTATATTTTGAAACCCTAACCTCCAAGGTTGATATTAGGAGGTGAGGCCCTTAGGATCTGCTTCAAGGGAACCCAAAAAAAGATAAGCAGAACAGGTGTACACATGACAACATGAATGCATCCTAAACCCATGTTGTTTCAGTCCAAAAGTAAAAGGCAGAATGCAAAACATGAGATAATATCACCTGGCAGCCTGGCCAACATGGTGAAACCCCGTCTCTACTAAAAATACAAAAATTAGCCAGGTGTGGTGGCATGTGCCTTTAGTCCCAGCTACTCGGGAGGCTGAGGCAGGAGAATCGCTTGAAACTGGGAGGCAGAGATTGCAATGAGCTGACGTGGCACCACTGCATTTCAGCCTGGGTGATAGAGCAAGAATCTGTCTCAAAAAAAAAAAAAAAAAAAAGATAGGCCGGGCGCAGTGGCTCACCCCTGTAATCCCAGCACTTTGGGAGGCCGAGGCGGGCGAATCACGAGGTCAGGAGATCGAGACCATCCTGGCTAACACGGTGAAACCCCGTCTCTACTAAAAATGCAAAAAATTAGCCGGGCGTGGCGGCAGGCGCCTGTACTCCCAGCTACTTGGGAGGCTGAGGCAGGAGAATGGTGGGAACCCGGGACGCGGAGCTTGCAGTGAGCCGAGATCGCGCCACTGCACTCCAGACTGGGCGACTGAGCAAGACTCTGTCTCAAAAAAAAAAAAAAAAAAAAAAAGTAGCCGGGCCTGATGGCGGGCTCCTGTAGTCCCAGCTACTCGGGAGGCTGAGGCAGGAGAATGGCGTGACCCTGGGAGGCAGAGCTTGCAGTGAGCCGAGAGCGCGCCACTGCACTCCAGCCTGGGCGACAGAGCGAGACTCCGTCTCAAAAAAAAAAAAAAAGATAATACCATCTACAGCAATGAGAAATGCATGCATACAGCACCACACCAATTTTGCAAACCTAACTCCACACAAAATGACACACATTAAATGATTAAAATAAAAAAACAAGGTGGCTGCTATAAACAGCATCTGTGCTGCTTGAAACCAGCTTGACCAATATAAGGAGACCCTGTTTCCACAAAAAAAGAAAAAAAGGTTTCTAATTAGCCACATGTGACGGAATGTCTCTGCAAAAAATTAAAATAAATAAAAATTAGCTGGACATGGTGGTGTGCCCCAGTACTCCCAGCTATTTAACAGACTGTGGTGGGAGGATCGCTTCAGCTCAGGAGTTTGAGGTGGTGGTGAGCTATGATCATGCCACTGCACTCCAGCTTTTTTTCTCTGAAAGAAAGAGAAAGAAAAGAAAGAAGAGAGGGGGTGGGGAGGGAGGGAGAGAGAGAGGACAGAGAGAGAGAGCAAGCAAGCAAGCATATGCGTGTGAATTTTTTTTTTTTTTTTTTTGAGATGGAGTCTCGCTCTGTTGCCCAGGCTGGAGTACAGTGGCACAATCTCGGCTCCCTGCAGGCTCCGCCTCCTGGGTTCATGCCAGTCTCCTGCCTCAGCCTCCTGAGTAGTTGGGACTACAGATAACCGCTACCTCGCCTGGCTAATTTTTTGTATTTTTAGTAGAGATGGGGTTTCACCGTGTTAGCCAGGATGGTCTCGATCTCCTGACCTCGTGATCCGCCCGCCTCGGCCTCCCAAAGTGCTGGGATTACAGGCTTGAGCCACCGCGCCCGGCCTATATCTGTGTGAATTTTTAAAAAGTGCCCTGTCTGGGTAGAAGCAGCCCTTTTGAACAGGGGAGGCTTGATGGGCTGAAAGAATGGATAAATGAATGAATGAACAAACACATGAATAAATGAAAGTATGGACAGAATATGAGAAGATCCTTGCATGGACCACTGAAGATGATGCACCATGCAGAAGGTGGAGGGGCAAATGTTCAAAGGTCTTTAAGGGCTAACATCTATTCTAGGACTTGGGGGTTGTACTTCTAGAATTTGTTAGGACAAAGTAACCCCTACTCCCAGACCACAGTTATTAGCACCTCCCATTTACATCTCCAGGCTCAAGGGGGGGCTGATGATCTGATCACAACACCAGGTCCTTGGCTAGGGAGCACCTCTGCCAGCCCGTTTCTCTCCTTGTCCCTGCAGTCTCCATCAGTCATCTTCCCTGTTGACCCCTAGGTCAGCGATACTTCCTAATGTTCAGCAGCATGTGGGTAGCTCTGGGGCTCTCTCTGACCTGCACCTCAGCCCTCAGCCTCATCTCCCCTGCCTGGTTCCAGACCCCAACCTTCTCCTTTGGCATCCTCACCTACTGCTCCTGGCCTCAGGGCAACAGCTGGAACCAGAGCTGCACGACCTTCAGTTCCCTGGAGGATATTCCTGACTTTGCCTGGAAGGTGAGAGCTGGTTCACCAAGTCACTGGTCTTCAGGGGCTCGGTTAAACTCATCAGGGTAGGAAAGCTGGCTGAGCGGAATTCGAGGAGGCTTTCCTCGCTGCCTGGGTGTCCCAGTGGCTATGAATTTGCCATTACTCTCCTTAGAACTGAGCACAGAGGTTCTTCAACCTGACAGCCCTTCAGAAACACCTGTGCAACTTTGCAAAAACGTCAAGTTCTGTACTCCACCCGGAGCCCATCTCTGTAGGCGTGGAGTGGGGTCTGGCTATTGATAATTTAGCAAACTTGCAGGATGATTCCAAAGGCAGCTGCCAGCCAATATAGCACCTTCGCGCAAATTAGGAAAAGGTGTCCCTTCTTTAGGATACTCTACTGCCATCTGCTGGAACGTCACTGTAATCAGTTTGCAAATCTATGATGGCCCGCAATGCGCCTCTGAGAGTTGTGCAGTGTACAGCCTGCACACTCCTACCTGGCCACCCTCTAAACACTGTTAGGTTTAAAAGTGAAAGCTAAAGTGTTAAAGTCCCTGTTATGATGCACGTTGCCAAAATCAACAATGGGGAGAATGGGAAAGGACTCCTAGTCCAGCACGTCTAAGGAAGAATATACAGTCTTCAAAATTGATCATTACAAGGGTGACGTAATGGCAGCTACCAGGTGCCTCTCCTGATGATCCTGACATGTAGCAAGTGCTTAATAAAGGTACTATATGCTGGTCAGTCAATGTGGATCTTAATTCTGGCTCTACCACTTAATTACCCATGTATTCTGAGGCAAATGACTTCAATTTCTTGGACTTATTGGACAGTTTATTTACTTGGACAGTTTCTTTCTATGTAAAATGGAAATCGTAATAGCACAGACCACATGCTGCGAGGGCTCAGAAGCTGGTCAATGAGCAGAGGGAGCATCCACCTGCCCCTGTCCCAGCCAACACCCTTCCTTCTGTCTCTTCCCTGCAGGTCTCAGCTGTGATGCTCCTCGGAGGCTGGCTCCTGCTGGCCTTCAATGCAATTTTCCTCCTGTCCTGGGCTGTGGCCCCCAAAGGGCTGTGCCCAAGAAGAAACAGTGTTCCAATGCCGAGGGTGCAGGCAGTGGCAGGTAAATCCAATGCACAGGCACATAGTCAGTGCTCTAGACATATTTATGGAATGAATGAATGAATGAATGAATGAATGAATGAATGAATGAGTCTGTGAGCAGAGCCTGGCCTCTTGGGTCAGATCTCAGAGATAAACCCTAAGATTGTTGACTATTCCTGGTCCTTTGGCAAGCCAGAAATCAGGGGGAGGGAGAGATGGCATCCTTAGTGTCACCCATTCCCGCTGTTAGCTGACCCAGTCTTAACAATCTATCCCCCTTTGTTTCTCTCTCATCCATCCACTTCGTGTCATCCTTACCAGGACCACCATACACAGTTGGGGATGTTGTGCACTGTGCAAGCATGCCCAGCTGAGAACTGAGGAGATGCTGAAATCTAGCCCATACTTCACTTGCTAAACTGTGAACCTGCAAGACTGCATCTCTCGAGAAGAGTCACTTTTCTGTAATTTATACATAGCTTTTGAATGTACTAGCCAGGTCTTCATTGCAATCCTCATTCAATTAATGCTCCACCATCTCTTGCCTGGATTATAGCAATAAGCACCTCACAGGTCTCACTGCTCTCACTCCTCCCCCTTAGGTCTATTTGGCCACACACTGGACAAACGAGTCCTGTTCAGTTGACATCAGATCGTGCCACTCAGACTGGCTTATCCACCCTCCAATCACTTCCCATCATACTCCGATTAAAATCCGAACTTCTTACTATAGCCTATGAGGCTCCACCTAACCCAGTCCCCAGTCTTTCACCAACCTCATCTCTTCCTTCCTCCGCCAGCCTCAGTGTGCTCTGGCTATTCTGATTTGCCATCTGTTGCTCATATATACCATGCTTGCACCCTCTGCTGGACTCCTCTTTCCCCAGATTTTTGCAGGTCTTGCTACTCACTTCATTACGGGCTCTGCTCAGATATCACTGCCTCCATGAGGTCTTCCATGACTTCTAGCTAAGGGAGCTTCCCTCTCCTTAGATTCTCCATCTTCTTACTTTGCTTTGTACTTTTCATAGTATATACTTACCTGAAATATCGAATCTGCCTACTTGATTATTGTCCCTCTTTCTCCAAAGAACATCAGTTCCATGAGGACAAGGACATGTCTGTCTGCCTTGTTATCACCAGCCCCTAGCACAGTGCTTCATACATAATAGGTGCCCAATAAACATTTGCTGAGTCAATTGATGGAGACATGACCCTTGTCCTAGGCTTGCTTGCAGTGTCTAGTTGGTTGGGGGGTTGGAGGGCATCAGTCAATGGATATTTCACATGATGGGGATGAGCAACGGATGCTAGAAAAAACTCTAGGAAGCACCTGACCCAGTGTATGGATGGGCCCAGTGTATGGATGGGTTAAGGCAAGCTTCTTGGAGGAGGTCCCACCTGAGCCAAGTCTGGAAGGATGAGTAGAAGTTAGCCAAGAGTACAAGCAAGGGCATTTCTGGTAATGGGAACACGAAGAACAAAGGCATGGAGACAAGGGAGCAAGGCATGTTCAGGGAACTGAAAGTAGACAAGGGTGGCTGGAGAGCAGCAAGGGAGGCCAGGGATCTTCTGATTTCTGTTATGAGTGCCTTGGAAGCAAGAAGGTGTCCAGTCATTTCATTAGTATCATTAATGTCCACTGCAACACCTCCAACAGTTTTGATGAATGAACATGTGGTTGGATGGGTAAGCTGGTGAATGAATGAATGAGTGTGTTGACAAGTGGATGGATGAACTGATGGACGGATAGATGGATACATTAGTGGATGGATGGATGGATGGATGGATGGACTGGTGGATGGATGGATTGGTGGATGGATGAATGGACAGATGGAAGGATAGGAAAAATGGATAGAATGGAATATAGTTGGATGGATGTAGGATGAGGGATGGGTGGATGGGTGGATGGATGGATGAGTGGGAGGAAGGTGTCTAAGCAGGCAGATGGACAGATGAATGGATGAGTGAATAAATAGATGGATAGAGGGATGGAGAGAATAAGTGGAGTTGAACATGGTTGAGTGGATGGATGAGCAGATGGACAGAAGGGTGGGAGTGTAGTTGAGAGAGTGGGTAGATAAAAGGAGAGATGAGCCAATAAATAAGTGAATAGATGGATGGGTGGGGTAGGGAATTGCATACATGAGTGGGTTGATAAGTGGATGGATGAACAATGAATGAATGGGCGGATATCTTAGTAGATAAGGAAAATGGGCAGACTGGATGGATGAATGGAAGATGAGGGTGGATGATGGGTGGGCAGATGGATGGGTGGGAGGCAGGTGGTTAAGTAGGAATATGGATAGAAGGATGGATGTGTGAATGGATATGTAGATAGAAGGACAGAGAAAATAAGTGGGTAAGAGTATGTTTGAATGGATGGGTTAGTGAATGGACAGATAGTTGGAAACATGGTTGAATGAGTGGGTGGATAAAAGGAGAGATGAGCCAATAAATAAGCAAATGAATGAATGGGTGGGTGGATAGATGGATGGGTGGATATAGGGTGGATGAGTCGTGGGATGGAAAGTTAGTGAGGTTTCCCTTGGCCAACACATTGGCTTTCCTTCCTGCTATCTCCAGCTACCGCCATGATTATGGGTCTGCTGGTTTTCCCAATCGGCCTTGCCTCCCCATTCGTCAAGGAAGTCTGCGAAGCCTCCTCCATGTATCATGGTGGGAAGTGCCGTCTGGGTTGGGGTTACACGACCGCTATCCTCAATGCAGTCCTGGCCAGCCTCCTGCCCATCATCAGCTGGCCCCACAGGACCAAGGTCCAAGGGAGGACCATCATCTTCTCCAGGGCCACCGAGAGAATCATCCTTGTGCCAGAAATGAACAAATAAAAATCTCCTGGGAGGAGCACAAAGAGCACACTCCAGAGTTTTATGAAATCATCATTCAAATCCCACCTCTGCTCCTTCTTGCTGTGTGACTTCAGGCAAGCCACTTTACCTCTCTGGAACGGTTTTTTCTTCTGGAAAATGAAAGTTGAAATCATACCTACCTCATAAGGTTGTTCTGAGAATTCACTGGAGATACTCTATGTAAATAAAGCACTTTGCACCATGTCTGGCACATAGTGTTTAATAAACATTGGCTACTGTTATTATAATCCTTACCTCAAGGACTGTGCTGAGAATTCAACATCTTTATGAAAACTGCCCAGGCTAATTCTGAGCTCATGGCTATCACTCAAAAACTAAATTGTTCAATTGGCATGCGCATATTCTCTGTCCCTTCTGTTTTTATAATTCTTCCTTGTTTTAGAGAATTTGAAAATTATTTATTTTCTCATCAAATATTTAGTGAGTGTCTCTTATGTACAAGATTTTGAGCCAATGGGCTGGGTGTGGTGGCTCACACCTGTAATCCCAGCACTTTGGGAGGCTGAGGTGGGTGGATCACGAGGTCAGGAGTTCAAGACCAGTCTGGCCAATGCGGTGAAACCCCATCTCTACTAAAAATACAAATATTAGCTGAGTGTAGTGGTGCATGCCTGTAGTCCCAGCTACTCAGGAGGCTCAGGCAGGAGAATTGCTTGAACCCAGGAGGCGGAGGTTGCAGTGAGCTGAGATTACACCACTGCTCTCCAACCTGGGCGACACAGCGAGAGTCCATCTCAAAAAAAAAAAAATTTTTTTTTCAAGCCAATGTTGGGTTGGGGAGAAGGAGTTAAGGACCTGACTCACCCCTTATGCAAACAATCCCATTGATGTGGAAACTACACTGTTACTTGGGGGCCTTCAGAATCAATTTCCAACCTCTCTCTTCAGGCTCTTTCTTGTCACCCACCCAACACCTGTGCCTCTCCTTCTGGCCACAGTGAACTTCTAAGCCCACAGAAGTCCTCTTCCTGTGGCAGGCCAGGTCTCACCAAATACAGGCCTCCATAACAACTATTTCAGTACTGACTGAGTGGTTAAGTTTAATATTAAAAGCCAGTGCCCTTATACAAAGGCTGGAATAGAACAAAAGCCCACCAAGAGTTTTGCCTAGACCTTTCCTGGGCCTCAAAGCATGACAAAATAACAAAGGAATTCTTAACAGCACCCATTTTAGGATTAAACAAGTTTTACTGGGGGTCTGAAGAAACTCCCCAGGCCTACACAAGCAAGTGTACTGGAGGTCTGAAGGAACTCCCCAAATCCCCGTGATTTAGCAGGAGACAAGATAAGGGTAATTGCCCCATTACTTGGACCCATTTAGATTAAGTAAATTTACTGAGGCTCCAGAGGAAGGTCTTCAAGACTCAGACCTTAGTTATAGATTAAAAGAAATTATTTATTTATTTATTTATTTATTTATTTATTTATTTATTTTTGAGATGGAGTTTTGCTCTTGTTGCCCAGGCTGGAGTCCAATGGCATGATCTCAGCTCACTGCAACCTCTGTCTCCTGGGATCAAGCGATTCTCCTCCCTCAACCTCCCGATTAGCTGAGGTTACAGGCATGCGCCACTGCAGCCAGCTAACTTTTTTGTATTTTTAGTAGAGATGGGGTTCCACCGTGTTGGCCAGGCTGGTCTTGAGCCTCTGACCTCAGGTGATCTGCTCACCACAGGCTCCCAAAATGCTGGGATTACAGGCATGAGCCACTGCGCCTGGCCCACTTATGTCTTCAGATGAATGCACACTTACACGTAGACGTATAACTTAGAAGGTATATAAGCTCTAGAAAACTTTGTAATTTTGAGTTGGTCTGGCAATAATTTCCAGGCCTTCTCCCTGTAAAGGTTACAGAAGTAGAAACTCTCTTTCTCCCCAGTTCATCTGCATCTCATTATTGGGCCATGAGAAATAGCAGCCTGACCCTCAGTTTGGTCCAGGAACATTCCCACCTCTACAGCTTGGCATGTGCTGCTTTCTCTGCCAGGAGTCAATCTGTTGATTTCTCCTGTGTTGACGCATTGCTCTTCTTTGGGAGCAGTACCCTAATCTTCCTATAAAAAATGACCCACAGTTGGCAAGGCACCGTGGCTCATGCCTGTAATCCCAGCACTTTGGGAGGCCAAGGCTGGTGGATCATGAGGTCAGGAGATCGAGACCATCCTGACCAACATGGTGAAACCCCGTCTCTACTAAAAATACAAAAATTAGCTGGGCATGGTGGCGTACACCTGTAGTTGCAGCTACTTGGGAGGCTGAGGCAGGAGAATCACTTGAACCTTGGAGGCAGAGGTTGTAGTGAGCCGAGATCGTGCCGCTGTACTCCAGCCTGGCGACAGAGTGAGCCACTGTCTCAAAAAAAAAAAAAAAAAAAAAAAAAAAAAAAAAAAAGAAGACCCACAGCCACTCTGTGGCCACCTTGGGCTTTAAGATGGATAAATGAGCCCTTCTGGCAAATCCAGCCTGGTCAGAATGATTGATACGGAGTTGGGCATGGGCTCTGTGGAAGCCAGCATGGAGGAGAACAGAAGCACGAGATGGAGAGAGGTGGAGCTCTAAGAACTTCATTTGAACATCTGGACCCAGCCATACCTGACTCCTATCTGCAGGAGACAAGGTCATAGGCAGCTCTAGGCTGGCATCCCCTAGTACAGTTGCTCCAGAGGAAACAGTGAACTTCTCTTTCCTCTCTTGGTATATATAAATCCCAGGGAAGGAGTCTGATCAGCCTGCAGTGGGTCATGTGCTTACCCCCTGGGCAGGGAGGGCCATGTCAGGAGTCTCATTAGAAGGTCACTGTCACAGTTCCCCAAAGTTGAGGGGGTGCTGGTACCAGAAGGAGGGAAGGATGCTGAGTAGGCAGAAACATTCAATGGTCAGTTCTCTCTTTAACGGAGTCTTTCTTATTCCAGTTTCACAGAAGTGAAAATCGAGGCTCAGAGAGGTGAAATTACTTGCCCAAGGCTACACAGCTGATCAGCAGCAGAGCTGGGATTTGAATCCAGGTCTGTCGGACTCTGTAGTAGATGCAAAATAACACTTGGATTTGTTCCCTCTGCTCCCCCATCCATCCAGCTCATCATAATCAAACTCTTCTGGCTTCAAACACCCACCCAAGAATATACACGAACAACCCCCAGGAGTGATACCATTGTTCTGAAGACACATAGATCACAGAGAACGCAGCTTGTTATTTATCTTGCAGTACGAACAATAAGAAGAACTTGACAGCTTTTTAAAACAGAATAGAACAATAGAAAAAAATTAATAGAAAATCTAGGAAGATACCACAAGGGGTTCAAATGGACTGAAGGACAGTGATTCATTTCAAGTGGTTCATTTCAAGCACTTCAATGCAAATCAGTCTCATGTGGGAAGATTCCTTAAGCCTCAGGCAGATCTCAGTATAAGGAGGGGCAAGTGGAAGCCAGCAAGTAGAAACTCAAACTCAGTCTGCACATCACCTACTGGTGCTTGGAACATGCTGCCTCTTCTCTGTAATAACCTCACTATGGCCCCCAAGTTTCTTAATTTTCTCTTTGAACTGTTTCAGCAATGCCAAAGGTAACGATTCTCCAGCCGGTAAAGCGAAATCAGTTATCGAGAGAGACTGTCTTTATTTGGCAATAGAGGGAGTGCTGTAATTTTCTCTTCATCAAAACAAGAGGCATCCATTGTTTGCAAGGAGCCCTGCACCTACAAAGCCTGGAAATGACTGTGCCCACAAATCTGAAAAAAGAAAGCCAGGAAGACACTGGAGGGTCCCTGTACCACATCCTCATGTAATGGAAAGTCTCCACAATCCCGTTGGTTATTTGAATTCTGCTGGAGTTGACCTAGAAATGGATTGGCAAGCTGGCACTTCAAAAAGTGTCAAATTGTGCTCCTCTAGAGTTTATACCTGTCCTGGGCTCAAGCTCTCAATATGCACAGTAACTTGGAAGCCAAGAAGATGGGAAGCTGGGAGCCCTTTCCTGACAGCAGAATCAGATGCAGACTGCAGTGTCAGTGTAGACGCTGCTCCTGCTAAGAACCGATGGCTTCATCATACCTAATTTTGGGGTTTCTCCAAGACACAGTCCAGGAGGGTACCAGGCTCACCCTTTCTAGAGTTCTCCTCCTACGGCCGCATTCTCTTAAGTTTCAAAGTCGCACGTGAGAACCTAAGAAAGGTAGATGATGGGAACTCAAGACAAATGGGTTCCCAGCCCCATCCTCAGTGATGCTGAGGGGCAGAGAGTTCCAGTAAATGAGGGTGGAGGGGCCAAGACTGAGTCCAGAACCAAAGGAGGCATTATTATCTCCATTTTGCAGAAGTGGAAACTGAGGCTAAGAGGTGTGAAAGGAAACTACCCCAAATCACTAAGGAAAACTCAAGCTGGAAACTGCTTAGGGCAAACATGCTTCTCATTCCATTCAAAGTTAGCCCTCTGATCACTGAGATAGATGTATATCTGATTGTCACCTTTGGAAAGACTAATTAGAAACTAAAAAGAATGCAACCGTTTGTGTCTCACCCATCTGTGACCTGCAAGCTCCTTCCCCACTTCAAGTCTTCCTGTCTTTGCTTCAAGTTGTTCCACCTTTCCAGACTGAACCAATGTACTTCTTAAATATATTGATAGATGTCTCATTTCTCCTTAAGATGTATAAAACCAAGCTGTGTCCCAACCACCTTGGGCACATGTTGTCAGGATTTCCTGAGTCTGTGTCACATGCATGTCCTCAACCTTGACAAAACAAACTTTCTAAATTAACTGAGACCTGCCTCAGATATTCTGGGTTCACAGAGGTAAAGGCACTTGCCCAAAGCCACATGGCCATAGTACCAGATCTGGGATCCTACATTATTGTTCCCTGAATATGTGGACAGAGCTATATGACATGATTTTAGTTGGTATGGTGAGAAAATCTTTTTTTTTTTTTCTAGACAGAGTCTCGCTCTGTCACCAGGCTGGGGTGCAGTTGTATGATCTCTGCTGACTGCAACCTCCGCCCAAGCGATTCTCCTGCCTCAGCCTCCTGAGTAGCTGGGACTACAGGCGGGCGCCACTGAGCCCAGCTAATTTTTTGTATTTTTAGTAGAGACGGGGTTTCACCATGTTAGCCAGGATGGTCTGGATCTCCTGACCTCGTGATCCGCCCGCCTCGGCCTCCCAAAGTGCTGGGATTACAGGCGTGAGCCACCGCACCCGGCTTTTTTCTTTTTCTTTTTTTTTTTTGATGGAGTTTCACTCTTGTCACTCAGGCTGGAGTGCAGATCTTGGCTCACTGCAACCTCCACCTCCTGGGTTCAAGTGACTCTCCTGACTCAGCTTCACAAGTAACTGGGATTACAGGCGCTTGCCACCATGCCTAGCTAATTTTTGTATTTTTAGTAGAGACAGGGTTTCACCATGTTGGCCAGGATGGTCTCAAACTCCTGACCTCAGGTGATCCACTTGCTTTGGTATCCCAAAGTGGTGGGATTACAGGCGTGAGCCACCACGGCCACCCAAGACAGCAAAATTCTATTCTAAGAGCATCTGATGAAAAGAAAAAAAATGAGAGAGAGAGAAATCTTAATCATGTCCCATCACAGTCCCTGAATACACCCTTACCTCCCTTCCCCCTGGGCTACTGAGATCTCAGGCCTTGGAGGGAAGGACAGAGGGGAAGAAGGAATATAAAATAAAATGGCGTAACATGGCTGCCAGCTGTTCTGAAATGGGAAGACGAGGGTCTCCCAAATTCTTGGCATGAAAGGTGCTTCTCAACTGCCCCAAGTTCTCTCCTGTAAGCCAAAAGGAAATTCTAGGAGAAAAGGAAATGGCAGATGGTTTAAGAAGAAATTGGAGCATCCAGAAAGGCCTTCACACTGCAGTCTTGCTCTGTGTAAGACCAACATCATTCAGGTAGAAAATGTGAGCACAGATACTATCCAAGCGCTCTTTGATGTAAGGAGAGGAGGCAAAAGAAGGGGAGAGAGAAGGGGGAGGAGGAGAGAAATATGATGAAGGGGAAGGAAAAGAGAAAGAGGTGGAGGAAAGGGGGATGAAGAGGAGAAGAGCGGGGGCCACAATGCCAACTATAGGTGCCCATGGAAACCAAGACCACTTCTTCAGCCCCACCGAGTCGTGAAAATGTGCCTTATGATCCAAGACCCATCTTTTCGTGTCTATGCAAAGTTCAAGTGCATTTATTTATTTATCTATTTATTTATTGAGATGGAGTTTCACTCGTTGTCCAGGCTGAGTGCAGTGGCGCGATCTCCGCTCACTGCAACCTCTGCCTCCCAGGTTCAAGTGGTTCTCCTGCCTCAGCCCCCTGAGCAGCTGGGATTATAGGCGCCCGCCACCACGCCCAGCTAATTTTTTTGCATTTTTAGTAGAGATGGGGTTTCACTATATTAGCCAGGATGGTCTTGAACTCCTGACCTTCCTTGGGTGATCTGCCCACCTTGGCCTCCTAAAGTGCTGGGATTACAGGTGTTAGCCACTGTGCATGGGTCAAGTGCATGTGTTTAGAAAAGCCTTTACAAAAGCAAAAATGTCATCTTAGGATTTTTTTCCCTGTGAAATATATTGCCAATGATCAAAGGCCTATAGTGCATACGACCAGGCATCTGTGCACACACAACAGGTGCCCAGCACTCCCCAGGTCTGGCCATGCCAGGCAGCTGCAAATGAGTGGCACCCTCCAGGAGGAGAGCCCATGGACAGAGTTCAGGTTGAAGTCAGAGAAAGGAGACTGGAGGCTTCAAGGGACAGTGGCAACATCAGGACCATTATTTGCTCTGAGACGTTTCCCCCAGGAGGAAGCATATGTTCCAACTAAAAGAGCCCCCACCTGCCGGCTGCTGTGGGTTTCATTCTTGCCTCTGCTGGGAGTATTCCAAGGAAGTGATGATGTGGCACACCCAGGCAGCCAATGCCACCTGCAAACTCCTCCTCTACTTTGCTGGCTTAGTTGGAAATCTTTTTCTATTTAAAACCTGAAGTTTTGGCCAGGTGTGGTGGCTCACGCCTGTAATCCCAGCACTTTGGGAGGCTGAGGCAGGTGGATCACGAGGTCAGGAGATCGAGACCATCCTGGCTAACACGGTGAAACCTTGTCTCTACTAAAAATGCAAAAAATTAGCCGGGCGTGGTGGCAGGCGCCTGTAGTCCTAGCTACACGGGAGGCTGAGGCAGGAGAATGGCGTGAACTCGGGAGGCGGAGCTTGCAGTGAGCCGAGATTGCACCACTACACTCCAGCCTGGGCGACAGTGAGACTCTGTCTCAAAAAAAAAAAAAAAAAAAAAAAAAAACCCTGAAGTTCTGATGGTGCTCATTATATTAAATCAGGCTGTGCTTCCGTAGCTGAAAACTAGTTTTCCTCCGTCCATGTTTAGAGACTGATGGAGGTGGAGATCTGTGCACGGTGCTCACTGCCTGATGACTATTGTTCTGAATGGCAGCCATGAGTGAGAACCAGCGATGTTGGGGGAATGAACTCATTGTCTTTGGGAGCACTGGAGGTGAGAAATGAGCTAGCTCGGCAGTCAGGATTCAGGGTAGTGTGAATTTAGAGCTATGCTCTCAGGTCAAATGGCTGACTGGGAACCCCTCTTGTGCACTGGGCCTTTGGGAATGTGGCAGACTCTTTGCAAAAATGGCCTCAATTATCTCTCAGCCTGGATCCATGCTCCTTTTCTTTTTTCAAGACAGAATTTTGCATTGTCACCCAGGCTGAGGCACAGTGGCATGACCATGTCTCACTGCAGCCTCTATCTCCTGGGCTCAAGTGATCCTCCCACTTCAGCCTCCTGAGTAGCTGGGACCAGAGACACACGCTACCACATCCAGCTAATTTTAATTTTTTATTTTTGGAGAGATGGAGTCTCATTACGTTGCTCAGGCTGATCTTGAACTTTTGGCTTCAAGTGATCCTCCTGCGTTGGCCTCCCAAGTGCTGGGATTACATGGGTGAGCCACTGTGCCTGGCCCATGCTCCTTTTCAGTATCACTTTCCAAAGACTCTCATCAGGAAGTACAATCTATTTGCCTACCCTTTGAAGCTGGGCTTAGTCATATGACTTACTCTGACCAACAGAATGTGGCAGAAATGACTATGCCAGGGAAGTTGAGACCAAGAGGCAGTGCATGTTTCTGCTTATCTTCTAGGATCTGCCATCATAGCCATGTAAACAAGCCTAAGTTAGCCTGTTGAAGGATAGGAGATGGAGAACCTAGTTTCCCCCACTGCCCTAGTCAACAGCCAGACAACCATGAGAAGCAGAGTTGCCTATCTGGACATTAGCTGACCACAGACACATGAAGAAGTCTGTCTGAGAACAGAAGAACCTCCCAGCTGAACCTAGCCTGGACTGCTGATCCACAGAATTATGAGCTAAATACATGGCTGTTTTAAACCACCACATTTTGGGTCATTTGTAATGCAGCATTAATTGTGGTAAAAGCCAACTCATACAAGAGGTCAGAAGTGATTCACCTTTTCTGGGAAAAGTCCAGGTAGATATTACAAAAATCTGACCCCGTATAGGGTTACTGGGGTGTGAGTGGGAAGACACAGTATTCAGAAGCAAGCATTTCTTTCTTTTAAAGTAAAAAAAAAAAAGAAAAAAAAACCCAGATTCACATATTTCTCTGTTTATATATATTTTCTCTATATATAGACACAACTCTTCAGCAAACATTTACAAGATATGTGATTCACATTGAAAAAAAAGAGTGCACTCCGTGGACAGAACGACTCCCACGCATCCAATTCCAGGACACAGAAACACACACGACATACAGAGATCTGAATAGGCACAGTAAACCAAATAAATATGACTTATTCCAAATCACAACCACAGATGCTCTCTGGAACATCATGAGAGAAGGCAGAGAAGAGATTTTGTGCTGTACTTTGAGACTAGTCTTAAAAAAATAAATAGGAATCAGAAGGTCTGGGACCTGGGTCTCACCAAAATAACACCCTCTGTAAAGAACAGCTGAATGGCAAAATACAGTTTTCTCTGGAGGAGCCTTTTGCACATTTCTTCCTGTCTTGGAAGCTGGGGTACATAGGGCAGGGAGACGCAAGTCTAATGGCAGCCAGAACGTTGCCGTCTCCCGTTTCTGCTTTGGTGGGGTGGGGTAGGAGCTGGGAGCCATGAAGGCTACCGTAGTCTCAAGTCTCCCACAGAGCTCTCTTCAGAAAGTAAGGGTTGACTAGACCTCTATCTACCCTGCACCAGAGGCTGGGCAGAGGTTGGAGGTTCAGGTCAGTTGAAGTTGCTGTACCGAGGGAAAGAAGCCTTCACAAGCACACAAGGCAAGGATGCATCCCAATCCCGATGTGCTCAGGATGGGAGGACTAATACGCCCCTTTGCAAATGCTTCAATACGCTGCTTCACCTATCCTCTCCCCTCTCCAAAATCCCAGCTGCCATTCTTTGACCACCCTAGAGGTGGCAGGTCTCCCGGGAAGAGACTTTCTCTCTGATGCTTGCTGGGTTTCCCCCATTCTGGGTACATTCTCAGAACAGAAGAGCGGGCAAGACGGCTCTATCAAAAGGACAGGTAGGCAGAGTACACTAGCTCAGTTCGGGTCTGTTTGTGGATTGGTGACACTGTGTGTGAAGACCTCGGGGGGGACTGTTCCCAGACCTAGCATGGTCCTGGACCCAGTTCATCAGCTGATCTTCCCCAAGGAAAACACACACCACGCTCTATCCTGGCCGACCTCTGCCTTCCTTTTCCTCCTTTGTCCTGAGTAACTGCGCTTAGAGAAAAGCTGCATGCCACCACCATTAAGTAGCTTTCACCAAACACACACATTTCCAAGACCCAATACTTGGAAGGAAAGGCAGTTTTCCCTTGCAAGATGGCAGCAGGATACAGACTCTGCCCTGCCTGGGGGGCTCTGAGCAGGACCCCAAAGAGCTCTGACCGTCTCACGCCTACAGACACTTTTTGGGTCCACTCCCTATGTGGGGAGATGCTTTTCTTGAAAAGAAGAAAACGAGTATCTTCTGGCATCACACAGAGGAGAAAAAAAGGAGAAAATACAACAGATGGAATCCCAGACTCCAAGAGAAATGTGTGAGGGACTCCTGTGTGCCTTTCCTTTTTTTATTTTTTTTGAGACAGAGTCTCGCACTGTCGCCCGGACTGGAGTGCAGTGGCGCAATCTCAGCTCACTGCAACCTCCACTTCCCAGGTTCAAGCGATTCTCCTGCCTCAGCCTCCCAAGTAGCTGGGATTACAGGCGCCCGCCACCACGCTCAGCTAATTTTTTGTATTTTTAGTAGAGACAGGGTTTCACTGTGTTGGCCAGGCTGGTCTCAGAACTCCTGACCTTGTGATCCACCTGCCTCGGCCTCCCAAAGCGCTGGGATTACAGGCGTGAGCCACCGCGCCGGGCCTCCTGTGTGCCTTTTCTAAGTCGGGGGAGGCCTTAGGACCAGGACGGTTTAGCATCAAAAGAATGGGGGAGGAAGTCATTTGTAGTCCCTCCTCCAAGCCAAGTGGTTCTCAAATGGGGGCAATTTTGCCCTGCAGGGAACATTTGGCAATGTCTAGAGACATTTTTGGGGGTTGTCACAACTGGGGTGTGAGTGGGGGATGGTGCTACTGGCATCTGGTGAGGCCAGGGATGCTGCTCAGCATCCTACAATGCAGAAGACAGTCCCCTCAAAAAGAATCACCTGGCTGCAAATGTCAGTAATGTCGACGTGGAGGGTCAATCTCTAGCCATGTCCAGAATATCATCAAAGGCCCCTTGCAGAGGAGCACAGAGGTAGCCCCACACACCTCTTCTACACCAATTTCCAAAAAGAAATTCCCTTCTCAGGTCTCATCTTACAAGACAGGTTGGAGTGATAGGGAAAGAAGAGGAGACCATTCTGGACACCAGCAAACAACGATGGCTCCTCATCCACCAACAACCCCTACCTCCTGCAAGGGAGGAACGCCAGACTTGGGCAATCTTTGGTCAAACAGGAAAACGTAAGGCTAAATTGAAGGGGTACTCCCTCCACCCCATCTGCCCAGAAGTGAAAGTCAGGGTAGTTTCTTTTTGCACTGAACTCCATGCTTGTGAACAGATACCAGGACCCGCTCCTGGGGTGACCGTCCAGCCAGGAGGAAAAATAAGCAGAGGAACAGGTGGGGCAGCTTGGCTGAGGCTGCCTGGGTGAGGTGCCCCTCACTTGTTCTCAATCAGAGTCTGCACCTTGTACACGAGGTCCCGCGCCAGCTTCAGGACTTGCTTGGTGTTGTGTCGCTCAGCCATTTCTGAAAGAGCAGAAAAAAATCTCATGAGCCTCCTTCTGTGTCCAGTTTTAGGGCACACTTCCAGCCCCTGGAGGCTTCTCTGGGGGTGTCTCCATCACAGATTGGTTCAGGAAGCAGAGGCCCTGGAGAAGCCCTCTAACTCTGGACCTCAGTTTCCTCATCTGTAAAATGGGGATTGGAACAGCAGCTGCCTCACCAAGTTACTGTGGGGTTTGAATGGGATAATGCTGGTTCACAGGATGTGCTATAAAAAGGTGAGGTCAGTCGGGTGCGGTGGCTCACACCCGTAATCCCAGCATTTTGGGAGGCTGAGGCGGGCAGATCACCTGAAGTCGGGAGTTTGAGACCAGCCTGACCAACATGGAGAAACCCTGTCTCTACTAAAAATACAAATTAGTCGGGCGTGGTGGCGCATGCCTATAATCCCAGCTGCTCAGGAGGCTGAGGCAGAAGAATTGCTTGAACCTGAGAGGCAGAGCTTGTGATGAGCCAAGATTGCACCACTGCACTCCAGCCTGGGCCACAAGAGCGAAACTCCATCTCAAAAAATAATAATAATAAAAATGAAAAGTTGAAGTCCTTCCACTCCTCTCCTATACACAGAATGACTGAAAGCAGTGCTGGGCACACAGTAGATGCTGAAAGATATGAGAAGGAGGAAGCAACAGAGGGAGGAAAGATGGAGAGGGAAGAGGAGAAAGGGACAAAAAAAAGCAAAGAAAAAATAATTTTATCAAGAGCCATACAATGTGGTCAGACTTCCAAACCAAATAATCCTAAACTTAGACATTTATCATAAATAAACCATTTAGTAGAAAGAAAAGAAGAAACAAAACAACACTAAAACTAAGACATGGTTCCCAAACTGGGTACCAAGTTGCCCCAGCATGTTACAGTGAACTTACAGGGACACTGCGGAGTATTTGGATATTTCGAGGGAAGCGTGGCAATATTTCATCTAAGTTGAGCGCCACGTCAACTGTTAGCTGGAGTGAGTTCATGAATTTCACTACACTCTCATCAATAACTTCCTTTTTTTCTTTTGAGACAAGGTCTCACTCTGTCGCCCAGGGTAGAGTGCAGTGTGGTGTGATCTCAGCTCACTAGAACCTCTGCCTCCCAACCTCAAGTGATTCTCATGCCTCCTGTAATCCCAGCCTCCTGAGTAGCTGGGATTACAGGTGTGCACCACCATGCTGGGCTAATTTTTGTATTTTTATTAGAGACAGAGTTTTGCCACATTGGCCAGGCTGGTCTGGAACTCCTAGCCTCAAGTAATCCACCCACCTTGGCCTCCCAAAGTGCTTACAGGCATAAGCCACCATACCCAGCGTCCCATCAATGACTGTCTTTGCAAAACTAGGTTTTCAGCAGCTGCTGAAATAGAAAGTAAGTGCCATGGGCCGGGCGCAGTGACTCACGCCTGTATCCCAGCACTTTGGGAGGCCGAGGAGGGCAGATGACGAGGCCAGGAGATCGAGACCGTCCTGGCTAACACGGTGAAACCCCGTCTCTACTAAAAATACAAAAAATTAGCCAGGCGTGATGGCGGGCGCCTGTAGTCCCAGCTACTCGGGAGGCTGAGGCAGGAGAATGGCGTGAACCCGGGAGGTGGAGCTTGCAGTGAGCCGAGATCGCACTACAGCCTGGGTGACAGAGCGAGACTCCATCTCAAAAAAAGAAAAAAAAAGAAAGTAAGTGCCATGTGAAAATCAATATGGAACAGAAAATGAAAGAGGTGGTGTCCAATCTGATTCCAAGGCTTGAGAAGGTGTGCAAAGCCCAACAGGTGCACACACCCCATTAGCAATTGTGCTTATTTAGGAATGAAGTAAAAATGTTATTTTCTTTAGATATGTATGTATTATTGGCTGGGCACGGTTGTTCACACCTATAATCCCGGCACTTTGGGAGGCTGAGGTGGGCGGATCACCTGAGGTTGGGAGTCTGAGATCAGCCTGACCAACATGGAGAAACCCCGTCTCTACTAAAAAAAAATATAAAATTTGCTGGCTGTGGTTGTGCATGCCTGTAATCCCAGCTACTCAGGAGGCTGAGGCAGGAGAATCACTTGAACCCGGGAGGTGGAGGTTGCAGTGAGCCAAGATTGTGCCATTCCAGCCTGGGCAACAAGAGCGAAACTCTGTCTCAAAAAAAAAAAAAAAAAAAAAAAGGCTGTAATCCCAGCACTTTGGGAGGCCGAGGCGGGCGGATCACGAGGTCAGGAGATTGAGACCATCCTGGCTAACACGGTGAAACCCTGTCTCTACTAAAAAATACAAAAAACTAGCCGGGCAAGGTGGCGGGCGCCTGTAGTCCCAGCTACTCGGGAGGCTGAGGCGAGAGAATGGCTTAAACCCAGGAGGCAGAGCTTGCAGTGAGCTGAGCTCTGGCCACTGCACTCCAGCCTGGGTGACAGAGCGAGACTTCGTCTCAAAAAAAAAAAAAAAAAAAAAGATATAATGTATGTGTTATTTTTTTAACGGCTTCTAAGTTGTTAGGATATAAATATTTATGAAGTGGTTTGGACCTAACTACTTACTAAATGAAACTTTTGGCCTGAGGTGCTGTTATAATTTTACAGAGACACTAGCAGTGCATGAATTGAGAAAATTGAGGAATCTGTATGCTAACAGATGAATTGCTTTGGACTCTCAATCACACCTTCAAACTGAAAATAAACCTACATGCTAATGATAAGAAATGGTTCAGTAAGTTATGGAACAGTCACTTGAGATATATTTTGTAGTTTAAAAAAATGACTGTCTGGGCACAGTGGCTCACACCTGTAATCCCAGCACTTTGGGAGGCCAAGACAGGCGGATCGCCTGAGGTCAGGAGTTCTAGACCACCCTGGCCAACATGGCAAAACCCTGTCTCTACTAAAAATACAAAAATTAGCCGGGTGTGGTGGCACACATCTGTAGTCCCAGGTACTCAGGAGGCTGAGGTGGGAGAATCGCTTGAACCTGGGAGGCAGAGGTTGCAGTGAGCTGAGGTTGTACCACTTCACTCCAGTGTTGGTAACAGAGCAAGACTCCATCTCAAAAAAAAAAAATAATAAAAAAAAAAAAAAAAAAAGAATATATGAAAGACAATGTTTGAAATATTAAGTGAAAAAAGATATATACAACTGGATTCTGAAATTGTAAAAACATAAAAATAAACATGACTGTGGTTTCCTGGATTAGACCCTAGAAGAGAAAAAGGATACTGGTGAAAAAACAGGTGAAATCCAAATAAAGCCTGTAGTTTAGTAGATGGTAATGTGCCAATGATAATTTCTTAGTTTTGGCAAATGTACCAGGGTCATGTAAATGCTAACAGTAGGCAAAGCTAGGCCAAGGTATCATGCATTTTCTGTGCATCTAAATCTAAAACAGTTCTCAATCTACAATTTTAGTAGACAACTAAAATGCAAAAGTATTCCCCCCAAAAGTTTACTTAAATTAAGAACCCTAATAATGTTTTAAAAGTGAGGTCACAGTTGGCTTTTTTCTTCGTTTTTTCCAGAACTTTTTCATTAAAAAAATTTTTTAATAGTGATAACAGTGGCAATAGCTTTCATTTATTGGGTTCCCTCCAGGTACCACGTGCTGGGATTTAACCATGTTTTCTCCTGTAATCCTCTGGACCTCCCTGTGAGGGAGGGAGTGTTAGTACCAATTTACCCCTGAAGAATCCGAGGCCTAGAGACGTGAAGTCACTTGGACAAGGTCACACAGCTCCCAGGAGCCGGGATCAGAATTCACACCTGTCTGATTTCAAAGGCTGTGTCTTTTTCGTGTTACTTAAATTGCTGCCCTGGGCCTGCTTTTGCTACACACATCAACCAAAGCAGACCACTGCTAGCCCATTTCACAGATGAGGAAGTAGATGTTTAGAGAGAGGGGAAGTGACTTGACCATGGGCACAGCTGGTCAGTGGTAGAACCAGGCTTTGCCCCTGAGCTGATTTCAACACCCGTAGTCCCTTTGCCAGATCCCTGAGAAAAATGCACCCTCAGCATTACAAGATGTGAACTTGTCCTTTTGGAAATAGCCATAAGAAGTGTGCAGAGCCCTCTTTATCCCCTTCACCATGCATCCATCTCAGTCCATCTTCATTCCTCCTGAGATCCCCAGAAGCGGCCTCCAGAAGCCTGCACCCCTCTCATGAGGCCCCAATCATATGGGTACCATTGAAGAATTTGATGATGTCTGTGAAATCCATGTTGTTCTCCAAAATGATGTCGCGGTAGACTTCCACCAGAGCCAGCGCAATGAACAAGACGTAGTGCGCCGAGGAGACATGTTTGGCTGCCCAGATGGTCTCCCAGACCAAGAAGACGTCATCATAGACGAGTTCTGCCAAGACACCAACACACATGGGGAGAGAATTGGTGACAGGGGTCACAATGTTGCCTTCCCTTGGGAAATCCCCAAAGCTGGGAAAATCCCGGGCAAGTTTTGCCTTATGCCTCTGCCCTGGTGCAGTGGATAGAACTCAGAAGACAGGAGAGGACTCTGTCATTTGACCACCAGAAACCTCAGTTTCCCCATCTGTAGGATGGGCTGTGTAAACCAGGTAAGTTCTAAGTTCCTTCCAGCTCTGACATCCTGTAAGTGGAGGAACCAGGCATGTGCGGGTTTGAATTACACGGATCTGTCCTTGCCCTGCCCCTCGACCAGCAACACCTGCTATCCCTGCACCCACATCTTCATCAGCACCCATGGAGGCCTCTCTCCTTTCCCCCCACACACAAGCAGAGCCGGCTGTGGCCTCTGAGTCTAGTGAAGAGGTAGAATAGAGCAATGGTTAAAAGTAAGCCTTTGGCTGGGCACGGTGGCTCATGACTGCAGTTCCAGCACTTTGGGAGGCTGAGGCGGGTAGATCACGAGGTAAGGAGTTTAAGACCAGCCTGGCCAACGTGGTGAAACCCCTATCTCTACAAAAAATACAAAAAAAAACTAGCCAGGCGTGGTGGCGGGCGCCTGTAATCCCAGTTACTCAGGAGGCTGAGGCAGAGAATTGCTTGAACCCAGGAGGTGGAGATTGCAGTAAACTGAGATCGCGCCACTGCACTCCAGCCTGGGCGATAGAACCAGACTTCGTCTAAAAAAAAAAAAAAAAAAAAAGGCCGGGTGTGGTGGCTCACACCTATAATCCCAACATCATTTTGGGAGACTGAGGCGGGTGGATCACCTGAGGTCAGGAGTTTGAGACCAGCCTGGCCAAATATGGTGAAATCCTGCCTCTACTACAAATACTAAAAAATTAGCTAGGTGTGGAAGCAGGTGCCTGTAATCCCAGCTACTCAGAAGGATGAGGCAGAAGAATCGCTTGAAGCTGGGAGGCGGAGGTTTCAGTGAGCAGAGATCATGCCATTGCACTCCAGCCTGGGCAAAAAGAATTAAGACTCCATCTCAAAAAAAAAAAAAAAGCAAGCCTTCCTATGTCTGATAAACTTGGTGTGAATCCTTCCTCCATCATTTGCTGGCAAGGGGAGCCTGGGATAGTTACTTCTCCATGAGCCTGTCTCTTTCCTCATCTGAAGGGGGGTGAAGCTGATAATAGAAAAAGGCTAAAGAGATAATACACATAAATGACTCAGCACAGTGCGTGGCACTGAAACACTCCATACATGTCCGATTTTTTTTTTTTTGAGATGGAGTCTTGCTCTGTCACCCAGGCTAGAGTGCAGTGGTGTGATCTCAGCTCACTGCAACCTCCGCCTCCCAGGATCAAGCAATTCTCCTGCCTCAGCCTCCTGAGTAGCTGGGCCTATAGGCGTGTACCACCACGCCCAGCTAATTTTTTGTATTTTTAGTAGAGACAAGGTTTCACCATGTTAGGTCTCGATCTCCTGACCTCGTGATCTGACCTCCTCGGCCTCCTAAAGTACTGGGATTACAGGCGTGAGCCACTGCACCCGGCCCATGTCAGATATTATTATAATTATTAACATCATCCCATATCTATACAATAGCAACAAAGTACTGTGTTATACGACACTTTTATGTCATGTTGGAATATGCATGAAATAGCCCCTGCCTCATGGGCTTTAGAGTTCTTGGGCTCTGAAAAGCAGCACAGCAGAATGAAAGAGGTGGGTTCAAATCCTGGCTGTACTCACCCCAGCCCTGAAGTTCTCTCTCCCTAGCTCTGAATTTAATCCTTCTCAGCCTTGGTTTCCTCATTGATTGGTAAGATGAAGATCTTTTTTTTTTTTTTTTTTTTGACACGGAGTCTCACTGTGTCGCCCAGGCTGGAGTGCGGTGGCGCGATCTCCGCTCACTGCTAGCTCCGCCTTTCCGGTTCACGCCATTCTCCCGCCTCAGCCTCCCAAGTAGCTGGGACTACAGGCGCCCGCCACCGCGCCCGGCTAGTTTTTTTTTTTTTTTTTTTTTGACGGAGTCTCGCTCTGTCGCCCAGGTTGGAGTGCAGTGGTGCGATCTCGGCTCACTGCAAGCTCCGCCTCCTGGGTTCACGCCATTCTCCTGCCTCAGCCTCCCGAGTAGCTGGGACTACAGGCGCCCGCCACCGCGCCCGGCTAATTTTTTGTATTTTTAGTAGAGACAGGGTTTCACTGTGGTCTCGATCTCCTGACCTTGTGATCCGCCCGCCTCGGCCTCCCAAAGTTCTGGGATTACAGGCGTGAGCCACCGCGCCCGGCGTTTTTTTTTTTGTATTTTTTTAGTAGAGACGGGGTTTCACCATGTTAGCCAGGATTGTTTCGATCTCCTGACCTCGTGATCCACCCGCCTCGGCCTCCCAAAGTGCTGGGATTACAGGCTTGAGCCACCGCGCCCGGCCAAGATGAAGATCTTAACAGCGCCTACTGCGGACTGTCAATGCAAGATAAGGCAGGTAAAACGATAGTCCCAACTCCATAAACGTGTGCTTCTCTCCCCTGCTGCCTCTGCTGCCAAGCCTTCAACCTCACCTCCACAGGATCGTTTCCCCTGAAATTTCTGTTACAAAGAGTTCTGGACACAGGTCCCCCGTTTAAAGTCTGTACCTCGCTTGAAATCCAGCAGGAACCAGCGGTAGCAGAAGTAGAAGTGAGTATAGTCCCCATTCTGATGCATCAGCTCAAACAGTTCCGAGTCCAGGATCTGTCAAGGAAGGAAAGGCAGCATCAGCTCCTTGGGAAAAGGCTGGAGCAGAGGAGACAGCTGAATAAATGGTGGTATATCCACACACCAGACACCATATAGCCCTTAACAGCCAGGTTTAGTTTAAAAAATGGGAAAGGGGCCAGGCCGCGGTGGCTCAAGCCTGTAATCCCAGCACTCTGGGAGGCCGAGACAGGCGGATCATGAGGTCAGGAGATCGAGACCATCCTGGCTAACATGGTGAAACCCCGTCTCCACTAAAAAATACAAAAAACTAGCTGGGCGAGGTGGCGGGCGCCTGTAGTCCCAGCTACTCGGGAGGCTGAGGCAGCACAATGGCATAAACCCGGGAGGTGGAGCTTGCAGTGAGCTAGGATCTGGCCACTGCACTCCAGCCTGGGCGACAGAGCGAGATTCCATCTCAAAAAAAAAAAAAAAAAAAAAAAAAAGGAAAGGATCTGAATAGACGTTTCTCCAAAGGAAATTCACAAATAGTCAAGAGGCATATGAAAGATGCTCAGCATCCTTAATCCTTAGGAAAATGCAATTCAAAACCACAAGATACCAATTCACATTCACTAGGATAGTGAAAAATGACAGACAATAACAAGTGTTGGCAAGGATGCAGAGAAACTGGAACCCCCTCTACACTGCTCCTGAGAATGTAAAATGGTGTGTCTGCTGTGGAAAACAGTTTGGTAGTTCCTCAAAAACCTAAACACAGAATTTCCATATGATGCAGCAATTCCACTCTTAGGTTTATCCCCAAGAAGAATGAAAACATCGATCGGTCAGGTGTGGTGGCTCAGCACTTTGGGAGGCCAAGGCAAGAGAATCACTTGAAGCCAGGAGTTTGACACCAGCCTGGGCAACATAGCAAGACCCTGTCTCTAAAAAAAAAAAAAAAAGGAAAGAAAGAAAAGAATTTATTATTAGCCTGGCATGGTGTCCTGGGCATGTAGTCCCAGCTACTCAGGATGCTAAAGTGGGAGGATCACTTGAGCCCAGTTCAAGGCTGCAATGAACTATGATTACACCACTGGACTCCAGCCTGGGTAACAGAGTGAGACCCCGTCTAAAAAAACAAAATGAAAACAAAAACATATCCACATAAAAATCTGTACATGAATGAATGTGTGTAATAGTGTTATTCACAATAGCCAACAACTGGGAAACAACTCAAATGTCCATCAAGACATGAATGGATAAATATAAGTAGCATATCCATACCATCTATTTTAATATTATCTGGTAATAAAAACAAACTAAGTTTTGTTTCTATTTTTTTGAGACTGAGTCTTGCTCTATTGCCCAGGCTGGAGTGCAGTGGCATGATTTCAGCTCACTGCAACCTCCACCTCCCAGGTTCAAGTGATTCTCATGCCTCAGCCTCCCAAGTAGCTGGGATTACAGGCACCTACCACCATGCCTGGCTAATTTCTGTTATTTTTAGTAGAGATGGGAGTTTCACCATGTTGGTCAGGCTGGTCTTGAACTCCTGACCTCAGGTGATTCCACCTGCCTTGGCCTCCCAAAGTCCTGGGATTACAGGCATGAGCCACTACACCTGGCCTCGAACTAAGTTTTGATACATGCTACAATGCATCATACATACACAAACCTCGACATCATTATGCTAGGTAAAAGAAGCCAGTCACAAAAGGCCACATATTATATGATTCCATTTATATGAAATGTTTAGAAAAGGCAAATCCATGGAAACAGAAAGCAGCTCCTTGGTTTTCAGGGGCTGGGGAGACGGAGGGGATGGGGAGTGGCTGTTAATGAAGAGTTTCTTTCTAGGGTAATGAAAATGTTCTGAAACTGGTGATGATCGCATAACTCTGTGAATAAATGAAAAGCCACTGACTGAATCGTACACTTCAAAAGGGTAAATTTTACGTATCTAAATTATATTTTAACAAAATGTTATAAAAAAAACAGGTGGTGGAAGAATACCTCCAGCTATTGGATACGCTAGTCAGTGGGGAAAAAAAAACCTTGTTTGAAAAATAATGTACAGAAAGAAAAGTATGTACAAAATGACTCTATGGAAAAAATGTACATAGAAAATGGGCAAAGTTGGCCAGGTGTGGTGGTTCACGCCTGTAATCCCAGCACTTTGGGAGGCCGAGGTGGGTGGATCACGAGGTCAGGAGATTGAGACCATCCTGGCCAACACGGTGAAACACTGTCTCTACTAAAAAGAAAAAAGTACAAAAAATTAGCCAGGCATGGTGGCAGGAGCCTGTAGTCCCAGCTACTCAGGAAGCTGAGACAGGAGAATGGCGTGAGCCTGGGAGGCGGAGCTTGCAGTAAGCCAAGACCACTGCCCTCCAGCCTGGACCACAGAGAGAGACTCTGTCTCAAAAAAAAAAAAAAAAAGAAAAGAAAAAGAAAATAGGCAAAGCATATGAACAGGCACTTCACAATCCAAATGAACCAAAAATAAAAAATAAAAAAAAGAGAAGATATTCAATTTCACTGTCAATCAAGACAACGCAAATAAAATAAAATCACAATGAAAAAAACTGAATGAAGAAGACATACTATTTGAGCACAGCAGGGTAACTATGGTCAACAATAACTTCACTGTACATTTAAAAATAACCAAAAGCATATAATTGGATTATTTGGAACACAAAGGATATCAATGCTTGAGGGACCGGATACTCTATTTTCCATGATGTGCTTATTTCACATTGCATTCCTGTCTCAAAACAACTCATGTACTCCACATATATATATATGCCTATTACGTACCCACAAAAATTAAAAATAAAAAAAATTAAAAAACACAATGGGATGCTCGAATCATATCCAAGAGATTGACAAAAATATGTAAGTGTGACAATATCACGTGAGGATGGTGTGTTGAAACCCTTACCATACTGCCCTGGAGCATTAAGAAACTGGTACAATCACTTTGAGAGTGATTCGGTCATGCCTGATAAAACTGAGGACGTGCATTCTCTCTGCCCCAGCAATTCCATTCTGAGAAGATGCCCAAGCAAAGCTGTTGCATGCATGCAGCAGGGATGCACACAAGAATTTCAATGCAGCATTGTTTATGAAGGCCAAAAGCAAAACCCCAAGTTCCCCAAGCAAAAGCAAAACCAAACCAAATAAAAACAACCTAAATGACCACCAACAGGAAAATGGATCCAAATCAAATGTGATAGAATGCGCTGTGCTCCTAACGCAGAAGACTGTACTTCCGGGAAAGAGTAATCAACTGCCCCCTTGTTGATGAGCCTCTCAAACTTGTTGCTGAGTATAAAAACAAACTGCACAAGAGTTCATACCATTTAAAACTATTTATGTAAAGTAGGGAGTAAAGAAACAGAGTTATATGATGTTTAGGAATATATGCATATATTGTAATAGAATTTTAAAAAGTACATTATAATGGTGAACACAGGAATCTGCAAAGTGCTTACCACTGGGAGGACAGGAGTGGTGGGGAAATGCCATCAAGAAGGGGTACACGAATAATGAAAAATCTATGGTTAACTTTTTTTTGGGACAGAGTCTTGCTCTGTCACCCAGGCTGGAGTACAATGGTGCGATCTCAGCCCACTGCAATCGCCACCTACCGGGTTTAAGAGATTCTCCTGCCTCAGCCTCCTGAGTAGCTGGGATTACAGGTGTGTGCCACCACGCCTGGCTAATTTTTGTATTTTTAGTTAGAGATGGGGTTTCACCATGTTGGCCAGGCTGGTTTCAAACTCCTGGCCTCAAGTGATCCGCCTGCCTTGGCCTCCCAAAGTGCTGGGATTACAGGCGTGAGCTACCACGCCCAGCCTATGGTTAATATTTTATTTCTTGGGGAGGTGGGAGTGGAAACATGGGTGTTCGTTATATTACTCTTTTACCTTCCTTATGTCCAAAATATTTTCTAGTATTTTAAAGTTCCACTAAAGAAGAAATCAGAGCTAACTGTAGCTCCACTGCCAGTGTGTAGATAACAAAGCATCCCTACCATTTACTCAAGTTAAAACATTTGCATTCCTTCTACTCAAAGGGTTGAGTGTCTTAACTCCTCTGGGGAGTAGATATACTAATCGCTATGAATGCTGAAGAGCTAGCATTTATTACAATACTTCTCAAACTTGAGCTTGCACCAGAATTACCTGGAGAACTTCATATGGCACAGACTCCTGGGCCCAACTCAGAGAGTTTTATTTGGTGGAGGAAAGGTGCCCACTTCTAACAAGTTGCCCACTTTTGCACTTCTAACAAGTTGCCAGTGAGGCTGATGTTGCCAGCCCATGGACTATGCTCTGAGAGGCACTCAGGCACTGTGCTGAGCACTATAACATCATTAGTTTATTTCATTTCCATGATAATTCTAATAACTTATTGGGACTCATAAAAATGAGAAAACCTATTTCACAGATGAGAAAACTGAGGCCCAGAGAGATAAGAGCATATGCCGAGTTTGTACAGCAGAAATAGGATTCCAATCCAGGTGGGCTCTAAATAGCTCAGTCTGGAGCCACTAAGCTTTACTTACTGTTTCCCAAAAAAGTCCAAAGCAGGACTGGACGCGGAGTCATACCTGGATCAACGACCTCATGTTTGCAAAGTGCGTGTCCATGGCGCCTCCGTGGGGGAAGTTCTGGTTCATCCTCTTCATGAGCTCTGTGAAGCAGCTGAAGGCAAGCGCCTCTGAGAAAGCAGCACAGAACAGTCAGCTGCCCCGTTGCCCAAGTGATATGGTTTGGATGTTTGTCCTCTCCAAATCTCATGTTGAAATATGACCTTCAATGTTGGGGGTGGACCTTTTGTGTATTTTTAGTAGAGATGGGGTTTCACATGTTATTCAGGGGGGTTTCACCATGGTCTCGATCTCCTGACCTCGTGATCCGCCCACCTCAGCCTCCCAAAGTGCTGGGATTACAGGCGTGAGTCAACGTGTCCGGCCTAAAAGGCTTTATTTTTATTTTATTTTATTTTTGAGACAGTGTCTCACTCTGTCACCCAGGCTGGAGTACAGTGGCGCCATCTCGGCTCACTTCAAGCTCCGTCTCCCGGGTTCACGCCATTTTCCTGCCTCAGCCTCCCAAGTAGCTGGGACAACAGGCGCCCCCCACCATGCCTGGCTAGTTTTTTGTATTTTTTAGTAGAGATGCGGTTTCACCATGTTAGCAAGGATGGTCTCGATCTCCTGATCTCGTGATCCGCCTGCCTTGGCCTCCCAAAGTGCTGGGATTACAGGTGTGAGCCACCGCGCCCGGACAAAAGGCTTCATATTTTAGAAAAGTTTACATTTACAGAAAAACTGCAAAGGCAGTAAAGACTTCTCATATACCCCACACACGGTTTCCTCTATTATTAGTATCTGGACATCAGCATGATACATTTGTTGAACCAATACGGACACATTATGAACTAAAGTCCATACTGTATTCAGATTTTCTTAGTGTGTACTGAATGTCATTTTTCTGTTCCAAGCTGTCATCCAGAACAGCAGATTACATCGATTGGTCATGTTCCCTTAAGCTCCTCTTAGTTGTGACAGTTTCTCAGGCTTTTCTTGTTTTTGATGACCTTGATAGTTTTTTTTTTTTTTTTTGAAATGGAGTCTTGCTCTGTCGCCCAGGCTGGAGTGCAGTGGCACAATCTTGGCTCACTGCAAGCTCCACCTTCTGGGTTCACTCCATTTCCCTGCCTCAGCCTCCTAGGACTATAGGTGCCCACCACCACACTCGGCTAATTTTTTTTGTATTTTTAGTAGAGACGGGGTTTCACCGAGTTAGCCAGGATGGTCTCAATCTCCTGACCTCGTGATCCACCCGCCTTGGCCTCCCGAAGTGCTGGGATTACAGGCATGAGCCACTGTGCCCAGCGACCTTGATAGTTTTGAGGTGTAGTGGTCGGTATTTTTGTAGGATGCTGCACTACTAGCAATGGAATTTATCTGATGCCTTTCTCATGGTAAGACTGGGTTATGGGTTATCGAGAGGAAAACCACAGAGGTAAAGGGCCATTTTAATCACATCATAAGGGCATATACTATCAGCATGATTTATGACTGCTGATGTTGGCCATGGTCACCTGGCTGAGGTCGTGTTTGTCAGGTTTCTCTGCTGTAGTTTCTTTCTCATCCCGTCACTGCCTTCCATACTGCACTTTTTGGAAACAAGTCACTATGTGCAGTCCGTGTCTAAAGAGTAGGTAGTTGGCTGGGTGTGGTGGCTCACGTCTGTAATCCCAGCACTTTGGGAGGCCAAGGCAGGTGGATCACCTAAAGTCAGGAGTTCAAGACCAGCCTGAACAACATGGTGTAACCCTGTCTCTACTAAAATTACAAAAATTAGCCAGGCATGATGGCGGGTGCCTGTAATCCCAGCTACTCGGGAGGCTGAGGCAGGAGAATTGCCTTAACCTTGGAGGCGGAGGTTGCCGTGAGCTGAGATCGCACTATTGCACTCCAGCCTGGGCAACAAGAGTGAAATGTGTCAAAAAAAAAAAAAAAAAAAAAAAAAGAGTGTAGAATTATGCTCCCCATTTATTATGTATGTATGTATGTATGTATGTATGTATGTATGTATGCATGTATTTTTTTTGAGACGGAGTCTCGCTCTGTCGCCCAGGCTGGAGTGCAGTGGCCGGATCTCAGCTCACTACAAGCTCTGCCTCCCGGGTTCACGCCATTCTCCTGCCTCAGCCTCCCGAGTAGCTGGGACTATAGGCGCCCGCCACCTCGGCCGGCTAGTTTTTTGTATTTTTTAGTAGAGATGGGGTTTCACCGTGTTAGCCAGGATGGTCTCCATCTCCTGACCTCGTGATCTGCCCGTCTTGGCCTCCCAAAGTGCTGGGATTATAGGCTTGAGCCACCACGCCCGGCTGTATTTATTTATTTTTGAGATAAGGTCTCATTCTGTCACCCAGGTTGGAGAGCAGTGGCACAGTCACGGCTCACTGCATCTCGACCTTGGCAGCCTCAAGTGATCCTCCTGCCTCAGGCTCCCAAGTAGCTGGGAACACAGGTGTGTGCCAACACACCTGGCTAATTTTTCTATTTTTTGTAGAGACAAGGTTTCACCATGTTGCCCAGGCTAGTCACAATCTGCCCACCTCGGCCTCCCAAAGTGCTGAGGTTACAGGCATGAGCTACTATGCCTGGCCTGTTTTATTTTATTTTATTTATTTTGAGATGGAGTCTCGCTCTGTCACCAAGGCTGGAGTGCAGTGGCACGATCTTGGCTCACCGCAACCTGTGTCTCCCAAGTTCAAGTGCTTCTTCTGCCACAGCCTCCCGTGTAGCTGGAATTACAAGTGCCCACCACAGTGCCAGGCTAAATTTTGTATTTTTAGTAGAAATTTTTCACCATGTTGGCCAGGCTGGTTTTGAACTCCTGACTTCAAGTGATCCACCTGCCTCAGTCTCCCAAAGTGTATGCAATTACAGGCTTCAGCCACTGGGCCTGGACCTAGTTGTTGTATTTTAGACATAAATGTTTATATATTTAGCCCAGGGGCTTGGAATTCAGTAGCATGATCACAGCTCACCACAACCTCCGACTTCTTGGCTCAAGCAATCCTCTTGTCTTAGCCTTCTGAGTAGCTGGGACTACAGGTATGCATGACCATGCCCGGCAAATTTTTAAATTTTTGGCCGGGCGCGGTGGCTCAAGCCTGTAATCCCAGCACTTTGGGAGGCCGAGACGGGCGGATCACGAGGTCAGGAGATCGAGACCATCCTGGCTAACACAGTGAAACCCCGTCTCTACTAAAAAAATACAAAAACTAGCCGGGCGAGGTGGCGGGCGCCTGTAGTCCCAGCTACTCGGGAGGCTGAGGCGGGAGAATGGCGCAAACCCGGGAGGCGGAGCTTGCAGTGAGCTGAGATCGGGCCACTGCACTCCAGTCCGGGCGACAGAGCGAGACTCCGCCTCAAAAAAAAAAAAAAAAAAAAAAAAAAAAAAAAAAAAAAAAAAATTTTTAAATTTTTGTGTAGAGATGGAGTCTCACTATGTTGCTCAGGCTGGTCTCAAACTCCTGATCTCAAGCAATCCTCCTGCCTTAGCCTCCTGAGTAGCTGGGACTACAGGTGTGCACCACCATGCCCGGCTAATTTTTAATTATTGTTGTAGAGATGGAGTCTCACTATGTTGCTCAGGCTTGTCTTGAACTCCTGATCTCAAGCAATCCTCCTGCCTCGGCCTCCCAAAGTGCTAGGATTACAGGTGTGAGCCATTGCACCCAATCCCATTTTTTAACAGGCTTATTGAGATTCTCATATAAAATTCACCCTTTAAATGTACCATTTAGTGGTTTTAGTACATTCACAATGTTGTGCAATCACCACTATTAGTTCCAGAACATTTCTTCACCCCCGCAACCCCAAAATCCCTGTATCAATGAAGCAGCAACTTCACATTTCTCTCTCCCCCAAGTCCCTGTCAATGACTAGTCTTTCTGTCTCTATGGATTTGTCTACTCTGGACATTTTATATAAATGGAATCATACCATTTATGATATTTTGTGTCTGGCTTCTTTCACTTAGCATGTTTTCAAGGTTCATCCACATTGTAGTTTGGATCAGAACATCATTCTTTTTTTTGCCAAATAATATTCCATTGTATGGATATACCACATTTTGTTTATGCATTCATCATTTGATGGACATTGGGACTATTTCCACTTTTTTGAGTATTATGAATAATGCTATCATGAACATATATGTACAGGTATTTGCATGAACATATATTTTCAATTCTCTTAGGCATATATCTATGGATGAAATTGCTGGGTCATATGATAACTCTATGTTCATTACTATGAGAAACTGCCAGACTGTTTTTTAAAGTGGCCAAACCGGCCAGGCATGCTGGCTCATGCCTGTAATCCCAGCACTTTGGGAGGCCAAGATGGGCGGATCACCTGAGGTCTGGAGTTCGAGACCTGCATAGCCAGCATGGTGAAACCCCATCTTTACTAAAAATACAAAAATTAGCTAGATGTGGTGGTGGGTGCCTGTAATCTCAGCTACTTGGGAGGCTGAGGCAGGAGAATCACTTGAACCCAGGAGGCAGAGGTTGCAGTGAGCTGAGATTGCGCCACTGCACTCCAGCCTGGGCGACAGGATGAGACTCCATCTCAAAATAATAAATAAATAAATAAATAAATAAATAAATAAATAAATAAATAAAGTGGCCAAACCATTTTGCAATTCCACCAGCAATGTATGAAGCTTCCAATTTCTTCATATTCTTATCAACACATGATTTTCTATTGTTGTGATTCCAGCCATCCCAGTGTATATGAAGTGGTATCTCACTGTGGTTTTTATTTCCATTTTCCTAATGACTAATGATGTAGAACAGCAGTGCTCAACCTTTTTGTCACCAGACACCAGTTTCCTGGAAGACAATTTTTCCATGGACATGGAGTGGAGTGGGGGGTATAGTTTCTGGATGAAACTGTTCCACCTCAGATCATCAGGCATTAGATTCTCAGAAGGAGTGCACAACCTAGACCCCTCATATGCACAATTCACAATAGGGTTCGCACTCCTAGGAGAATCTAATGCCACTGCTGATCTGACAGGAGGTGGGAGGTGGAGCTCAGGTTGTAATGCTCACTAGCCTACTGCTCACCTCCTGCTGTGTGGCAAGGTTCCTGTCTGTGGCATAGGGCTTGGGGACCCTTGATGTAGAGCATCCTTTAACTTGCTTATTGGCCATTTGCATATCTTCAATTCTATTGAGAAATGTCTATTCAAATCCTTCAGCCACTTTAATCAGGTTGTCTTTTTATTGTTGAATTGTAAGAGTTTTTTATATATTTTAGCTACAAGTCCCTTATCACACATACGACTTGCAAATATTTTCTTCTAGTCTTTGGGTTCTTTTCACTTTCTTGATGGTGTTCTTTGAAGTACAAAAGTTTTTAATTTCGATGAAGTCTAATTTGCCTACTTTTTCTTTATGTTTTTGGTGTCATATCTAAAAAAACATTCCCTAGCCTAAGGTGACAAAGATTTACTCCTGTTTTTAAGTTTTATAGTTTTAGTTCTTGTATTTAGGTCTATGATCCATTTTGAGTTAGTTTGTTGTATGTGGTGTGAGATAAGGGTTCAACTTCAATTTTTTGCATATGCATGTCCAGTAGTTCTTGCACTATATGTTGAGAAGACTGTTTTTCCTCACTGAGTTGAATTTTCTTAGTACCTCTGTCAAAATCAATTGACCATCAATGTAAGGGCTTACTTCTGGACTCTCAATTCTATTCCATTGATCTACATGTTGATCCTTATAGAAATACCACTATTTTAAGACCTTTGTGGTAGGTTTTGAAATCAGGTACTATGAGTCCTGCAACATCTCCTTTTAAAAATTGTTTTGGCTGCCGGGCGCAGTGGCTCACGCCTGTAATCCCAGCACTTTGGGAGGCCGAGGTGGGTGGATCACAAGGTCAGGAGATCGAGACCATCCTGGCTAACACGGTGAAACCCTGTCTCTACTAAAAATGCAAATTAGCTGGGCGTGGCGGCAGGCGCCTATAGTCCCAGCTACTTGGGAGGCTGAGGCAGGAGAATGGCGTGAATCCAGAAGGCGGAGCTTGCAGTGAGCCGAGATCGTGCCACTGCACTCCAGCCTGGGTGACTAAGCAAGACTCCGTCTCAAAAAAAAAAACAAACAACAAAAAACAAACAAACAAAAAATTGTTTTGGCTATTCTAAATCCCTTGAATTTCCAATTTTAGGGTCAGCTTGTCAATTTTTGAAAAAACAAAAAACAAAAAACAAAAAAACAAAGGCAGCTGGGATTTTTGACAGAAATTGCACTGACTTTACAGATCATTGGAGAACACTGCTACCTGAACAACACTAAGTCTTCCAGTCCATGAACATGAGATATCTTTCCATTTATTTTGGTTTTTAAAATTTACTTCAACAATGCCTTGTAGTTTTCAATATACAAATCTTGCATTTCTGTTAAGTTTATTCATAAGTATTGTATTTTATTTATGCATTTATTTATTTGACATGGAGTTTCGCTCTTGTCACCCAGGCTGGAGTATAATGGCACAATCTCAGTTCACTGCAACCTCCGCCTCCTGGGTTCAAGTGATTCTCCTGCCCAAACCTCCCAAGTAGCTGGGATTACAGGTGCCCGCCACCACATCTGGCTAATTTTTGTATTTTTTGTAGAGATGGGGTTTCACCATGCTGGCTATGCCAGTCTCGAACTCCAGACCTCAGGTGATCCACCCACCTTGGCCTCCCAAAGTGCTGGGATTACAGGCATGAGTCAACATGCCCAGACTATTTATTTTTTATTTTTTTATCTTTTAGACGGAGTCTCACTCTATCACCCAGGCTGGAGTACAGTGGTGCAATCTCGGCCCAATGCAACCTCTGCCTCCCAGGTTCAAGCGATTCTCCTGCCTCAGCCTCCCAAGTAACTGGAATTAGAGGCATGCACCACCACGCCTGGCTATTTGTGTGTGTGTGTGTGTGTGTGTGTGTTTAGTAGAGACTGGGTTTCACCACGTTGGCCAGGATGGTCTCTAACTCCTGACCTCGGGTGATCCGCCTGCCTTGGCCTCCCAAAGTGCTGAGATTACAGGCATGAGCCACTGCACCCAGCCAGTATTGTATTCTTCTAGATGTTATTGCAAATAAAATTGTTTTCCTAATTTCATTTTGGGATTGCTCATTTCTTTTTTTTTTTTTTTTTTTTTTGGAGACGGAGTCTCGCTCTGTCACCCAGGCTGGAGTGCAGTGGCCGGATCTCAGCTCACTGCAAGCTCTGCCTCCCGGGTTTACACCATTCTCCTGCCTCAGCCTCCTGAGTAGCTGGGACTACAGGCGCCCGCCACCTCGCCCGGCTAGTTTTTTGTATTTTTTAGTAGAGACGGGGTTTCACCGTGTTAGCCAGGATGGTCTCAATCTCCTGACCTCGTGATCTGCCCGTCTCGGCCTCCCAAAGTGCTGGGATTACAGGCTTGAGCCACTGCACCCGGCCTGGGATTGCTCATTTCAAGTGTATAGAAATACAAGAGACTTTTGTTTATTGATCTTGTATCCTGCAAACTTGATAAACTTGTTTATCAGTTCTAATTTTTTTATTCCTTAAGATCTTCTATATGCAAAATCACATCTGTGAACAAAGATAGTTTTACTTTCTTTCCAATCTGAAATATTTTTATTTCTTTGTCTTTCTTAATTGCCCTGGCTAGAACCTATGGTGGCAAAAGTAGACATACTTGTCCTGTTCCTGCTCTTAGAGAGGAAGTGTTCAGATTTTCACCACTGAGTCTGACGATATTTGTGAGGTTTTCATAGATGCCCTCTATCGTGTTTAGTTCCCTTCTATTCCTAGTTTGTTGAATGTTTTTATTATGAAAAGGTGTTGGATTTTCTTGTGTTTTTCTGTGTCAATTGATATGACTGTGTGGGTTTTTCCCTTTATTTTAGTAATGTGGTGAATTAAATTGATTGATTTTTGCATGTCAAACCACCCTTGCATTCTGGAGATAAGCCCTAGTTGGTCATAGTGTATCATCTTTTTTATATCTTGGTGAATTAAGTTTATTGGTATTTTGTTGAGGATTTCTGCATTTGTATTCATAAAGGATATTGGTCTGTAGTTTTCTTGTTATGTCTTTGTCTGTTACTGGTATCTGGTTGCCAGTGAGACACCCAGTCCTCATACGAGGTCTGGCTTTATTGAATGAGTGAAGAAGCATTCCTTCCTTTTCTACGTTTTTGAAGAGCTCGTGAAGAATTGGTGTTAATTCTTCTTTAAATGTTTCATAGAACTCACCGGTGAAACTGTCTGGGTTTTTCATTTATATTTGTTTGTTTGTTCTCATTCACATTCATACAATCAGTGGCTAGCAAAGGCCTATCTGGGTGTTGAGTATTGGGCACCATGGAATATAAGGACTTTTTATTTCACTAGGATACTGATGTGTTCACCAGACAGGCCTTCGGAGCACCTGGCTGGAGCCACATTCCATAGAGTCACAAAGTGAGATTAACCCCTCTGCCATGCAGTGGAAAGGAAATGCACCCCCAGCCCTGGGGCAGTAAAGACACACTCACCATCATCCAGAATGACCAGCAGAGGAGCCAGAAGATCACACATGCCCTGGACATAGCCGATCTCAATGTGCTGCCAGATGTAGCTAGAAGAGACACAAGGGGCCAATTATGGCAGCCACGGCCTGCCTCTCCAACCCACTCCAACTTCCGCTCCTCCCGCTTTGGTCCCCAATCCCTCACCTGGACCTCTCCCTCAGCCTCCTGCCTGCATCTCTGTTCCCAGTGTCTCTCTTTAAACATCCTATGTGCAGTACCAGAATGACCTCCCTAAAGGCCAACTCAGGAGGCCCCTTCAGGCTCAAAACTTGTACAAGCACCCTGCTGTCTGATGGGATGTTATCCAAACTCCTTTACTGGGGGTACAAGGAGTAATGGCCTCCTCCCAACGCATCTTCACAGCCTCAAACATCGTTTCCACACTGTCCTCCTCTCCAGCTACATTGACGTATTCACTTTGCACAAAAAGATCACAAATTTATGTTTCTGTATCTTTGCCCTACAGCTCCCTTTGTCAGGAATTCTAATCTGTCCCTTACTAGTAACAGCTTATATTTACTGAGCACTTACTGTATACTCAACCCACTATTTTCTTTTCTTTTCTTTTTTTTTTTTTTGAGATGGAGTCTCGCTCTGTTGCCCAGGCTGGAGTGCAGTAGCGTGATCTCTGCTCACTGCAAGCTCCGCCGCCAGGGTTCACGCCATTCTCCTGCCTCAGCCTCCCGAGTAGCTGGGACTACAGGCGCCTGTCCCCACGCCCAGCTTTTTTTTTTTTTTGTATTTTTAGTAGAGACGGGGTTTCACTGTGTTAGCCAGGATGGTCTCGATCTCCTGACCTCGTGATCTGCCCGTCTCGGCCTCCCAAAGTGCTGGGATTACAGGCGTGAGCCACCGCTCCTGGTCCCTCAACCCACTATTTTCAAAATAGTCATGTGAAACATGGACCATTATCCCATTTCACAGATGAGGGGACTGAAGCACAGACAGGTAAATGACATGCCCCAAATCATACACCTAATAAGTGGCAGAGGCAGTACTTGAACCTAGGAGGCCTTACTCAAGGATATATGATCTTAGCCTCTATGTTAAATGGTTTCATTAGCTTTCCTTTTTTTTTTTAAGACAGAGTTTCACTCTTGTTGCCCACACTGGAGTGCAATGGCACAATCTCAGCTCACTGCAACCTCCACTTCCCTGGTTCAAGCGATTCCCCTGCCTCAGCCTCCCAAGTAGCTGGGATTACAGGCGCGTGCTGCCACGCCTGGCTAATTTTTATATTTTTAGTAGAGACAGGGTTTCGCCATGTTGGCCGGGCTGGTCTCAAACTCCTGACCTCAGGTGATCCGCCCGCCTTGACCTCCCAAAGTGCTGGGATTACACGTGTGAGCTGCCATGTCTGGACTATGGTTTCTTTAGTTTTCTTAACTTTGTCAAAATCCATCTCAAAAGATCACCATTTCTGTGAAGTCTTCCGTGATTTCTCCCTATGCCTTAACCAGGGAGAAGTCAGTTCATTTTTACTTCTTCCCAGCATGTTTTTCATTTTAATGTAACACTTATCAGACTATATCACAGTTTAAAACATTTTAGAAAATGTACATTCAGGCTGGGTGCGATGGCTCGTGCCTGTAATCCTAGCACTTGAGAGGCCAAGGCAGGTGGATTGCCTGAGCTCAGGAGTTCAAGACCAGCCTGGGCAACATGGTGAAACCCCATCTCTATTCCAGTGCAAAAAATTAGCTGGGTCTGGCAGCCTGCGCCTATAGTCCCAGCTACTCAGGAGGCTGAGGTAGGAGAATCGCTTGAACCCAGGAGGCAGAGGTTGCAGTGAGCTGAGATCTCACCACCGCACTCCATCCTGGGCCACAGAGCGAGATTCCATCTCCATTAAAAAAAAAAAAGTACATTCATATTATGTTATACAATATATAATCAATTATATATTACTAAATTGTTAGTAGTCATTAATTCTGGGTGAGTGGCACTGATGGGCAGAGATGAAGGGAGAAGTTTCTCTTTCTATCTTACAAATTTCTAATTTATTTGATTTAGGTTTTTGTTTTTTTTTTTTTTTTTTTTTTTTTTTTGAGACGGAGTCTCGCTCTGTCACCCAAGCTGGAGTGCAGTGGCCGGATCTCAGCTCACTGCAAGCTCTGCCTCCCGGATTCACGCCATTCTCCTGCCTCAGCCTCCCGAGTAGCTGGGACTACAGGCGCCCGCCACCTCGCCCGGCTAGTTTTATGTATTTTTTAGTAGAGACGGGGTTTCACCGTGTTAGCCAGGATGGTCTCGATCTCCAGACCTCGTGATCCACCCGTCTCGGCCTCCCAAAGTGCTGGGATTACAGGCTTGAGCCACCGCGCCCGGCCTTTTGTTTTGTTTTGAGACAGGGTGTCATTCTGTTGCCCAGACTGGAGTGCAGTGGTGCGATCACAGTTCATTGCTGCCTCAACCTCCCAGGTTCAAGCCATCCTGCTGCCTCAGCTTCCCAAAGTAGCTATGACTATAGGTGCACACCATCATGCCTGGCTAATTTATTAAAACTTTTGTAGAGATGGGATCTTGTTATGTTGCCCAGACTGGTCTCAAACTCTTGGCCTCAAGCGATTCTTCCGCCTTGGCCTCCCAAAGTGCTGGGATTAGAGTTGTCAATGATTTAGATTTTTTTTTTTTTTTTGAGACAGAGTCTCGCTGTATTGCCCAGGCTGGAGTGCAGTGGCGCGATTTCGGCTCACTGCAAGCTCCGCCTCCCGGGTTCCCGCCATTCTCCCGCCCCAGCCTCCGAGTAGCTGGGACTACAGGCGCCCGCCACCGTGCCCGGCTAGTTTTTTGTATTTTTAGTAGAGACGGGGTTTCACCGTGTTAGCCAGGAGGGTCTCGATCTCCTGACCTCGTGATCCACCCGCCTCGGCCTCCCAAAGTGCTGGGATTACAGGCTTCAGCCACCGCGCCCGGCCAGTGATTTAGATTTTTAACAAGCATGGGTTACTTTCATATTTTAAGAAATACCAATAATAATTTTTTATTATTTTTATTACTTTTCAAGAGATGGGGTCTCACTCTGTCACCCAGGCTGGAGTACAATGATGCAATCATAGCTCACTGCAACCCTCTAACCTCTGGGCTCAAGCTACCCTCCTGCCTCCACCTCCCAAGCATCTAGGACTACAAGTGCATACCACTATGTCCAGCTAAATGTTAAGTTAAAAAAAATTATTTTGTAGTGACAGGGTCTCACTATGTTGCCAGGCCAGTCTCTACTTTTTTGAAGTCTGTGAAGAACTCAAGTGGCCTCAAGTGATCCTCCCACGTCAGCTTCCCAAAGCACTGGGATTACAGGAATAATATCTTTTTAGTGAACAGTAATAAACAGTCTTAGATCTTGGCTTCAAGAAAAACAGAAGAAGAACAGATTCTACAGCCAGAGAGGCGTGGCTATGAGTTTCTGCTCAGCCACTGCCCGAAGCCCACTCAGCAATGAGGCTCTTCGTGGAGCCTCCACATCGTCACCTATAAAAGGGGTTAATACCTCGTAGGGTTGAGGAATAAGTGAGCGATGATAGTATAGGCCTCAGGACAGTGGCTGGTATACAGTAAGTGCTTAATACATGTTCTATATTATTGTTGTTAAATTGTCACTGTGTGCTAAGTAAGATTCCAGGTGAGTACGATGCCAGCTTCAGAAGCTGAAATAACTTCTAGGTGGGCCCCCTATGTCTCCCATTTCACCCATCCCTCCCCCCCAATCCCCTAGATCCCCTCACTGCCCCCAGCCACCTGCACATGATGTTACGCAGCTTCTCCAAGTTGGCGGGAGTGAAGTACCAGTAGTTGCGGTCACACCTCTGCACATCCTTCTCGATGCGGTGCAGGTTCACCGTGTACAGGTCCAGCAGCTCTGGCTATAGGCCACCGGGGCGGAGGGTAGGGGGGAAGAGATGAAAAATTACATCTGAATCCCCACTGGGAGGCAGCAATCCTATCTCCTCCTCCTAAACCTCTCCTGTTGTCACTGAAAATACATCTCCTACCTGGACCAGCCAGGTGTTTGATCTTGTTTTTGTTTTCTGGGAGGGTGTCTTTAGTTTGCAGGATGAACATTCTCCCTCAGAGAGTTACAACTATAGCTGGAAGTGAACCTCTCCCTGCTGAAAGCTGGACAAGGAGAATGAAGAACTGAACAGAGGTCAAATTCTGGTAACGAACCAGCCTGGCTGCTTGAACAATTACCTTAATTTCAAAATGGCTCAATGATACGGCAAGAAAATAAGAAACATTTAGGGACCAAAAACAAACCCAGAAATGTGAGAAAACACTAAAGCTGGCCTTTGCCTTAAGGAAAGCTAGTAAAGTGGGAAAATTTAAACTTAGATTTAATTGTTTTATGCTCTCCCACCCAAGTTGAAGATCTAATAAGAGACCTTCCTACAGGAAGGTAGGACCCCAAAGAGTCACACTCTCAGAAAGGAAAAACTAGAAAAACTCACTAATATTTTGGGATCTGAAAACAATTGCCTGTCCACAGTGACAGCAATATTTTTCATCCACAGTAGTTCACCTCACGAATGTTGACACTTTGGGTCTAAGTGAAACAGCAACAATACCTGACTGCTTGTACCTTGAATATAGTTATTAAATTAAATGTAAATGTTATCTCCCTGGATAATTAAGAGCCACAAATCAGGTTTGCAACTCATGCGGTTTATAACCCAAACTCCCATTACCTGGGTGGTCTGAAAGATCAGAGAATGTAGTTGTCATCTCAAATTTGTTATTTCCCTAGTACTAGAAAGAAGCAAAAGAATCCCCCTCTCTTGAGGAATCTACCTTCCACCTGGGTCTTAAATAGTGCAGCAGATAATATCCCAAGAAATACGAGCTCGTGTTCAAAAAATCACAAAACACTCAGGGAAAGAAGGTGCCCAGAGTGACGGTCGGCATAAATACAAGACAACAGAATCAGAGCCATCAGGGCCTCAGTTGTTAGAGGTATCAGAAACAGATCATGAAATAAGTATGTTTACTGTATTTAAAGAAATAAGGCAGAGCGCCATGGCTCACGCCGGTAATCCCAGCACTTCGGGAGGCTGAGGTGGGCGGATCACTTGAGGTTGAGAGTTTGAGACCAGCCTGACCAACATGGTGAAAACCCATCTCTACTAAAAACACAAAATTAGCCGGGCATGGGTGTGCGCTTGTAATCCCAGCTACTCGGGAGGCTGAGGCAGGAGAATCGCTTGAACCCGGGAGGCGGAGGTTGCAGTGAGCCGAGATCATGCCATTGCACTCCAGCTTGGGCAACAAGAGAGAAACTCTGTCTCAAAAATAAATAAATAAATAAATAAATAAATAAATAAATAAATAAATAAATAAAAGAAGAGGTGAACAGTAAGAACAAAAGCTGGGGTGCACTGGTTCATGCCTGTCATCCCAACACTCTGGGAGGTCACAGCAGGTAGATCACTTGAGGCCAGTTCAAGACCAGCCTGAGCAACATGGCAAAACCCCATCTCTATAAAAAATACAAAAAATGGTCGAGCGCGGCGGCTCATGCCTGTAATCCCAGCACTTCGGTAGGCCGAGATGGGCGGATCACAAGGTCAGATCGAGACCATGTGGCTAACGCGGTGAAACCCCATCTCTACTAAAAATACAAAAAACTAGCCGGGCGAGGTGGCAGTCGCCTGTAGTCCCAGCTGCTCGGGAGGCTGAGGCAGGAGAATGGTGTGAACCCGGGAGGTGGAGCTTGCAGTGAGCCGAGATCGCGCCACTGCACTCCAGCCTGGGCGACAGAGCGAGACTCTGTCTCAGAAAAAAAATAAAAATAAAAAAATTAGCCAGGCGTGATGGTACATCCCTGTAGTCCCAGCTACTTGTGGGGCTGAGGTGGGAGGAAGGATTGCTTGAGTCCAGGAGGTGAAGGCTGCAGTGAGCCATGATTGCGCCACTGCCCTCCAACCGACGCGACAGAAGGAGACTGTCTAAAAAAAAAAAAAAAGAGCAAGAGACTATATAAAATAATCAAGTAGGTCATTTTATAGCATATTTGAAGAAAGGTCAAATAAAATGTTAAAAAAAATATTAAATACTAGAGACAGGTGACAGAAAATAAAACATTCTGGAAGAGAGAATTACTCAATTGAAAGGACATCTGAAGAAACGATCCAGAATTCAGCACAGAAGGACAAAGAAATGATAAAAAAGAGAAGCAAGCCAAGCGTGGTGGCTCATGCCTGCAATCCCACCCAGCACTTTGGGAGGCCCAGACAGGCAGATCATGAGGTCAGGAGATCGAGACCACCCTGGCTAACCCGGTGAAACGCTATCTTTACTAAAAATACAAAAAAATTAGCTGGGCATAGTGGCGGGTGCCTGTAGTCCCAGCTACTTGGGAGGCTGAGGCAAGAGAATGGCGTGAACTCGGGGGGCATAGGTTGCAGTGAGCCGAGATCGTGCCACTGCACTCCAGCCTGGGAGACAGAGTGAGATTCTGTCTCAATCTAAAAAAAAAAAAAAAAAAAAAAAAAGCGAAAAATGTGGAAGTCACTGAGGTACATGCTTCATCTAAGTAAGAGAGTAGACTAAGAGAGAAAACATGAGTGACACAAAAGAAAGCTCAAAATCAGGATGGAGGAAGATCGTGAATGATAACGACACATCAGGTGCAGTGGAGTGGAGGGCGTCAGTAGGCTTTTGGGGAGAAGTCCTTGGACGCACAGAATAAATGAAAAATCTGATATGTTTGAATGTTTGAAAATAGATTTAGGAAAGTGGCAAAGACTTCTGGGGGTGAACTGACTTTAAATATACAGCAAACTAAGAAAAAGAAAACAGGAAAATGAAAACACATCTAGGAAAAACAAATTTTTTTTACAGGAAAGACAAAAATTAGGACAGTTTACTACACGGCTTACATATTACTCTGTTAAAATAATGCAAGCACTGACATTTACAGTAGATGCATAAGATATTATAACACTGTACACAACTTTTTTTTTTTTTTCCGAGACAGAGTCTCGCTCTGTTGCCCAGGCTGGAGTGCAGTGGCATGATCTCGGCTCACTGCAAGCTCCGCCTCCCGGGTTCACACCATTCTCCTGCTTCAGCCTCCTGAGTAGCTGGGAGTACAGGGACCTACCACCATCCCCAGTTAATTTTTTGTATTTTTAGTAGAGACGGGGTTTCACCGTGTTAGCCAGGACGGTCTCGATCTCCTGACCTCGTGATCCGCCCGTCTCGGCCTCCCAAAGTGCTGGGATTACAGGCGTGAGCCACTGCACCGGGCCAACAGTGTACACATTTAACTAAATCATTATATAACTATATTAGAAGGACAGGGATGAGAAGGTATCACGTGTGGTGAGAGCTGGAAGTTGGGAGGAAATGGGAACTGAACCATCCTCTTTCATAGTGGGAAGTCACTAGAAAATGTCTGAAACTGAAAGAAAAAGAGATCAAGAAGCAGCAATGCCAGTGTGTTAGAGACCTGGGGGCAAACACCAAATAATTTGGGCAGAATAAGTAAAATGACTGCCTCTGTGGAGGGTTAAATAGGGTGAGATGGGGCAGGTATCTTCTGGGTTTTATATCCACCTTTTCTGTGTTTCACTCTTTATGGGCTTGCCTATCTTTGAAAGAAATAACAAGTTCTTTAAAAAATAATCATAAATATGACCCTCCCTTTCAGCTGATGGCCTTTGGCTTGGGCTTTCTGGTAAGAAACCAAACTTGAATATTCACAGGGTATTGGACCTAACTCTAAATCACGATGCTCATGACCAAGGCTGCTGTTAATTGAGTGCTTACTATGTGCCAGGCACACAGGACTTTAAAAACTCATTCATTTTGAAAACAACTCAGGAAGAGAAGTCAGACACACATAGAAAAACTCAGGCTCAGAAGAATAAAATGACTTGCTGAAGCTGGGATTTGAACCCAGGGCTGTTGACGACAAAGCCTGCCTTTTTTCTTCTTTTTTTCTTTCTTTATTTTTTTTTGAGACGGAGTCTCGCTCTATCACCCAGGCTGGAGTGCAGTGGCCGGATCTCAGCTCACTGCAAGCTCCGCCTCCCGGATTTACGCCATTCTCCTGCCTCAGGCTCCCGAGTAGCTGGGACTACAGGCGCCGCCACCACACCCGGCTAGTCTTTTGTATTTTTTTAGTAGAGATGGGGTTTCACCGTGTTAGCCAGGATGGTCTCGATCTCCTGACCTCGTGATGCACCCATCTCGGCCTCCCAAAGTGCTGGGATTACAGGCTTGAGCCACTGCGCCCGGCCTTTTCTTTTTGTCTTTTTTTTTGGAGGAAGAGACTCACTCTGTCACCCAGGCTGGTGTGCAGTGGCATGATCTCGGCTCACTGCAAGCTCTGCCTCCCGGGTTCACCCCATTCTCCTGCCTCAGCCTCCCAAGTAGCTGGGACTACAGGCACCCGTCACCACGCCCAGCTAATTTTTTGTATTTTTAGTGGAGATGGGGTTTCACTGTGTTAGTCAGGATGGTCTCAATCTCCTGACCTCATGATCCGCCCATCTCAGCCTCCCAAAGTGCTGGGATTACAGGTGTGAGCCACCGTGCCCGGCCCCCGTTTTAAAATACTGTATTATCTTCTCTCCCAAATGGGTTTCTACAGTGAATCCTCCATGATGGAAAAAATGCAACGAACCAGAGGTCTGACTCTGGGGTCATTCTGGATAACGGGCTTGTAGTACATCTCACCCTCCTGCAGCTGGAAAGAAGGAAATGGAACGGAGGGTCCTGGTGACTTACAGAGTAGGTGACGCCGCTTGAAGACACAGGGGACACCTCGTTGGCAGAAGTAGTCACAGCCAGAGAAGCCAGGGCAGGGAAGAGACTTTCCATCTCAGGCTCCTCCGAGAGGTTGTCCTCGCTGTCTGCCTGGCCACGTTTCTCTGCCTCGCTGCTCCTCCAGCCCTCCATCACGACATCGTCCTTTTCAGGCAGGGCCACGTCCAGGCTGCCCGTGATGGACATGAACTCGTCCACGCTCTCGTTGGCCAGGAGGTCGCTCTCCAGGCTGTCCTGCACGGCCAGCTCCTCCCGGGGAGCCTCATCCTGGGATGTGGTGGCCTCGCTGCTCTGCCTGTCATCCACACTGCCATCCCTAGGTCGCAGCACCGGGGGAGTGTTCCGCTGGGCGTCCAAGACACTGTCTTCTGTGCTCAGACTGGGCTCCGAGTGCTCTGAGAGGCCCGAGGAGAAGTTATGGGAGGAAGGATGACCCGAGTCTGGGGAACAAGTGCCATTTACTAGGTTCCCATTGGGGATCTTGGGCTGTTTCTCCTCCAGTCTGCCTTCAGCCTCCACCTGCTCCACCTCATCCACAGACTCAAACACCTAAGGACAAAGTGCACAAAAACAGATGGACCAGCATGTCCACTGCAGCACTACTTACAGCAGCAGCCTAAATGTCCAACAACAGATGGTCGGCTTAAATATGGATCAAGCATGCAGTGGAATACCATACAGTCAGTGAAAAGAGTGAGGCAAAGTAAGGTGTAATATATGCTCCCATTTGTGACGAATAAGAAAGTGGTCTAGGCTGGGCATGGTGGCTCACGCCTGCAATCCCAGCACTTTGGGAGGCCGAGGCAGGCAGACTGCTTGAACCTAGGAGTTTGACACCAGCCTGGAAAACATGATGAAACCCAGTCTCTGCAAAAAATACAAAAAATTAGCCTGGTATGGTGGTGCACACATGTGGTCTCAGCTACTTGGGGGGCTGAGGTGGGAGAATCACCCAAGCCCAGTGAGTCAAGGCTTCAGTGAGCTGTGATCATGCCACTGCACTCCAGCCTGGGTGATGGGAGTGAGGCCCTGTCTCAAACAACAATAAAAATGTATTCTATGCATAGAATAACCCAGAAAGAAACAAGTAATGCAGTTGAGTCTGTTTGGTTTTGTTTTTTGAGATGCAGTTTCTCTCTTGTTGCCCAGGCTGGAGTGCAGCAGCACAATCTCGACTCACTGCAACCTTCGCCTCCCCGGTTCAAGCGATTCTCCTGCCTCAGCCTCCCAAGTAGCTGGGATTACAGGTGCCCACCACCACACCTGGCTGATTTTTGTATTTTTAGTAGAGACGGGCTTTCACCATGTTGGCCAGGCTGGTCTCGAACTCCTGACCTCAGATGATCCGCCCACCTCGGCCTCCCAAAGTGTTGGCATTACAGGTGTGAGCCACTGTGCCCCACCTGCAGTTGACTCTGAGAAGGGGATACTGGGGAATCAAAATAAGGTGAGACAATAGCTTTTCGTCATATAGACTTTTACCATGTGTGCATAATTTTATTTTTATGTATGTATTTATTTATTTAAGATGAAGTCTTGCTCTGTTGCCCAGGCTGGAGTGAAGTGGCATGATCTTGGCTCACTGCAACCTCTGCCTCCTGGGTTCAAGTGATTCTCCTCCTCAGCCTCCCAGTAGCCGGGATTACAGGCAAGTGCCACCATGCCCAGCTAGTTTTTGTATTTTTAGTACAGTCAGGGTTTCACCATGTTGGCGAGGCTGGTCTCGAACTGCTAATCTCAGGTTATTCACCTGCCTCAGCCTCCCAAAGTGCTGGGATTACAGGTGTGAGCCACCACGCCCAGCCTCATGTATACACAATTTTTCTCATTCAAAAAATTAGTTAACACATGGAAAAGGCGAAAAACAAAACAAAACAAAAAAAGAAACAAAAAAAACCCTATTACTTTTACACCATGTGGTTGACTATTATGAATCAATTTTTAAAGTTAGATATATATTAAATACTATGAAAAAAATCTCCAGAACACATTTTAGAGATTTTTTTGTGATTCTTTGTGTCCTTAGGTCATATCAAGGGTACGCAGTTAAAGATCATTTTCCAAAGTCACTTGAAATATTTCTTCCCTGTGTGTTTATGTCACCAACTTGATTTATGGTTAGCTTCACGTGTTTCTGTGTTTTCAAAAACTTCTTTTTGATTCAATTGATTTAAATTATGTAAAAAATTTACCTAGCTTCAGAGCCAAAACCAGAGGTTTTTTTTTCACTCCAAAATCAAAACTAGGAAACAAGGCATATTCAAGGAAATGTAACTTGTCTCTGGCCCCTCCTCTCTTGGTAACCATTCTGATTCGTTTCTGGTTTCTCCTTACACTGTTCTCCAAAATGGAGGCAAATATATACAGATATTAATATTGCCTCTTCTTACATAAAAGGTGACAACACACTGTGCATGTTTTAGCACTTGGCTTTGTGTGTGCATGTGTGTGAGACAGGACCTCAGTCTGTCGCGCAGGCTGGGGTGCAGTGGCGTGCTCATGGCTCACTGCAGCCTCAACCTCCTGGGCCCTGGTGATTCTCCCAGCTTAGTCTCCAGAGTAGCTGGGACTACAGGCACGCACCTCCATGCCCAACTAATGTTTTTTTTGTGTTTTTTGTAGAGACAGGGTTTGCCATGTTGCCCAGACTGGTCTTGAGCTCCTGGGCTTAAGCTGTCTGCCTACCCTGGCCTCCCAAAGTGCTGGGATTACAAGTGTGAACTACTGTGCCAAGCCAGCATTTTTCTTTAAAAATGGAGTGAGATTGAGTCATCTCTTTTCACTGACTGAAATGGAAAGTTGTTGAACAACATATATGATGGCACTTAAGTACACATTTTTTAAAAAACTACCAAACATTGCTATAGATTATCTACATATTTCTGTGTATGTACAGGCATGCAGAAGGTTTTGAAAGGAACACAGCAAACTGATGATAGCGGTGTTATTTCAAAGGAGGGCAGCCAGAGATTAAGGATGATCAAAACAGACTTTGACTTTCTCTGCAATGTTTTAGTTTTTTGCAGGGGTGATAGATTCATATATTTCTTGCATTACTAAAACAAAACCAAAAAACAAATAAACCATGTTTAATGCTAATATAAAAAGCTAAAACAAGTAAAGCAAAAAGTGACCTACAGATGACGGACACCCAATCCCCATGACCCCAGGGGGAAGGGAGAGGCGTGGGTGGGAGGGGGCGGGGCCTCCACAAGGTCACCTGTGTGCTGCTGCTGGAGTCGCTGTGCAGGCGGATGTTCTGGTGGCCCGAACTGCAGCTCTGGGAGGACTGGGAGAAGAAAGAGTGGGAGGGAGGGAGGGTGAGGCTGCACCCTGGCCCAGAGCAGGAAGGACTGCTGGGTTGGGAGCCAGGAAGTCTTGTTTCATCTCTATTCCTAACTTGCACAAGTCCTCCCTCAGAGCATCAGTTTCCCAGCTGTAAAATGAAAAGGGGGACCACTCCCTGCTTCCTGGAGCCTCTTCAGAGACCACTTTGACCTCTGGGTTCCCACCTCTCACCTCTGCAACTAGAGCAACCTGCCTTTAACTGCTCTGTAATTGAGACTTCTGGCTAATATTTCAGTTCAACTCACAGAGTAACTGGTTCTATTAATGGTTCCACATTTTTTTAACCTGATCCCTGTATACATGCTTCTGCCCTATAAACTCATAGTCCTTGCCTATTCTAACACTAGACGTGGCTGTGTTGTTTGCTTTTGTCAATGGGATGTTAACAAACTTGATTCAGCAGAAGCTCAGAACACCCTTGTGCATTTCTGCTTTCTCTCTGTGGCATCTGCTTTCACCGTGAGAGCATGTCCAGGTTCACTTGCTGGGCAGTGAGGCACATGGAACACAGTTGAGTCACCCCAGACAAATAAGAGAGCCCAACCAAGATAAACAAATGTTTTAGTTGACCAGCTGCGGACAGCCAGTGCTGGAATAAGCCTCACCCAGCCCAGTTAAGAACAGAAGTTCCCAGCTGACCCACAGAGTTGCGAGCAAAAATAAACGCTGACTGTTGGAAGTCACTGATTTTTGGTGGTTGTTTGTTACATACGGTTATTATGGCAATTGATGACTGATACAATCACTGGTGAAGAGAATTAACTTTTTTTTTTTGAGAGGGAGTTTCACACTTGTTGCCCAGGCTGGAGTGCAGTGACGCAATCTCGGCTCACTGCAACCTCCGCCTCCCGGGTTTAAGTGATTCTCCTGCCTCGGCCTCCCAAGTAGCAGGGATTACAGATGCTTGGCTAATTTTTTTGTATTTTTAGCAGAGATGGGGTTTCACCATGTTGCCCAAGGCTGGTCTCGAACTCCTGACCTCAGGTGATCCACCTGCTTTGGCCTCCCAAAGTACTGGGATTACAGGAGTGAGCCACCACCCCTAGCCAAGAATTAATTTTTTTCTGAGCTCCTACTTTGGGCTATTAAACTGGAGGTTCTGGGAGGACAGACCAGTCTGTCTGGGTCACTGGAACATTCCTGATATCCCAGGATATTCCTGATAGTACCTGCACATAGTAGATACTCAATAAGCATTTGTTGAATCAATGAAAGTCAGGCAGTGTGCCAGGCACTTTATATACATCATCTTGTTTGGACTCTACACAAACCTCCTCTACACCTGATTATTCCCATTTTACAGATGCAGAAAACTGAGGCCCAGAAGAAAAGTTACTGGTAGGGAACCCTAGAACTACTAAATGGTGGGACTAGAGTTTGAACTCAGGTTTGATTCCAAAGTCACCCCACACTCTTAAAGAAAAAGCCAGGGGTGAGACTATCACCAGGCCCCAGATACCCAGCCTTCATCACTCTTAGAACAGCCCAGTGAAGCAGACCCTGACCTTCCCCAGTCCCTACACTCCCCGAGGCTAGCCGCCCATTACCTCGTTGCTGATGGTTGAGTCCCTATGCAACATCCGGTGCAGGTGGCCGTCCAGGCTGGCCCCAGATGAGCATTTGGCCAGGGCGGCCGCATGGGACTCCCGCTCCCTCTGCCGCACGATCGCCTCGCAGCCCAGCCACTCGGCCATGGTCTGTGCATAGCAGGCATGAATCTGCTCGTCCACCTGCCAGGGCAGACGCAATGTCACCTGAGGTGTCAACAAAGGGGCCCATGGGGAGGGCCAGAGAAACCTGGAAGAAAGTGGCTCTCACTCATCCAACATTCATGCAGTTAACATCCAGCACGTATTAACTGAGCACCTACTATGCTACTCCTAGCACTGGTTAGGCTCTGAAGACACAGAGAGAGCAAGGCTACTTCTTTCTTTATTTCCCTCCTTCCTTTATTCATTCATGTATACATATATACATTTCAACTATTGAGTCCCTACTATGTGCTAGACAGTACACAGGCCCTGGGGATATAAAAGTGAGAAGACTGTTGCCTTTTTCCTCTTTTTTTCTTTTTCTCATTTTTGAGATAGAGTATTGCTCTGTCACCAGGCTGGAGCGCAGTGGCGCGATCTCGACTCACTGCAGCCTCCCAGATTCAAGGGATTCTCCTGACTCAGCCTCCCACGTAGCTGGGACTACAGGCATGTGCCACCACGCCCAGCTAATTTTTGTATTTTTTTTTTTTTAGTAGAGACGGGGTTTCACCATGTTGGCCAGGATGGTCTTGACCTCTTGACCTCATGATCTGGCCCCCTCAGCCTCCCTAAGTGCTGGATTACAGGTGTAAGCCACCGCGCCCAGCCAAAAGTGAGAAGACTGTTTCATTCTTTACTACCTTCCCTCTCTCTTTCCTCATTCATTCATCCATTCATTCACTCATTCATTTAATTCGATAAGTACCTATTACATGCCAGGCACCACTAGCCATATGGAATACAAGATAAGCAAGATGCTGACCTTCCTCCACCCATCCTCTCAATCAACGCATGACCTGACGTCCTCCCATGTGCCCCACACGGGCTACAGGTGCTGAGGATACAATGCGAATAAAACCAACCCTCTTCCTTTCCTTACAGCAATGGCCTTACAGAAGGGCCACAGATTTCCAGCTTTTTCCTTGCGGGATTCAACCAAGAGGTGGGGAGCTTCCACTGTCCCTGAGTGACACAGCCCAGGTAACAGGCTCTGCATATGCCAGACTTCTGGGCACCATGGGGACAGATAGGCTGACCTAGGTAAGGAGAGGCAGGAGGGGAAAAGAGAGGGTGGGGAGCTCGACCCTCTCCTATGGTTACTCAGGACTTCGGGAGGGGGACTCAGGGTCCATCCTGCCCAAGGGCCTCGCCTGAGGTGCTCCCTCCTGCCCACCTCCCTCAGACTCCTCCAAGCCCTACCCACCTCCCAATTCCCACTGCCATCCTAGGCCAGGGTTACACCACTTTCACCTAATGCATGGCCCCAGCAGCCTCCATCCAGGTCTCTGTTGCAGCCGGGCCCCTCCGATTCATGTACCACTTAGCAGTCATGATCCTTGTTTCCTCTCCAGCCTCCCCTGTCACTGCTGCCTCCACCATCCTAGTCCTGGATGTCTCAGCAACTCACGCCCATCATGCCCTTCCTGCCCCTCTCTAAACCCACGCGGACACACACCACGTCACGCTGTTCTCCCCTCCAGACCTCTGCCTGTGCTGTCTTCTCTTCCCTTCTTCACCTTCTTGGCCTGAAAAGCAATTCCTTCTGATAATATAGGAACAACCAGCTTCTCCAGGAGTCTTCTCTGACCGCTTTCCCACCTGCCCGGCCTAGGTGCTTCCCATGTGCTCCTGCAGTCCTTGGGGTTGCCTCAATGCCACCAGGGACCGCCACAACCCCCACAAAACTGGGATGGACCTCACCTAATGCGCTTCTGCGTTCCCCAGCTCTGAGCACGGGGCTCTGCACATCAGAGTTATCAGTTACTCACTGCCCAGGAAGCCATCAGGCATGGGTGAAGTGTGGAGGGGCCTCACACAAGTACTGAGATGAACAGACATTTCACTGGCATGGGTCCTTATAACACAGAACTACAGAAACTTTCTGCTTTCAACTCTCCTTCAACTCTTCTGATTACTCCAGGGAGAAAGGGCCAGTCTGGGGCTCCTGTGCTTCCCACACTTCTCGATACTTGATAATCTCCCCTCCATCCTTTATTTATTTATTTTTTTTAGATAGGGTCTTACTTTGTCACCCAGGCTGAAGTGCAGTGGCGCAATCATAGCTCACTGCAGCCTCCAACTCTTGGGCTCAAGCAATCCTCCCATCTCAGCCTCCTGAGTAGCTAGGACTATAAGCACATGCTACCACGCCCAGCTAGCTTTTAAATTTTTTGTAGAGATGGGGGTCGCGCCATGTTGCTTCAGGCTGGTCTTGAACTCCTGGTCTCAAGCAATCCTCTTGCCTTGGCCTCCCAAACATAATCTCCCTTTTTAACAAAGAGAGGGCAGGCCTTAGGCAGGCTATAACATCTACTTAGAACAGAATTGCACCATTTAGTCTTACTCTATTTTTATAGTTTCCTTCTATTCACGGTCAGTTATACTGGCTTCCTGTTTATGGCAGGGATATAAAATATCTTTTAAAGTAAGCTGTATAAATCTTAAGTGAGGCCATTTAAAGACAAATGCTAAGTAAATAATAGTACAAGTGATACAAGAATATAGAGTGTAAAATACCACCAGATTTTAGGCTGGGTGCGGTTGGCTCACTCCTGTAATCCCAGTACTTTGGGAGTCCCAGGTGGGTGGATCACAAGGTCAGGAGTTCAAGACCAGCCTGGCCAACCTAGGGAAACCCCACCTCTACTAAAAATGCAAAAAAAACCTAGCCGGGCATGGTGGCAGGCACCTGTAGTACCAGCTACTTGGGAGGCTGAGGCAGGAGAATCGCTTGAATGAACCCAGGAGACGGAAGTTGCAGTGAGCTGAGGTTGCACCACTGCACTCCAGCCTGGGCAACAGAGCGAGCCTCCGTCTCAAAAAAAAAAAAAAAAAAAAAAAAAAAAACGCAAGCAGATGCAAAATCTGGTGAAATTCTAGTAAGGCCTGTAGTCTAGCTACTTGTATTGTGTCAGTGTTAACGCTCCGCTTTTGACAGTGTACTTTAGTTACATAAACTGTTACCACTGGGAAAAGCTGGGTGATGGGTACCAGGGACCTCTGTTACTATTTTTGCAGCTTCTTGTGAACTTATAATTATAGATGCTTCTCGACTTATGATGGAGTTATGTCCCAATAAATGCATTATAAGTTGAAAATATCTTAAGTCAAAAATCCATTTAAGGCTATAATTCCAGCATTTTCGGAGGCTGAGGCGGGCGGATAACGAGGTCAGCAGTTCGGGGCCAGCCTGGCCAACATGGTGAAACTCTGTTTCTACTAAAAATACAAAAAGTAGCTGGGCGTGGTGGTGGGCACCTGTAATCCCAGCTACTTGGGAGGCTGAGGCAGGACAATCACTTGAACCCGGGAGGCGGAGGTTGCAGTGAACCAAGATTGTGCCACTGCACTCCAGCCTGGGCGACAGAGCAAGACTCTGACAGACAGAGACTCTACCTCAAAAAAAAAAAAAAAAAAAAAAAAGAGAATATGAAAACATTTAAAATTACACGTGTTATAATAATCAAGACAGAGTGGTACTGGCAGAAGGACAGATTCACAGATCACCAGAACAGAAGGGATAATCCAGAAACAGACCTACAAGTATGTTCCCAACTGTTTTTTTGTCATTTTGTTTTTTTGAGACGGAGTCTTTCTCTATTACCCAGGCTGCAGTGCAGTGGCGTGCCTTCGGCTCACTGCACCCTCCACCTCCCAGGTTCAAGCAATTCTCCTGCCTCAGCCTCCTGAGTAGCTGGGACTACAGGCGCCTGCCACCCTGCCCAGCTGATTTTTTTTTTTTTTTTTGTATTTTTAGTAGAGACGGGGTTTCGCTATGTTGGTCAGGCTGGTCTTGAATTCCTGACCTCAGGTGATCCATCCGCCTCAGCCTCCCAAAGTGCTGGGATTACAGGCGTGAGCCACCACAGCCAGCCCCAGCTGTTTTTGAGCAGTGCAAGAGCAATTCAATGGAGGAAGGACATCTTTTCAACAAATGATGCTGGAGCAACTGAAGACTCAAAAGCGAAAAATGAACTTTGACCTAAATGACACACTGTATATATATATAAAAAAAACCTCAAAAGATTTTATGTCAAATGTAAAATAGAAAATTTTTAGGATAAATCGTAGGAGAAGATCTTCAGGACCTAGGGCTAGGCAAAATTTTCTTAGACTTGACACCAAAAGCATAATTCACAAAAGGAAAAATTGATAAACTGAGTTTCATTAAAAATTTAAAGATCTGTTTTGCAGAAGACCCTGCTTACAAGATGAAAAGTTACAGACTGGGAGGAAATATTTGCCAATCACATATCTGAACAAAGGACTGTTATCAGAGTATATAAAGGACTCTCCAACTCCACAGGAAAAAAACCAAACAATCCAATTAGAAGGTAGGCAAAAGACGTCAGCAGACGTTTCACCAAAGAAGATACACAATGGCAAATAAACACATGAAAAGACCTTCAACTTCACTAGCCGTTTGGGAAGTGCAAATTAAAAACAATGAAATATCAATTATCCGTGTCAGGTGGCTGAAATAAAAAATAGTGACAAGACAAAACTCTGGTCAAGATGCAAGTGTGGATCATTCCTATTTTGCTGGTGGACACAGAAAACAGTATAGCCACTGCAGAGGTGTGAAAGTTTTTTTTCTCCCCTTAGAGACAGGGTCTCCCCATGTTGCCCAGGCTGCACTAGAACTCCTGAGCTCAAGCAAACCTCTTGCTGGGACTAAAGGCAAGTGCTACAGTGAAAGTTTGTCAGTTTCATATAAACATATAAAACTGAACATGCAACTACTATATGACCCAGCAATTACATTCTTACTCATTTATCCCAGAGAAATGACAATTTATGCTCATACAAAAACTGTACACGAATGTTCATTACAGCTTGATTTGTAATAGTCAAAAAACTAGAAACAACTCAGCTGCCTAGCAACAGGTAGTATTCCTATCATGGAATACTACTCAGCCATCAAAAGGAATTCACTCTTGATACTCTCAATGACTTGGATGAGGTTCTATGCTGAGTGAAAAAAAGTCAATCCCAAAACGTTACACACTGTATCATTCCATTTATATAATATTCTTGAAATGATAAAATTATAGAAATGAAGAATATATTATTAGTGGTTGCCAGGGATTGGGGCCAGGGTGTGGGTATGGGGGAGGTGAGTCTGGCTATAAAAGGACAACGTGGGGTTCCTTACAGCATCAAAAATGTTCTGCATGTGCGCTGTGGTGATGGACACAGATCTACACATGTGAGAAAACTGTAGGAAAACACACACACACACACACACACACAAATGAGTACAAGTAAAACTGGGAAAGTCTGATTAAGATGAGTATATTATACCATGTCAATACTCTGGTTCTGATATTTTACTACCTTACAGTTTTGCAAGATGTTACCATCAGAAAAAAATTGGGTAAAAGACGCACAATATTTCTCTGCATTAATTTCTCACAACTACGTGTGAATCTACACTTAGTCCAAAATTTAAAAACCTAAAAATTGCATATGTGGCTTGTGTTGTGCTTCCATTGGACAGCGCTGCCTTCAGGTTCCCATCTTTCCCGTATCTCCCTCCCCTTCCTTCGTCCAGCATGAAACCAGAGCTCCCCAGCCCCACAGTATCTGGCTCCTTTTGTTGCGAAAGACCCCAGTGCCTGGCAGGTAACCAACCTCTTTCCTTTCTGTTTCCGTCATCCCGAACTGGTAGTGGCCCAGGAGGAAGGGCCACACGGCCTTGCGGATCTCAGGCTGGATGCCCCCGTAGTAGATGAGGCGCAGCAGCTCCCGCTCCTCGTAACTCTGTGGTGGGTGGGGAGGAGCAAAGAGTTCGGTCAACAGAAAACCAGGGGGTGGCTTTAGTAGAGATAGAGTTTCACCATCTTGGCCAGATTGGTCTTGAACTCCTGACTTCCAGTGATCTGCCTGCCTCAGCCTCCCAAAGTGCTGGGATTACAGGTGTGAGACACTGCACCCAGTCACCCTGAGCTATCTTTTTTGGGGACAGAGTCGCTCTGTCACCCAGGCTGGAGTGCAGTGGTGTGATCTTGGCTCACTGCAACCTCCGCCTCCCGGGTTCAAGTGATTCTCCTGCCTCAGCTTCCCGAGAAGCTGGGATTACCAGTATTTGCCACCACATCCAGCTAATTTTTGTACTTTTAGTAGAGATGGGGTTTCACCTTGTTGGCCAGGTTGGTCTCGAACTCCTGACCTCACATGATCCACCCTCCTTGGCCTCCCAAAGTGCTAGGATTACAGGTGTGAGCCACCACACCTGGCCACCCTGAGCTATCTTCTCACCAATATTCCTCAACTCCTGTGCACCTATCCTTCTAGAATACTAATTGGCAACGCCCTAACTGTATCATTATGATCTACTTCCATGATCTACCTGGGGGTATGATCTACTTCTATGATCTACTTCTGTGGTCCAGCAGTCCTGCTTCTTCGACCTAGCCCTCAGATATCCTGGCGTGAATAAGCAAAGTCATAGGTACTTGGATATTTGTCGTGGCATCGTATGAAACAGTCAAACCCAGGCAACTCTCCAGCTGCCCATCAATGGGTGAACATGTGTCCCTACACGGGTACGCAACACAGAGATGTAAAAGAGCGAGGGATACATCTATGGGAACCCACATAAAAAGGTGTTCAGCTGGGCGCGGTGGCTCACGCCTGTAATCCCAGCACTTTGGGAGACCGAGGCGGGCAGATCATGAGGTTAGGAGTTCCAGACCAGCCTGGCCAATATGGTGAAACCCCGTCTCTAAAAATACAAAAATTAGCTGGGCGTAGTGGTGCCCAACTACTTGGAAGGCTTAGGCAGAAGAATCGCTTGAACCTGGGAAGTGGAGCTTGCAGTGAGCCGAGATCAGCGCCACTACACTCCAGCCTAGGCGACAGAGTGAGACTCGGTCTCAAAACAAAACAAAACAAAACAAAAAAGATGTTCAATGTGTATCGTTAAGTGGAAAAAAAAAATAAGTTCTAAAACATATGTAGAATTGTTCGCTTTGGATTAATTTGCTTTAAATCATTTTTTTTTTTTTTTTTGAGATGGAGTTTTGCTCTTGTTGCCCAGGCTGGATAGCAGGCTACCATGAATTAATATTTTAATTAATTTTCAGCCCATTTTTGCTGTGTGCTTATTTGAAAATATTATCTGGCAATTATTAATCTTGACTCAGCTCTAGGAAAATTTCTTGGCTGGGTGCAGTGGCTCACACCTGTAATCCCAGCACTTTGGGAGGCTGAGGTGGGCAGACTACCTGAGGTCGGGAGTTTGAGACCAGCCTGACCAACATGGAGAAACCCCGTCTCTACTTAAAATACCGAGCATGATGGCACATGCCTGTAATCCCAGCTACTTGGGAGGCTGAGGCAGGAGAATTGCTTCAACCCAGGAAGGGGAGGTTGCGGTGAGCCAAGATTGTGCCATTGCACTCCAGCCTGGGCAACAAGAGCAAAACTCCATCTCAAAAAAAAAAAAAAAAAAATTACTTAAAGCAAATTAATCCAAAGTGAACAATTCTAGCTGCTACATCATACACTAATATCTTTTGTGCACACTAGGATGACTTTAACAGGTATGTGATGCATTGTGGGGTAGAGTTCGTCTGTTTTCTTTCTAAAATTTCATTTTCAGGCAAAGGTTTTGCAGTTACAATGAGTCAAGCTGCGGGGCCAGCAGGTCCTAACTGTACATGCACGGTGGGAAGGCTGCCCTGAAGGGCCCCGGGGCCTGTTCCCTCTCACCTATTCACATTCCAATATTAGAAGACTATTTCACTTTAGTCTTAGGTGTACTCAACCATAATGGCAAGCTCATTTTTGTATTTTTAGTAGAGATGGGGTTTTACCATGTTGGCCAGGCCGGTCTCAAACTCCTGACCTCAAGTGATCCACCTGCCTCAGCCTCCCAAAGTGCTGGGATTACAGGCGTGAGCCACCATGCCCGGCCCAGCTGATGCTTAATAATAAATGCTTACAGACCAATTTGTTCTTTACTCCTTCCAGGTGAGCATATGTTTTACCTCCCATTCAATCTTCCAACTCATGGGCAGAAGTGAGCTGTACGTCTTGGAACTCTCAAGAAGAGAAGGGGAACTCTAATTTGCATATGCAGAATCCAAGCACATCAGCTCAAGTCCTGGGCTTATTTGTCAGATAATAAGATGACCCCCTGGAGCCTCTGCATCAATGCAGACCAAGCCTGGCTAAGCCTTACTGTGCTGTCCTGAAGGTACTGCTCCCAGATCCCAGCTGTCAGTCCCTGTCCAGCATCGCAGGGCAAGTCTGGAGACACGATCATGTGATTGACCAGGGCTGACAGGTGGGTCCTCACGGTGGACAGGTGTCTGCAGTAGGCCAGCCCTGTTGAGGGAGGGAGGGCAAGTATCATCATCCACCACCTGAAGCCCCTCACCTTGTCTCATGGGGCCTCCCAAATGCTGTCCCACCCCCCATTTTAAAAAATTTTTGTGGGCCGGGCGCGGTGGCTCAAGCCTGTAATCCCAGCACTTTGGGAGGCCGAGACGGGTGGATCAGGAGGTCAGGAGATCGAGACCACCCTGGCTAAAACGGTGAAACCCCGTCTCTACTAAAAAATACAAAAAACTAGCCTGGGCGAGGTGGCGGGCGCCTGTAGTCCCAGCTACTCCGGAGGCTGAGGCAGGAGAATGGCTTGAACCCAGGAGGCGGAGCTTGCAGTGAGCCGAGATCGTGCCACTGCACTCCAGCCTGGGCGACAGAGCAAGACTCCGTCTCAAAAAAAAAAAAAAAAAAAAAAAAAAATTTGTTTTGAGACAGGGTCTTGCTCTATTATTTATTATTATCACAGCTCACTGCAGCCTCAACCTCCCAGGCTGATGCGATCCTTTCACCACAGCCTCCTGAGTAGCTGGGACTGGAGGCACGTGCCAGCATGTCTGGCTAATTTTTTACTTTTTGTAGAGACGAGGTTTCACCATCTTGCCCAGGCTGGCCTCGAACTCCTGGACTCAAGTGATCCTCCTGCTTCAGCCTCCCAAAGTGCTGGGATTACAAGCACAAACCACTGTACCTGGCCCACTCCTGTTCTTACTAAACACCATGACTCAGTGAATTCTCGTCAATGTCCCCTTTTCCAGACAAGGAAGATGGAGCTTGATGCACTTGCTGGCTGGACTGCTAAATAGCTCTATAACCATAGGGAAGTCTTATCACCTTCCTCAGCCTCAGTCAGGGTGATGGCACCCTTCTCTGCTCTAAGCCAAAGCATTTAATTCATAGGCTAGAGGCAGAGAAGGGACAGAAAGGAAGGTGGCCAGTGACTCTGTGGGCTTGCTGTGCCTCTGTCTGCCTCTAATCCATACAGCAAGAAAGAGAATGTGAAACGTGGACAACTCCTGTTCAAAATTGGACCTGAATGAGTATTTATCCAAAAGAAAGGAAATCAAAGAGATATCTGCACCCCCATGTTTACTGCAGCACCATTCACAATAGCCAAGATACAGAATGAACCTAAGTGTCCATCAATGAATGAATGGATAAAGAAACCGTGGTATACTAATGCAATGGAATATTATTCAGCCATAAAAAGAATGAAATCCTGTCATGTGCAGTAACATGGATAGAACTGGAGGTTATGTTAAGCAAAAAACACGAGGCACAGAAAGACAAATATCATATGTTCTTACTTATAATGGAATCTAAAAAAGTAGTTTTCATGGAGGTAGAGAGTAGACTGGTGAGGAGGAGGAGGATGATGACGATGATATAATAGCTAACACTTACACAACACACACTGCATGGCAAGGAGCTGTTCCCAGAGTTGCGTAACTTAACTCATCCCATTCTCCCCACAACCCTAGAAATTAGTTACTACTATTATCTCCATCTTTTTTTTTTTTTTTTTTTTGAGATGGAGTCTGGCTCTGTCGCCCAGGCTGGAGTGCGGTGGTGCGATCTTGACTCACTGCAACCTCCGCCTCTCGGGTTGAAGCGATGCTCCTGCCTCAGCCTCCCGAGTAGCTGAGACTGCAGACGTGCGCCACCACACCCGGCTAATTTTTTTGTATGTTTAGTAGAGATGGGGTTTCACCATGTTAGCCCAGCTGATCTCGAACTCCTGACCTCAGGTGATCCGCCCACCTCGGCCTTCAGAAGTGCTGGGATTACAGGCATGAGCCACCATGCCCGCCCATTATCTCCATATTATAGATGGAGTAAACTGAGGTACAAACTGGTTGTTATCACTTGCCCAAGTCACATCGCTGGGATCTGAAACCAGGCCATCTCGCTCCAGAACTCGGGTTCTCAGTCACCATCAGGGATGAGCCACATCGACCAACAACATTGTTCCAGACCCATCTCAACCCCCCACCCCTTCCTGCAGGAAGAGCTTCCATTTGGGTCTAATAAATACTTGCCCAAAGCCTGCTTCATGCCAGGCCCTGCATTAGGCACTGCGGATGGGTGGGAACAGAACAGATAAAACCCCTGTCCTAGTGGAGTCACACTCTCCCTGCCTCTCCAGGCACTCAGGGTGTGAGCTCCACTGCTGTTTCACAGGCCCATGCAGGTTGTATTAAGGTATTTCTAGAATCCCTGAATATACACACACATTTTATCTTCCCCATATAGGCTGTGAGCCTGGGGAAATAAAACCGAAAAATCAAGACAGTGGGGATGGGCATGGTGGCGCACGCCTATAATCCCAGCACTTTGTGAGGTTGAGGTGGGTAGATCACCTGAGGTCAGGAGTTTGAGACCAGCCTGGCCAACATGGTGAAACCCCATCTCTACCAAAACAGAAAAATTAGCTGGCCGTGGTGGCAGGTGCCTGTAATCCCAGCTACTCGGGAGGCTAAGGCAGGAGAACGGCATGAACCTGGGAGGCGGAGCTTGCAGTGAGCTGAGATCACGCCACTGCATTCCAGCCTAGGCAACAGAGTGAGACTCTCCCTCAAAAAAAAAAAAAAAAAAAAAAGGCTGGGTGTGGTAGCTCACGCCTATAATCCCAGCACTTTGGGAGGACAAGGCAAGTGGATCACAAGGTCAGGAGATCGAGACCATCCTGGCTAACACAGTGAAACCCCATCTCTACTAAAAATACATAAAATTAGCCGGGTGTGGTGGCGGGCACCTGTAATCCCGGCTACTCAGGAGGCTGAGGCGGGAGAATGGCATGAACCCGGGAGGCGGAGGCTGCAGTGAGCCGAGATCACGCCACTGCACTCCAGTCTGGGCGACCGAGCGAGACTCTGTCTCAAAAAAAAAGAAAGAAATAAAAGACAGCAGAGAGGAAAACACAAAGCTTTTGGAGTCAGACAGGCCAGGGTCTGAGTCCCAGCTCTGCTGCTTGTTAGCTGTGTGACCTTAGACAAGTCATTTTGCCTCTCTGTGCCTTAGTGTCTTCATCTGTTAAATGGAAATAATCAGAACACAAGTATTATGAATTTAATATTTAAGTTTTGGGGGAGGGATAAGGTCACCTTACTCGTTCTGCAGCTTCTGCTCATGAGAGAAGGAAACTGACATTCACTGAGCACCTACAGCATACAATACTAGGCGCTAGGGGCTTTCTACGTGGTCCTCATTCAATCCTGAAAACAAGTCCTCCGCTGCAGCACCTGGGGATGCAGTGGTGATTAAACCAAATCTCTGCCCCCAGGGGACCCTACTGTCAGGACCCAGGGATAAAATTTCTCCCGTCAGTAGACAAGGAAACTGAGGCTCAGAGAGGTTCAAGTAATGTTACTAAAACCAGACATTTAGGGAATAGAGGAGGAGAGGTCCAAATTCCAGAGCCAGTATCTCTTGATGTTGCTGGCATACAGCAGGCACCAATAGCTGCTCCACGGAGACACACTGGCAATGAAGCCCTATACGTACATCCATAGAAGGCTCTGGAGAGGATCTGGTACTTCATATTGTCACAGAGAAGTTTCAGGGGAGCCCTGCAGGTGGAGAAAGAGGGAGATGCTTAGAACAGATCCAAACACAGCCCAGATTTTCTGGAGAGGGTAACTATGTGTTATCTCTAGAGGGCAGATTAAAATCAACCAGTCAGGGATTTTAGTAGGGAGGGCTGCTATTATCTCCACTTGTACAGCATTATTGCCTCTTCTGCTACCAGTCCCAATATTCCCCTGAGAAATCACGCTCTCCACAACTCTCTGTCTGTGTGGTTTGCATGGGGATGACTCTGCCCACTACAGGACTCAGGTTGGAGTCATAGTGATCGGGGCAGAGATGGTCATGTGACCCAACCTGAGCCAGTGAGAATTAGCCCTGGGACTTTTGTTGGAATTACTAGGTAACAGACACTTTTCTGCTTGGGTTTCTAAGCCAGTGGGATATCGGGCAGTGGCTGCTGGGAGCCATCTTTGCCACTGCATAGGAAGTGCCTGTCTGAGAATGGAACCATCATAGAGGCAAGCAGAACCAAGAGCTGAAGAAACAGAGATTCCTATCTTGATCATCTGTATCCAGCCATGCCTGAAGCCACTGTGTCTCTGAACTTCTCAGTTATGCCAACACATTTCCTTTTTTACTTGAACCAGTTCGAAGTGGGTTTCTATCCCTTGCAGAAAGCGTTCTGATTTCTAAAGTGATCCAGTTGAATCAAGCTGAACCAAATTGGGATTCAGAATCTGGCTGATTGCTAAGTAGGTGATGTCTCAAAGCTTCTCTTTGTGTGGGAATTTTTGGGAATTTTTTGGCTAAAAGAGGTGAGAAGAGTCAGATTCTAGCATTGTTGGAGAAATCCAGGACACTGAAGGGATTGTTGTACACTCTCGTAGAGTATAGAATGGAAGAATATCTGCATATTTGTTCTCAGGACATCCCAGGAGACATCCAGAAAAACAGGTAGACTGGGGCAGGGCAGGAGGAGCATAGCTGAAGTCCTCCACTTAGGCATACGGAGGCAGGTAGGAACATTAAGCAGGAAAGAGTCCCCCTTTGTGCCCTCAGGTTGGCGAGGCTCAGACTTGCTCAGGTTACGCGAGAATAGGATCGCATCAACAGCTTTCCCACTGTAGACTTCGCTTTCTGCAAGGTAGTGAGTTCTGCATCACTCAAGGTGTGTAAGCAGATGCTACAACAGGAGAGGGGGCAATGGGTTATAGCAGCCTTTCTCACTGGTCCATGGACCATCAGCCCAAGAGTTACTTGGAGTTTCTCCAACATGTGGATTACTGGGTCCCGCACATACCTACTCAGTCAGGACCTCTAGGAAGTAGTCCAGGAACTGGTATGTCTTGCCACCTAGCCCAGGTGATTCTGATGCACAATAAGAGAATCTCCAGGCCGGGTGCAGTGGCTCACGCCTGTAATCCCAGCACTTTGGGAGGCCGGGACAGGCAGATCACTTGAGGTCAGAAGTTCGAGACCAACCTGGACAACATAGTGAAACCCCATCTCTACTAAAAACACAAAAATTAGCCAGGAATGGTGGTGTGTGCCTGTAGTCCCAGCTACTTGGGAGGCTAAGTCAGGAGAATTGCTTAAACATGGGAGGTGGAGGTTGCAGTGAGCCGAGATCACCCCATTGCACTCTAGCCTGGGCGACAGAGAGAGACTCTGTCTCAAAAAAAAAAAAAAAAAAAAAAAAAAAGAATCTCCAGTAATATTAGCACTTCTCAAACTTTAAAGTATACACATGGTCTTGAAACCGTGTTAAATACAGGTTCTGATTCAGGAAGTTTGGGATGAGAGACTCAGAATTTGCCCAGGTGCTGATGTTGGTTCCCGGACCACACCCTGAGGAACCAGGGGGTTGGATGACTTCAAAAATTTGATGCCGACTCCCACCCCTTACATCCTATGGCTGATGACTGGACCATCCACTGGGACAGAAGCCCCGCAAGGACAAAAGGGTTCCATTCTCTCAGGCCAGGCCAGGTCGGACCAGGTGAAAACAAAACCAGTCTCATGAACTGGCTGAATAGTTTCAAAGAGACAAAACTATGGGCAAACGGGAGATGAGTTGAGATTTAACTTTATACAACAAAACAGGAAGTGTCATTTACTGAACAGTACCATGTGCAGGTGCCACATTCTGGCCACTTTAAACCATTACCTGAGCTGGTCCTTACCACAGCCATATAAAGCAAGAACTGGAATTTCCACTCTGTGGAGGCGCAAACTGAGATGTGGTTGTCATTAAATTATACCTCTGGGATTATTCTGCCTTCTAGGTGTATGGTAGGGCTGCACTTGCTGTCCCCTTGTGGATGGGGCCAATGGGCTGTGAGTGGATATGACAAGTGCTGCTTTTGGGCAGAGCCTTTTTAATTGTGGGTTCCAACCTCTGCAGAGTTACCTTTCCCTGTCACTGTGACTGGCAACATTCAAGATGGTAGCTGCTCCATCACCCAGGCCCTTTAGTGTGGGAAAAATAGCACCAGATGACCCATGATAGAAACACAGCATGCATGATAAATAAACTTTTGTTATAAAAAAGCCACTGAGATTTTAGGACTGTTTGTTACTGCACCATAACCTTGTTTATCCTGACTAATACAAGTGACCCTCTAACAGCTAGGATTTCATGGCCAGGATTTAACCTCTATCTGCCTGAGTCCACAGGTTATGTTCATTCTGAATTCAGTGCAGGGTAAGATATGGGCATCTACAGATCTCTGGTACATCCTTCAGCTCCCTCCACCTGCAGCTCAGGATCCTCATACCTCTCGTGGTTGCAGCCATCGGTTGAGCCACCATCAGCCAAGCCACTCTGTGAACAGGAGGAACAGGAGGACTTCCGGGGACTGGGCTGCCACAGGGATGGGAGGTTGCTCACGGAGACATCCATCAGATCCTGGGGCACTGTGGTGGATAGAAGGAGGGGCAGAAGAATCACTCTGTTTAAGCCTATGTGGGTCACAGAAATCTCACCCCAGAGCAAGCAGTTCACCCGCCCCAGCCAGCACAGAGACAGGAAAAGACCCTGAAGGTGACAGTAGGAAACAGCAGCCCCGAACATCCTTGAGTCTGCCTGACCCAATGAAAGCCACAACCAAAATATGGTGGCCCTGAGAGATGGGCAGAGCTGATGACAGCCAAAGAGAGAAGAAGAGGACACAGAGAGCCAAGAGCCAAGAAAACAGGCCCAATCCCAGAGCAGGAAGCCAAACCTCACCATGTTGTCACTTAGTCATACTAACAGGATGCTGCAGGAGGGGAGGGGAGCCTGCTGGGTGATTCTGGAGAAGAGACAGGCCTCACGGGTGAGATGGAAGAGAGCCTGACTCAACAGATGAGGCAGGGCACCCAAGTGCCAGAGACCCAGTGAAGCCCCTGCTGATGAAGAGGGCACCTGCGCTGTCCATGGTTCTGAGGCTAAAGCTGCTCCACCAAGTGGGTCTTAAATATATTAGCGACTCCCTAAAATAATGTGGGAGGCTTGTTAAAAAGCAATATGACTGCCTCACACTCTGGCCTACTCAACTAAATCCTGGAGACAGAGCTCTCAAATCTGTATTTCTAAAGCAATTTTGATACAGCAAGTACATTCGACAGACTCTGATTTCCCAACTTGTGGACACTGGTGATTCCTGACCAGTCATTCTCAGGATACAGCACTTATAGCTTCCTTTATTTTTCTTTCTCAGCTTCGTAAAAACTGCAGTGTCTACAAAGCCACATAACAAACATACTGGGGACCTATGCATTACAATTTCTATAGTCAATTTCCTGGCCTCTTGGTACTCCTAGACAGACGCAAAAGCTTTACTTTCCTTAAAACAGGGATCCATAAACTTTTCCTGCAAAAGGACAGCTAGTAAATATTTTAGCGTTTGCAAGCCATTTGGTCTCTGTCATAAGCACTTGACTCTGTTGTTGTAGTCCAAAAGTAGCCATAAACAAAATGTTAAAAAAAGAAGCATGGGCACATTCTAATAAAATAAATAAAACTTTATTTACAAATAGTGAAATGTGAATGTCATATCATTTTCATGTCACAAAATATTACTCTCCTTTTGGCTTTTTTGGATCATTTAAAAATTGAAAAACCATTCTTAGCTCATAGGCTGGTACAGAATGGGGCTGAATTTAGCTCATGAGTCTTAGTTTTCTTTTTTTTTCTTTTTTTTTTTTTTTTCTGAGACGGAGTCTCACTCTGTCGCCCAGGCTGGAGTGCAGTGGCCGGATCTCAGCTCACTGCCAGCTCCGCCTCCCGGGTTTACGCCATTCTCCTGCCTCAGCCTCCCGAGTAGCTGGGACTACAGGCGCCCGCCACCTCGCCCGGCTAGTTTTTTTGTATTTTTTAGTAGAGATGGGATTTCACTGTGTTAGCCAGGATGGTCTCGATCTCCTGACCTTGTGATCCGCCCATCTCGGCCTCCCAAAGTGCTGGGATTACAGGCTTGAGCCACCGCGCCCAGCCAAGTCTTAGTTTTCTAATCCCTGTTGTAGGAAGTGAAGAGAGTGGCACACTTTTTCTCCCATATGTCATGGTCCCCACAGGACAGCTGGTAATACCCTGACTCTTCCCTTGGGCCCCAAGGTAAGGGAGAGTTGTGGAACTCGTCCTCTTGCCATCAGAACTCCGTAGCGGACAAGGTCAGCCCCTACCCACTAACAGAAGAGGAAGCTGCCTATATGATGTAGTTCTCGCAGCCACCAAATGTGGCTTGTTACACTATTCTTCCCCATGTAGACTCACCCATGAGCTAGCCAAGAAAGACCAGTAAGCCCCTGTAAAATGTTCTAGAAAAATAGCCCCAGTTCTTAGCCAATCTCAGGAGTGCACTGACCAGTTTAGCCCAAGCATGCAACCGTGCCTTCCTCCATCCCAGCCTCTCACACTCGCATCCACACAGATAACACCAATTGATCCCTTTGCTACTGAACCTACAATACTGCAAGCTGCCTTCCATAGGGTGGAGGCTAGACAGCAGGAGGGCATCAATCTCTCTGCCTCCATCTCCCTTCCTGCCTCCATCTCCCTTGGGACCAGGACTCAAATGACAACATGGCAGAGGTGGCTGGCACCCAGCCCCCAGGGAAGGGGAGATCCCAGACATTACTGGGGGGCTGCTCCTTCAGGCTCGGCGTGGGGAGAGTAGCGTCCCATCTGGCTCGCTCCCACTGACTCCCTCTGGCCACCACCAGCATGGACTGGCCTGCAGGAACCATCATCCAGGCAGGGCCCACAGAGATGGAGGAAGTGCTGCCCAAGAGGTCGGGGGCAACTTGAGATATAAAACAGAAAGAACCAGTGAGGTGGGGGTTCGGAGCCACCTCAGGACACTGAGACAGCTGGAAGAGTCAGTTTCTGGGGGCTCCAAACCTCCCCCTCCCTGGCTCCACACAGCTCCCACATATACTGTGTTCAATTAGAAGAAAGAATGGGCCAGGCGCGGTGGCTCAAGCCTGTAATCCCAGCACTTTGGGAGGCCGAGACGGGCGGATCACGAGGTCAGGAGATCGAGACCATCCTGGCTAACACGGTGAAACCCTGTCTCTACTAAAAGCTACAAAAAACTAGCCGGGCAAGGTGGCGGCCGCCTGTAGTCCCAGCTACTCGGGAGGCTGAGGCAGGAGAATGGCATGAACCCGGGAGGCGGAGGTTGCAATGAGCTGAGATCCGGCCACAGCACTCCAGCCTGGGTGACAGAGCGAGACTTTGTCTCAAAAAAAAAAAAAAAAAGAAGAAAGAATGTTGATTTTTATATCGTGCCTACTATGTGCTGAGTGTCAGACAGGCAGTTTGCGACCTGAGCAAACCTAAAGAAACCAGTTATTGTCCTTCACGATCCTGTGAGGGATGCATCCTCCCTCTTCCACTTTGCAGAAGAAGAAACTGAGGCTCAGAATGATGGCACAACTTAATCACCCAACGCCCTGCCAGGCAGTAGCAGACATATCTAGTCTTTTTGACTGAATGAAGTCCCTCTCCTCTTTCCCCTAACAACAGCTGTCCCTACTGAGTATAGTACTATCATTATCCCCTTTTACAGATTGCTTTTACAGATTGGAAAACTGCGTCATGGAGAGTTTAAGCAACACGCCCAAGACCACCCAGCTAATAAGCAGAGGAGCCAAGACCCCAACTCAGGGGATTTGACCTTTTTTTTTTTTTTTATTGTGAGGCAGGGTCTTGTTTTGTCATCCAGGCTGATGTACAGTGGCACAAACGTGGCTTACTGCAGCCCTGATCTCCCAGGCTCAAGTGATCCTCCATCCTCAGTCTCCTGAGTAGCTGGGACTACAGGCACGTGCCAGCATGGCCAGCTAATGTTTTTAAAATTTTTTGTAGAGATGGAGTTTCGCCATGTTGCCCAGGCTGGTCTCGAATTCCTGGGCTCAAGCCATCCTCCCACCTCAGCCTCCCAAAGTGCTGGGATTACAGGCATGAGCCACTGTGCCTGGCCTGAGGACTTGACTGTCATCCTACTCTTTCTACCTCAGCTGGTTTCTCATAGGCACTTCTCTCCACACCATCTGTTCTCAACCTGGGCAATCCTGTCGATGTTTGGAGACACTTTGGGTTTTCACGCCTTGGGGATTAATTAGGTGCTACTGTTGTCCAGTAGCTGGAGGTCAGGGATGCTGCTCAACATCGTACACAAGGCAATCCCCACACAAGGAATTATTCAACCCTAAATGTCAACAGTGCTGAGGCTGAGAAACCCCACGCTAGACCAGCACTATCCAATAGAAACACAATCAAGGGGCTGGGAGGTGGCTCACTCCTGCAATCCCAGGACTTTGGGAGCCCAAGGCGGATGAGTCGCTTGGGCCCAGGAGTTCCAAGCCCAGCCTGGGCAACATGGCAAAACCCCATCTCTACAAAAAATCAAAAAAAATGTAGCCAGGTATGGTGGCTTGTGCCTGTGATTCCAGCTACCCAGGAGGCTGAGGTGGGAGGATCAATTGAGCCCAGGAGGTCGAGGCTGCAGTGAGCCATGATTGCACCACTGTACTCCAGCCTGGGCAACAGAGCGAGATTATATATAATCTTTATTTACAAAAACAGGTGAGTGGGCCGAATTTGGCCCATGAAAAGGGGTTTGTTGACTTCTGATTTAGGCCCTCTTTCAGAAAGAACTTCATACCTCTCACAGACAGAAACCCGTCACAGATGGAAACTGTAAGATGACTGTTTTTGTTAAGCCTGTGAGGCTCAAGCCCCAGAAAATCAACCAAGGATGCGGTTGCCATTTCCATGTGGGTTGAAGCTGACCTTGAGAATGAAGGCAGTGAAACCACAATGCCTGCCCCCTGCCAGTCAAAACGATGTGCATGGAGTGGTGGTTAGAGGCACAGGCTCTGGAGCGAGACCTCCTGCGTTCAAATCCCAGCCATGACAAGAATTAGCTATGTGATCCTGGACTGGTCGCTTAACCCTTCTGGGAATCAGTTTCCTCCTTGCAAAATGGGGGATGGTGATGACAACCTGGGAGGGCTATGGTGAGGATGGAATGAATTAAGATAAGCGGGACAACGGACAGAAGTGGGCCTGGCACACAGTGGCACTCAAGACATGATACCTGCTATTGCTTACTGAGCATCTGCCAAGCGTCAGGCCCCAGGTCAGGTCACCAGGTGTTTTAGGAATGATCTTGCTGATTCCTCAGAATATGATGCTGGTGGGGAGTGCTGTTACCCCACTCTACAGAGAAGGAAGTGAGGTCTGCGGAGGACAGGTCACTTAACCACACTGCAGTGGCAGAGCTGAATACAGTGATGCATTCTTTTCTCTAAACCAATGGTTCTCAACCAGGGGCAATTTTGCCACCCTTCAGAGGACACCTGGCAATGCCTAGAGACATATCTGGTTGTCACAACTTAGAGCAAAGTAAGTTTGCTACTTGGCATCTAGTGGGTGCTCAACATTCCACAATGCACAGGACCACCTCCTATAACAAAGAATTTTTCCATCCCAAATGACAGTAATGCTAAGGCTCAGATGTCCAATTCTAGATAAACTGAATTAGTTGGGTGTTTCCTCAAGGGCAGACAAGGATCCAAGTGCAAGTTCCAAAGGCACATCAGTAAGGGAGGGGCAAACTGAGACAAAGGAAGAAAAGGGGAGGGAGTAAAGGGTTAGTCGCCAAGCAAGTTACCAATAGAGGTAACTACGCTTAATCTCCCATGGAAGTTCTAGGAGTCTATGCAGAACATGTATGTCAGAGTTTGCCTCACAAAGGGAGAGGGAGCTGGGACATTGATACACTAACTCCTATCAGCCATGAGCTGAGGGCTGCTCCAGGGAGGCACTGGTTCTCTGATGCTTCCAATATGCCCCATCCCTGGCCAGAAGGGACTCTTGTGGTCAGAGAAAATCCTCAGGCAAAGAGATACTGAGACAGAGAGCTGCGGCTGGTAGCTGAACAGCATGCACAGAATGGGAAATGCTGAGGTTGTGGGTGAGCACAGCCAGTGTCTGTTCCACTGGCCTTTATCAAGCCACAGGAGGATGACATGGAGAATCTCCAAATAAACTAAACACCCAGCACTCTGCCTAGCTCCCAGCGGGAGTGTGCACATTGCCTGTTGGATGAGAAGCTGTGGAGTTTCCTGGGAAGGCAACTACAGGGGATCTAGCCCTCTCTGATAACTGGCTCTCGAGTGGAACTCTTAATGAATGTTGGTCTTCACAGGGGTGGGAAGCCCAGGTTCTCAGGCAACAGGACAGAAGCTGGCTCAGCATCCCAGGGGATTTCACCCTCATACATGGAGCCTTTTCAGTCTTGGGGCCCACAAGAGCCTTGGTGTCTGGTCAGGATTTTGAGTGCCTGGTTCCATGGAGTAGCTGGGAGGCCCTGATCCAGGGCAGGAACAGACATGGTCATGAACACTTTAGGACACTCTGTAGCGCTTAAGGGATTCCAGCCTTGTCCAGGAGGACATCTGCTCTCACAAGAGCCTCTCACTGCCCAGCACGTGGCTGCTTCAGCAAAGGGAGGCTCAGAGCCATCATCCTCGGATGGGAACATCAGGGCCGCTGCATGTTAAATAAAATGAAGTGAACAGAAAGAGCCTACCACTCAATACTGATTTGTTTAACAGACACCCATACCATGCTTCATAAATGCCAGGCCCTCTTCTAAGTACTTTTCAAATCTTAATTCACTGAATCCTCCCAATAGCCCCGCAATGATGACGCTCTTAGCAGTAAGAACTTCCATTTGCTACGCATCTGTGTCACGAAGGCACCGTGCAACCTGCTTGCCATTCACCATCATCTCATGTGCTTCGCCTCTATTGGTGTCAAGTTTGACTACAACTTACTGAGGGCCTACTGTGTGCAAGGCCTTACTCCATGGGCTCTACAATGAATATTTCATCATCTCATTGACTCTTTATAATAAGGGGAAGTAGAATATTAACTACAACAACATTTGAGTGTTTTGTATATGTGTGAAATGCCTTATCTCATTTTAAAAATATTTTAATTTTCATTTATTTTGAGACAGGGCCTCACTTTGTTGTCCAGGCTGGAGTGCAATAACACAACCACGGCTTATTGCAGCCTCAACCTCCCCAGGCTCAGGTGATCCTCCCACCTCAGTCTCCCAAATAGCTGGGACCACAGATGCACGCCACCACACCTGGCTAATTTTTGTATTTTTTGTAGAGACAGGGTTTCGCCATGTTGCCCAGGCTGGTCTTAAACTCCTGGGCTCGGGCAATCCAAAGTGCTCCCTCCCAAATTTTGGCCTCCCAAAGTGCCAGGATTATGGGTGTGAGCCACCATACCCAGCCGCCTTGCCTCGTTTAATCCCCAGAATGACTTATGTAACTGGTGCTATGAACATGCCCATTTTACAGATGAGGAAACTGAGGCACAGAGGGCTGAGATGACTTGCCCAAGTTCAGCCAGGATTCCAGAACCTATGCCGTTGCCATTACCCCAGGCCACCTCTCCTAATGTCTTTATTAGACAAGTAGAGGGTGGTTATTGTTCTTATTTGGGGGGAAACTGAGGCTACCAAGAAACCAACTTTGTTTCCAGATCCTCCTGTTAGCCCCAGAATCCAGACCTGTCATCTTCTAGTTTCAAACACCTGGAATCATTTTCAGCATCAGTTAGCAGGTGACTCCCTGGGGCCCGGGACAGAGCAGCTCACCGAATTCCGACTGCATGCCAGGGTAGATGATCCTGAACACATAATCTGTGGCCTCGTCATCGTCTTTGTCTGAAGATGTGGACTCGGCAGAACCCTGAGGGCTTCGCTTGCGCAGTTTAGGAAACACTTTGCCCTGCAAGAACATGTCCCAAAGCAAGATCCTTGGGACACACCTGTCCCCACAACATGCTTAGGCTGAAGGTATCAGTGGGGAGCGCATGAGGCCACACAGTCACATAAAGGCACACAGGGAAAAACAACCACCCTCTGTGACCAGTCTCCACCCCAGCCTCCCTGGGTCCCCATGATCACTCACCTTACCCCGCTGGGACCACAGGGGTGGGTCCAACTGCCCATGCGGGAGCAGCCCATTCTCCAGGCACGAGAGGAACTGCAGGAGGTGCCCACCCTTGGGGAAGCGGAAGGGCGGCCTCTGGATCCCGTCCTGGCTGACCAATACCACTGTCCCGCCGCTGTCCACTGCCGCCACCAGCAGCCAGAGAAGACCCAGTGGGAAGTCACTATGAGGCACGGGGACAGCCCCTTCCTGCAAACACATCCCCCAGGGGTGCCAAGCCAGACCCAGGGATCCTGCTCTGAGGCTCTGGGAAAGGCCTGGGCAAAGGTCAGGAGCAGTTTTTACCTCCCGAGTCTCTCTCATCTCACCCACCATCCACCTCTGACGGGACTACAGGACAAAGTCAAGAAGAACCAAGTTGACCTTCCTGACATTAACCACCAAAAGAAAAAGATGCCCCCTAGCACCCTACGCTCCTCAGGAATCCTTTACAAATCTACGTGACCTATTTTTGTATGGAAGCCTTCAACTTCCCCTGCCTCGGGGCAGTCGCTGACTCTGGCTAGCATGTATTGAGCACTTACTGAGTACAAGCACAGCCATATTAGAGGCACTGTCTTATTGAAATACAATATCCCTAAGAGTCCTATCTGTTATTGCCTATGTTACAATTGATGAAACCAAAGCTCAGAGAGGTTAAGTAACTTCCCCCAAGGTCACACAGCTGGTCGATGGCAGAGTCATCTAAGCATTATCAGTGCTTAGTGTCAGCAACTAATGCCATAGCCATAGGTGGATTTCATGCTGAGCCCTTAACATCCATCATTTCATCCTCATAACTACCCCATGAGAGGGTCCTGTTGTAATTCCCATGTTACAGATGGGGAAACGGAGGCACAGAGAGGCGCGGTCCCTTGCCCAAGGTTGCACAGGTAATATGGGGTGTCCACCATATCACTATCATACAATGCTAATGCATAGGCAGGGGTGGAGACAGGCAGGGGATCCAAGAGGAACACAAAGCCCCCTTCCTGTCCCCACAGTCCCTACCTTGCTGGTGGCAGTGCAGGTAGACAATCTCCTCCAAGCAGGATGGTCATGGCATAGTCCCAGTAGACGCTGGAAGTGGAGGGAGGGTCAGGCTTGCAAGACTTCTGCTTACCCCATTGTGCAGAGGGGCTGAGACACCAGCAGACCACACCCAGGAGCTCCTCCACCCTTCCCACTAGGTCCCCAGCATCTGTGTCCCATCCTGCCCAGACTCTATCTCCCGTTTTTCTGGTCTCAGAACCCCAATTTTCCGAGGTTACCATCCTCCCTACCCCCAGTCCATATGGGAGGTGAGGTAGACCCCACTCACTCTCCACCCTGGGACTCCAGGAATGCCCACCTGACCCTGGTCAATCAACTTGTCCCACTGTTCCAGCCAGTGTTCAGTGCAGGACTGACTCCTGACTCTGGCAGAACCAATGAGACTCAATTATTAGGTTTCCATTTGAATGACTGGGAAAGAGATGCCTCGTTCTGCCTGGAGAGTAGTGGTAAGGGCAGAAGTCTGAAGATGGAAGCGACTATGCCTGAGAATGGCGTCAAAAGACAGGAAGACAGAGCAAAGAGATGGAAAGAGTGCAGGTCCCCGTCATTCAAGTCCCTGGATCCATCCATGCCTGAAGCTACTGCCCCTGGAGTTTTCAGTTCGTGTGGGCCAGTGCTTAAGTCAGCTTGAATCTGGTTTTCTCTAACTGGCGTCTAGGAGTCTTGACTAAAACACATCCTAACTCCAGGCCACTATGTATCCATGTGCAGGAGTTAGAATGCCACTCAGTAGCTTCACAGGTCCCCAGCAGTGTGACTTGAGGGTTTCTCTGAGCCTCAGTTTCCTCATCTATAAAATGGGGACTAGAATAACACCCATCCCATTGTGTTGCTGTGAGGATTAAATAGAATCACGTATTTGAAGGGCTCAGCACAGAAATGATACATTAACAAGTGCATACCTGGGAAGTTGTCCCTATGATTATGTATTTAAGTGTTTCCATTTCCAGCTCAAAACCTTGCTGCTGTCCTGAAACAAATAGCTTTTCTCATCAGAACACACTGGGAGGTGGAGGTCACAGGAACTTGGGTTTTGTGGTGGCCATGGAAATGCACCACTCAGATCTCCTTCAGAAGACCTTGCTGAGGGGAGCAGAGCTGATTAACTTCAGAAGGCACCCCCTGGATCTATCACCACATTTGCATCGAAGCCATGCTTCCCTTAGGCTGCTCCCAGCCAGGACCTAGCATGCCGGAGTACTAGTGCCACTCGTTCCTGCGAGACAAGGAACTCCTCCAACAGTCAACAGTCCACTGGAGACTTCCAACTGACCTGGCCAAACGTTCTTAGAGCCGTGCTGTGTCTCAGATTCCTTCTGCCTGACCTTCCTTCCTTCTTCCTCTTCCTCCCTGCATGGCGGTCTAAAGGCTCTCCCTGTCTGCTCCTGCCCCTCCCTTAACCTGCACAGGTGTGTCCCCAATAAATCTCTGCTGGTCCAATACTGTCTTGGTGCCCGCTTCTTGGAGGACCCAAACTAACACAGGCTTCAAAGTCAGCAGCGTTCAAATCCCACTTCCACCAGAGACCTTAGCCAGTTCCTACCTCCGTTTCTGGCCCTCAGTTTCCCTAGCTGTGAAATGAAAAAAGTGGAATAGGCTCAGAAAAACCCTCAAGTCACACTGCTGGGGACCTTTTCTCTTTGAAAGCCCTTCTTGCCCTGGCCTGTACCAGAATCAGCCTTACCAGAGTTCACGGAAGTAAATGTCCTTCGAAGACTGGAGGACACAAGGGTAGCAGCCTCTGTTGAGCCCCTCCCATACCCAGTCTAGTCAGGGTGTCCTTCCTGGGCTCCTACAGCCCTGTGTGTCCATCACGCTGGGTTGCAACCACCTGTCCTCTCCTCTGATTCCCCAAAGGGTGCTGAACACCTGCAGAAGGGCTCTGTTTTGTTTGCTTCTCTGTGATGCTCAGAGAATGTGCACAGTGCATAGTGAATGCTGAGCACTGGAAATGCCCAGTGAACAAAGCCACCACCAGCCATCAGCAAGGAGGAGCTCTGTGGCCATAGTCTCTTTGGATCCATGAAAATGACACCAACAGCCCCCATGACTGAGAGCCCTATCCAGGTGCCAGGCTCCCAGCTAAGGGTTTTCCATGCACTTCTGTTACATAAATTCTCCCTATATGCTTATTCAGAGGTTCCCTTACTACATTCCCATCTTACAGATAAATAATCTGAGGCTCAAAGAAGTGGAGCTGATTGTCCCAGGCCGCATAGCTAGGAAGGAGCAAGGGCTGTTTCTGGTTTTCTTTTGCATGTTTTAGCAGCTTTACTGAGGTATAATTCACACACCATAGAATTTACTCACTGTAAGTGTACAGTTTGATGAGTAAATATACAGATTTGGGCAACCATCATCACAAGCCAGTTTTAGAACATTTTTACCACCCCCAAAAGGTTCCTGTTGCCTGTTTGTGGTCAATCTTCCTTCCTGCCCACAGCCCTAGGCAACCAACAGTCTGCTTTCTGACTCCACAGATGTGCCTTTTTCTGGACATTCCATCTAAATGGAATCCTACAACATGTGCCCTTCATGGCTGGCTTCTTTCACGTGATATAAGGCTTTTGAGGTTTGTCCATGTTGTAATGTCCACTGGTGATTTATCCCTTTTTATAGACAAGTAATATCCTGTTGCATGGACGGACCACAGATGTCTACATCCATTCTTCAGTTGATGGGCATTTGGCTTGCTTTCAGTCTGGGGTTATTATGAATAATGCTGTTATAAGCATTTGTGTGTAAGTTTTTGTGTGGGTCTAAGTTTTCATTTCTCTTGGGTAGATCCCTATGAGCGGAATTGCTGGGTCACATGATAAGGGGATGTTACAAGAAACTGCCAAACTGGTCTGCAAATTGGTTGTCCTACCAGCAGCACAGGAAAGTTCCACTGCTGCTCCACACAGTAGGGCTGAGATCGGAGGCAAGTCCAGCCTGACTCCAGAACCCCAATATCCAGCTTTTTGGTGACATTTTCCCTGTAATACTGGGATACCCAGCTAGTGAGTGAGGATCGTGGCTGTGCAGGAGTGAGGTTGACTGTGAAAAGAAAAAAGAGCTCCGGCTAGGCACGGTGGCTCACGCCTGTAATCCCAACACTTTGGGAGGCCAAGGATGGATGGATCACCTGAGGTCAGGGGTTCGAGACCAGCTTGACCAACATGGAGAAACCCCTGTCTCTACTAAAAATACAAAATTAGCCAGGCGTGGTGGCACATGCCTGTAATCCCAGTTACTCGGGAGGCTGAGGCAGGAGAATTGTTGAACCTGGGAGGCAGAGGTTGCAGTGAGCTGAGATCACGCCATTGCACTCCAGCCTGGGCCACAAGACCAAAACTCCGTCTCAAAAAAAAAAAAAAAGAGGCTCCTGCATAAGCTCAGACAAAAACCACCCCAGTTCATTGCTTCTTGGTCCCCCAAGGGATGCTGGAGCTCCTGGGGCAAACCCCTTCCCCATACACCAACCTTCATATTTCTGACTCCTGCCATTTATTTTCCATTGAGCCTCAGGTTCTGGCGAGAATAACAAGGACAGACAGGAGTTCACAGAGACACCCCAGCTCCTAGGCAGAGACACCCCAGCTCCTAGGCAGTGACCTTAGAAGTTCTGATTCAGCCAGAACTCAGTATCAAGTGCCTACGAGGTCCCTGTTCACCAACACGGAAAGATGATGCAGAAACACGGGTCCCCGATGATCTGCGCTGGGGTGGGGCTTGGCAATCATCGGAGCCAATGCTTTTCCCAAAACACTAGCATCAGGTTTCTGGCCCACACAACCCTGGGCTCAAGTACAAGCAACAAACAGGGTCCTCGTGCAGTTAAAGCTTTGATGTTGGGTGCAAGATGCTTCAAGGTTTGAGAAGCCCCTGAAGATCCTCTGGGAATGCCTTCAATTCTAAGGAGACTGTCTCATCCTACTTCTCCACTTGATAAAAAGGGAACCCTGAGGCTCACTGAGGTGAAGTGAGGTACCCCAGGTCATCCAGCAAGGTGAGAGTGGAGCAAAGGCTTGGTACCATAGCATATGTCCATCCATCTCCTTGCCCATTCATTGACTTCCAGTAGAATGTAAGCTCTGAGAAGGTAAAGATTTTCCCCTCCTTTTCTACAACTGCTGTCTCCCTTGCATCTAGTACAGTGGCTGGCACAGAGTAGGTGCTCAGTAAACATCCAGTGTATGAATCCAGGTCCCCTGACTTCCCTGGTTCATTTCACAAGGCTGATGTGAGCACCTACTATGTGCTACAAGCTGTGGTAGGTGCTTGGGATAATATGCGAACAAGACAGGACTCTTGCCTTTAAGGCACTGAACTCTTGAGGGCAAGATGGTAGGTATACAGCCACAGATCAACTGTGTAGTCACAGTCTTCTAAATGCTACAAAGGAGATTCAGGGCTTGTGTGATCTGGACTCAGCGGGAAAAAAGAAAGTTTTAGACCAAGGTTTAAGATAAACAGGCTAAGACGAGGTTCCGAGCCCAGAGCACCCTGGGACCCCTCCCCTATTCTTCCTTGATGGTCTTCTGATTAGAAACTCTAGAGTCTGGGAGGCCGAGGTGGGAGGCTTGCTTGAAGCCAGAAGTTCAAGACCAGCCTGGGCGACAAAATGAGACACCATCTCTATATAAAATAAAATAGAAATTAAAAAAATAAATTAAAATAACCTTGTGAGGTGGCCGAGACGGGCAGATCACTTAAGATAAGATTGAGACCAGCCTGGCCAACACGATGAAAACCCGTCTCTACTGAAAATACAAAAATTAGCTGGGTGTGGTGGCAAGTCCTTGTAATCCCAGCTACTTGGGAGGCTGAGGTGGGAGAATCGCTTGAACCCAGGAGGCGGAGGTTGCAGTGAGCCAAGATCGTATCACTGCATTCCAGCCTGGGCAACAGAGCGAGACAGTGTCTCAAAAAAACGAATAAATAAATAAGATAAAATACGAATAAATAAAATTAAAGTGTTTAAAAAGAGAGAGTGAGAGACTGCAGGGTCTGGCTGGAGCTGAATTATTGTGCCTAGCACAGGACCAATTGTCCTGTCCACTGACCAGCTCTGAGGACAGATGGTGACTCCTACACAATAAACGACCAGCTTACCAGCTTAGAAAACATTCTTTTTTTTTTTTTTTTTTTTTTTTTGAGACGGAGTCTCGCTTTGTCATCCAGGTTGGAGTGCAGTGGCGCGATCTCGGCTCATTGCAACCTCTGCCTCCCGGGTTCAAGCAATTTTCTGCCTCAGTCCCCCGAGTAACTGGGATTACAGGTGCCTGCCACCATGCCCAGCTAAGTTTTGTATTTTTAGTAGATACAGGGTTTCACGCTGTTGGCCAGGCTGGTCTTGAACTCCTGACCTCATGATATATCCACCTCAGCCTCCCAAAATGCTGGGATTACAGACATGAGCCACCACGTCCGGCCTAGAGAACACTTTTCATCAGTACAAGGCCTGATGTTTCTTGAAGAGTCCTTATTTTTTGAGATATACATTAAAATATTTCAGATGAAATCATATCATGTCTGCATGTTGCTTCAGAATAATATATATATATTTTATTTATTTATTTATTTTGAGATGGAGTCTTGCTCTGTCGCCCAGGCTGGAGTGCAGTGGCATGATCTCGGCTCACTGCAAGCTCCGCCTCCCAGGTTCATGACATTCTCCTGTCTCAGCCTCTGGAGTAGCTAGGACTACAGGCGTCTGTCACCACGCCTGGCTAATTTTTTGTATTTTTGGTAGAGACAGGGTTTCACTGTGTTAGCCAGGATGGTCTTGATCTCCTGACCTCGTGATCCGTCCGCCTCCACCTCCCAAAGTGCTGAGTTTACAGGTGTGAGCCACCATGCCAGGCGCATATATATATATTTTTTAAGACAGAGTCTCGCTCTGTTGCACAGGCTGGAGTGCAATGATGCGATCTCAGCTCACTGCAACCTCTGCCTCCTGGTTTCAAACAATTCTCCTGCCTCACCCTCCTCTGAGTAGCTGGGATTACAGGCATGCGCCACCATGCCCAGCTAATTTTTGTATTTTTAGTAGAGATGGGGTTTCACCATGTTGGCCAGGCTGCTCTTGAACTCCTGACCTCATGATCTACCTGCCTCAGCCTCCCGAAGTGTTGGGATTACAGGTGTGAGCCACCGCACCTGGCCCAGAATAATATTATTCTGGAAGGAGGAAATGGGCTCATGGCCATGAGGGCAGGGTGATGAGTACCTGAGTTCTGTCTATCTTTAGGTTAAAAATTCTTAATTGTAAAATATTTTTTTAGGAAAGCAATAAAATGTAACATAAAAATAAGATTCGACTGGACTTGGAGCAGGAAAAACCACTGCTTCTCCTCCTCACCAGCAGCCAAGCCTCCTCAAGCTGAAATATTTGAACCAGCCACACCTCTGCACCATGGCTTTATTTGTTCCTCCTAAAGTCTTCCCTAATTGGGCTGAAATCCAGGCACTGCAGCAGGAAATCCCCTGTCCCTGCATTCCTTTCAAGTGTGACTTGAAAGCCTTTGCTGGGCCTTATAAATCACAGGATTTCATGGCAGATGTAGCCCTGGACCAGATGCCTACTAGTACCTCCTGCCTTCCCTTTTTATTGAGTGATCGAGAAGAAGGACAGAGACTGAAGAATATTTGCCATTTGTAGGCTTAGGAGATCTCTGTAAAGATTTCTCCCTCTGGATGGTTTTGTCCAGGGCATTGCCAACTCCCATGCCCTAAGACTCTTCCAGTTGGTTTCCAGATCCTCTCGAGCCTTTGAGTTTCCCAGGAGGCCACAGCTGCAGGGAGGCTGAGCCAAGTGACCCTAACAAGAAGGCAGAAGAGTGGGCAGAAGCAGGGGCTGGATACAAGCCTCCCCTCTCCCGGGGAGGAACTTCCTTGTGCCAAGGGGAGTGGAAGGACCCAAGGGACACACAGCAGACGCAGTGCCCTACCTCTTCTCATAGTCCAGGTCCCCCACAGACCCGTTCATCAGCTGGTTGGGGGTCCACTTCAAGGTCATGACGTCAGCCGTCTGGTGCAGGGACAGGTACCCTGGCACAGCCTCCATGTCGTCCCTCTGCAGAGAGAGGAGGACTCAGGTCTGGCCGTGGTGCTGGAGTCACTGTGGACATAGGCCCTGGCCCATTTGACTCAAGAACACATAATCGGAACTAAGAGGTTGGGTTAATCCCTTCAAGGCCCTGGCCACGTGGAAGACTCTAAAGCCTCCTTCCAGGTGGCCTTGCTAAGTAAAGCCATTTGCAGCCAACCTCCCAGGATGGGTTCTACATCATCCAGCTGTAAAAGCCTCCCACTCCCATCACTTTCACACTCTGACTTCCTTCTGATCTCGAGGGTCCCTGACCCCAGGTTCCTTCAGAGCCAGGAAGGAGGCCCTGCCCCACTGAAAATCATGCTTTTCAAAACAGAAGGCATTTATCTTGGCCAGGCTTAAGGGAGAAACAGATGGCAGCTGGGCTCTAGGGCCCTTCCCAGAGACAATACTCAGAAACCTCCTCCCAAAGACCCCCGCTACACTCCCGCCCAGTAGCCGGTCCCTTTTCTCCCCTAGATTTACCTACAGGAATTCTCACCGGCTTTGTTTTATCCCAGGTGGGTGTGTGGGGAGGGCGATGTCACCATCCCCCCACCAAATTCACCCCAACATTTACTGAGCACCAAATGTGTCCTGAGCACGGCTCAGCCTTCACACACACTGTCTTGATTTAACCCACGCACTTACAACCCCAAGGGAGGAGCAGTGCAGTATTTCATCAATCCAAAGACACGCATCTTGATTGTTCACGTTTTCATGTACCTGAAATGGGGGTGGGTCTTCTAATCATAACTGTGACGTGGCTGTCCTGCCTGACTGAACAGCCGTTCAAAGCGTCGTCATTTCAATTAAGTTTTGGACACGGTTGTTATTGCACATGTGGAATGTAGGTGCTATTTTAAATGTCTTCAAAAAGATTTGACTGCGATTCATCTTTGAATGGAAAACCTACTGTGCACATGTGAAGGCTAGGAATGGAGCAGTAGAGTGCCTGCGTGATGCTGGCAAGGCAGGCACGTATTCATCCCTGCAGGGAAGCCCACAAGTCCAGATTGTCTTTCTTCTTCTTTTTTTTTTTTTTTTTGAGATGGAGTCTTGCTCTGTTGCCAAGACTGGAGGGCAGTGGTGCGATTTCGGCTCACTGCAACATCTGCTTCCCAGGTTCAAGTGATTCTTTTGCCTCAACCTCCCAAGTAGCTGGGATTACAGGCACCTGCCACCACGCCCGGCCAATTTTTGTATTTTTTTTTAGTAGAGATGGGGTTTCACCATGTTGGCCAGGCTGGTCTCAATCTCCTGATCTCAGGTGATCCACCTGCCTTGACCTCCCAAAGTCCTAGGATTACAGGCATGAGCCACTGCGCCCAGCCAAGATTTTCTTGTAAAGCAACAACCAAACACTTTACAGGACTTAAGAACCATCACAGCCTGGGTGCAGTGGCTCACGCCTGCAATCCCAGAGGTTTGGGAGGCTGAGGTGGGACAATTACCTGAGCCCAGGAGTTTTACATTAGCCTGGACAATGTAGCAAGACCCCATCTCTACAAAAAAAACTTAAAAATTAGCCAGGCATGGTGGTACACACCTATAGTCCCAGCTGCTCAGGAGGCTGAGGTGGGAGGCTTGCTTGAGCCCAGGAGTTTGAGGCTACAGTGAGCCATGATCACACCACTGCACTCCAGCCTGGGTGACAGTGAGACCTTGTCTCAAAAAAAAAAACAAAAAACAAAAAAGACAAAAAACAAAAAACATCCCCGAGATGAGAGTGGACATTCTTGTAAGAAATGCTGCACTTCCTGTGCTCCTGGATCAGGGACCACCAAACTTTTTGTGTAAAGGGACAAATAGGAAATATTTTTTGGATTTGTAAGCTATACAAGCTCAGCTGCAACCACTCAACTCTGCCAGCAAGGCCTGAAAGCAGTCATAGGCTGTAGCTGTATCCCAATAAAACTTTATTTGCAAAAACAAGTAGAGGCGCAGATGATTGTTAACTCCTCCTCTTGATGGAACAGAAAACAATGTGTGGAAAAATGAGGGCACTGATGACTAAGTCGAAAAGTGATACAGAGGATGGAACTCTGAACTGGAAGAAGTTTGAAGAATATCTTATTTCAATGGCATTTTCCCTGTGTGTTACTTATAAAAGTGATATAGATTAAAAAACAAAACTACATCCATGTAAGTTTCAAAGACCTCTTTCAAAAAGCATAAGCTAAATTTTTTAAGTAGCAAAACAAAACAAAACAAAACAAAAACACTGTATATAATAATCTAAATAGCTTTTTTTTTTTTTTTTTTTTGAGACAGAGTCTCGCTCTGTTTCCCAGTCTGGAGTGCAATGGTGCAATCTCGACTCACTGCAACCTCCACCTCCTGGGTTCAAGCAATTCTGCCTCAGTCTCCCAAGTAGCTGGGACTACAGGCACGTGCCACCACACCCAGCTATTTTTTTCTATTTTTAGTAGAGACAGGGTTTCACCACATTGGCCAAGCTGGTCTTGGACTCCTGAACTTGTGATCCTCCTGCCTCAGCCTTCCAAAGTGCTGGGATTACTGGCATGAGCCACCACACTCGGCCCTCTAAATAACATTTTTAATTTGTTTAGATTACGTTAAGAAACGGTGTATCTTAGGCTGGGCCCAGTGGCTCACACCTGTAATCCCAGCACTTTGGGAGGTGAAGGTGGGCGGATCACGAGGTCAGGAGATGGATACCATCCCGGCTAACACGGTGAAACCCCGTCTCTACTAAAAATATAACAAATTAGCCGGGCGTGGTGGCGGGTGCCTGTAGTCCCAGTTACGTGGGAGGCTGAGGCAGGAGAAAGGCGTGAACCCGGGAGGTGGAGCTTGCAGTCAGCCGAGATCGTGCCATTACACTCCAGCCTGGGCGACAGAGTGAGACTCCGTCTGAAAACAAAAAAAAAAGAAAACGGTGTATCTTAAATTAGTGGCTTCTTAGATTTGCAGCAATGGGATTTTATACCCATTGTGATGCAGATATGGAGGCTCAGAGGGAAAAGTGACTTGCTCAAGGTCACTCAGTGATTAAAACTGACTACAGAGAATGGAGTGGCTGATGGTTTTCCCTTTGCTTCCTCCTGCTGAGAGCCCAAACACCACAATGACCATGCAACCAAATGGCCCTAGGGAGGATACAGCCAAAGGGGACGCTGCATGAAGGCAGGAACTATATATGCCTCATCTACCACCCATCCCTGCAGCCTAGCCTTGTGATGGGGCAGAGAAGGTGACTGAGTGATGGTACTGACTCTGGCACCAGCTGGCCTGAATTCACATAATAACTGTCTGCACCTTACTTCACCTGTATAGCCCTCAGTATTACCATCTGATAATACTGAGGCCTGAAATAATGGTACATGCCTCAAAGGGTCGTTGGGAGGTTTAAGAGTTAATACAGTTGAAAACATTTTGCACAGTGCCTGACACATAGGGAAGCATCAAGAAATATTGGTCATGAGAATGAAGATCTTGACACCATATGCACCTAGCACATAGCAGGTCCATGGAAATGTTTGCTGAATCAATGAGTGAGAACAAGAGTGAACAGATGGATAGAAGCCTGAGTATGCAGGTGAGTGAAGAGATGGACGGGAAAATAAATGGACAAATGGATGAATGGATGGATGGATGGATGTAAGATGGGTGGATAAATGAATGTAAAGATGGGTGGATTGGCCGGGCGTGGTGGCTCATGCCTGTAATCCCAGCACTTTGGGAGGCCGAGGCGGGTGGATCACGAGGTCAGGAGATCGAGACCATCCTGGGTAATATGGTGAAACCCCGTCTCCACTAAATATACAAAAAATTAGCTGGGCGAGGTGGCAGGCGCCTGTAGTCCCAGCTACTCGGGAGGCTGAGGCAGGAAAATGGCGTGAACTCGGGAGGCAGAGCTTGCAGTGAGCTGAGATCGTGCCACTGCACTCCAGACTGGGCGACAGAGCGAGACTCTATCTCAAAAATAAAAAAGATGGGTGTATGGATGGATGTGACAATGGGTGGATGGATGGATGTAACAATGGGTGGATGGATGGATGGATGTAAGGATGGGGGGATGTACGTATAGACTGACGCATGAATGAATGTTGGGCGGATGGATATGTGCATGGGTGAGTGGATAAATGGATGAATGGATTGGCAACCTGGAGCCAGAGAGGCCTCTTCCTCCATAACCTGGAGTGAGACCCTCAGTGCAAGATCTGGGCCCAAGATAACCTCTCACCGGCTGAACCAGAACGTTGTTTTTGCCATAGAGCAGGGTGGCACGGGAGTTCTGATGCAGGGACTCCACATAATCGCGGGCAGAGAGGGATGGCCGGTCGTCCATACTGCCACTGGAATGCCTCTTCTGGATCTGGCAGAGCATGAAGGGAGACAGAGGGATGAGGCCTGAGGTGACCTTGAGGGCTCCTACCCTGTTTCCTACCCCCATGCAAGGTCCCTCCCACAGCCCCACTGTCCACCCCACTCACACAGAGCGCGGGACGCTTGGTGGGCGAGTCCTGCCGCACATGGGAGCTGTGGATGCGGTGCCTCTGGACAAGTTCGTCAGCCGAGGGATCGGTCCAGAAGTGATCTGCAGTCTTCATCTTGGTGTACTCTAGGGCACAGGGCCCCACTGAGGGGCATGTGGGAGCTGGGAACCCACTGCCCCGGAAAGTCCTCCCGCTCATTTACCACCTCACTACCCTCTTCCAGCCTGCCAGGACAGCGTGCATTTTGATGGGCGAGGCTGGACGGGGTAAGAGAGTCCCAGAGGAGTTGCCCCTGAGACTCAAGACCAGGGGTCTAGATGAAGCTCAGCTACATCTAGAAGTGGTCACAGGACCACTTACCCAACAAAGACGCAAGGATGGGGCCGTCCACAGGGTCCATCAGGAGAGCTTCCTTCTCATAGTATTTACTAGCAAGAGGAGAGAATATGCAGGTTTGGATGGAGACCAGCAGAGGACGCACTATCCACAGACGAGAGTTCAATCCCGTGTCACTCGGTTACCACCCAAAGCCTCAGCTGCCCCATCTGTAAAATGGGGATAATAATAATGTAGCTCATAGGGCTGACAGAAGGACTCTTTTTTTTGTTTTTAAAGATAAGGTCCTTCTCTGTCACCCAGGCTGGAATGCAGTGGCACAATCAAAGTGCACTGTAACCTCCAACTCCTGGGCTCAAGCGATCCTTCCACTTCAGCCTCCCGATTAGCTGGGGCTAGAGGCATGTGCCACCAGACCTGGCTAATTTTTTAATTTTTTGTAGAGACAGGGTCTTATTATGTTGCCCAGGCTGGTCTTGAATTCCTGGCCTCAAGTGATCCCACCACCTTGGCCTCCAAAGCACTGAGATTACAGGCATAAGCCACTATGCCCAGCCTATTGGAAGGACTTTCAAGAGAAACAAAAAATTAAAAGCATTTAGCAGAGTGCTCAGCATGTACCTCCTTAACACATGGTCATGATAGAGCCTTTATAACAGTAACAGAAATAATAATTAATAGGTTGCGGAGGCCTGGTTGACTCTATCTGCCTCTACCACATCTTCCATTTGAGACAGGAAGTGACTTAGAGGCTCAGATGATGTCTGCCCTTCTATTACTGGGGCAACCAAATGCTGCTTTAGCAGCAGTGGGTACTGAAAAGCTGTATAACAAGCTTTCCTGCCTTGATAACTAATATTGAGAGCACTGGCCTGAGATGCTCAAAAATGCCCCCTGGGATTTGGCTGTGAAGAATAACAAGTGATGTCATCTGATATGGTTTGGCCGTGTCCCCACCCAAATCCCAAATTGAATTGTATCTCCCAGACTTCCCACATATTGTGGGAGCGACCCAGAGGAAGGTAATTGAATCATGGGGGCCGGTCTTTCCCATGCTATTCTTGTGATCGTGAATAAGTCTCACGAGATATGATGGGTTTATTAGAGGTTTCTGCTTTTGCTTCTTCCTCATTTTTCTCTTGCCACCACCATGTAAGAAGTGCCTTTTGCCTCCTGCCATGATTCTGAGGCCTCCCCAGCCATGTGAAACTTTAAATCCAATTAAACCTCTTTTTGTTCCCAGTTTCAGGCATAGCTTTATCAGCAGCATCAAAATGAACTAATACACCATCAATACAATGTTTGTGTTGAATGTTTCCACAACTGAGTTATTGTGTAGCGGTTTCTAATTCCTTGAAAAATCATACAGTCTAGAAACAAACAATTTCAGGATTGGAAAGGACCTTGTTCTGACCTCCCAAGGGATCTCAGGCCCAGAGAGGGTGTTGTGGGAAGTCAGGGACCCCAAACGAAGGGACCGGCTGAAGCCGCGGCAGAAGAACATACATTGTGAAGATTTCATGGACATTTATTAGTTCCCCAAATTAATACTTTTATAATTTCTTACACCTGTCTTTATTGTCATCTCTGAACATAAATTGTGACGATTTCATGGACAATTATCACTTCCCCAATCAATACCCTTGTGATTTCCTATGCCTGTCTTTAATCTCTTAATCCTGTCATCTTCTTTGTAAGCTGAGGAGGATGAATGTTGCCTCAGGACCCTGTGATTGTATCAACTGCACAAATTGTTTGTAGAGCATGTGTGTTTGAACAATATGAAATCTGGGCATCTTAAAAAAAGAACAGGGTAACAGTGATGTTCAGGGAACGAGAGAGGCAACTTTGAACTGGCCGCCGGTGAGCCGGATGGAACAGAGCTATATTTCTCCTCTTTCATAAGCAAATAAGAGAAATATCGCTGAATTCTTTTTCTCAGCAAGGAACAGCCCTGAGAAAGAGAATGCGCCCTGAAGGTAGGCTTATAGACGGCCCCTTTCAAGGCGTCCCATCTTTGATGGTTGAAGCCGAAGGGATGAAATAAGCCCCGGTCTCCTGTAGCGCTCCCAGGCTTATTAGGTGGAGGAAAATTCCCGCCTAATAAATTTTGGTCAGATGGGTCGCCTGCTCTCAAACCCTGTTTCCTGATAAGATGTTATCAACGACATTGCCTGCCGAAACTTCATTAGCAATTTTAATTTCACCTCATCCGGTGGTCCTGTGATCTCGCCCTGCCTCCATTTGCTTTGTGATATTTTATTGCTTTGTAAAATTTTATTGCTTTGTAAAGTATGTGATCTCTGTGACCCACACCCTATTCGTGCACTCCCTCCCCTTTTGAAAATCGCTAATAGAAACTTGCTGCTTTTACGGCTCAGGGAACATCACGGATCCTGCCGACATGTGATGTCTCCCCCAGACACCCAGCTTTAATTTCTCTCTCTTGTGCTCTTTCCCTTTATTTCTCAACCCAGCCGAGACACTTAGGAAATAGAAAAGAACCCACGTTAAACATCGGGAGTGGGTTCTCCCAATAGAGGGTAAGTGATTTAGTTGCTGGAGGCCACACGGCAGGCAGATACAGGCTTGGGCTGAGCCCACCTGCCTCAACTCTTGCCAGCATACAGCAGAAAGTACAGGACATGGGATCTGGAGTGACACAGAGTGGGTGGGAGCCCAGCTATGCCACTCCCTGTCTTGCTTTGTGTCGCTGGGCAAGTGAGACCCCTCTCTGAGCTTTGGTCCTCAGCTGTAAAATGGGAGGAAGTAGAGAACTCAAATGCCTGGGCTGTTGGAAGGATTCAATGACAACTTGCTTATATAGCACAGCACAGAGCCCAACATCAGGAAATTCTCACGAAATGGTGGCAACATCATTGTAATCTTACCCCCTAAGAGTCTTCCATCAACTAGAATATTGTATGAGCCAGAATTGACATGCTCTGGACTTATTCAATATCAAGGTTGTGCATTTTGGCATCAACTCTGAAGATAACACATCAAGAAACTTTTCACTTTGCCACCACTCAGTTTCTAAAAATCAGCAGAATTATATGATCAAAACCCTTGAACATGCTGCCTCAAAAATTAGTAGGTAGGGGTCTCAAAATAAATAAAAAGGCCGGGCGCGGTGGCTCAAACCTGTAATCCCAGCACTTTGGGAGGCCGAGAAGGGCGGATCACGAGGTCAGGAGATCGAGACCATCCTGGCTAACACGGTGAAACCCTGTCTCCACTAAAAAAATACAAAAAACTAGCTGGGCGAGGTGGCGGGCGCCTGTAGTCCCAGCTACTCGGGAGGCTGAGGCAGGAGAATGGCGTAAACCTGGGAGGTGGAGCTTGCAGTGAGCTGAGATCCGGCCACTGCACTCGAGCCTGGGCGGCAGAGCCAGACTCCGTCTCAAAAAATAAATAAATAAATAAATAAATAAATAAATAAATAAATAAATAAATAAAAAATAACCAGGCACACTGGCTCATGCCTGTAATCCCAGCACTTTGGGACGCCAAGGTGGGAGGATCACCTGAGGCCAGGAGTTTGAGACCAGTCTGCCCAATATGGTGAAACCCTGTCTCTACTAAAAGCACTAAATTAGTCAGGAGTGGTGGTGCATGCCTATAAAACCAGCTACTTGGGAGGCTGAGGCATGAGAATCACTTGACCATGGGAGACTGAGGTTGCAGTGAGTCAAGACTGCGCCACTGCACTCCAGCCTTGGCAACAGAGTCAGACTCCGTCTCAAAAAATAAAAATAAATTTAAAAACTAGCAGGTAGCGTTGGAACCGAGGTGTGACTGTAAAAAGTAGCTGAAGGGGGCGGGCGTGGTGGCTCAAGCCTGTAATCTCAGCACTTTGGGAGGCTGAGGCAGGCGGATCACGAGGTCAGGAGATCAAGACCATCCTGACTAATATGGTTAAACTCCGTCTCTACTAAAAATACAAAAAAAAAAAAAAATTAGCCGGGCGTGGTGGTGGGCCCCTGTAGTCCCAGCTACTCGGGAGGCTGAGGCAGGAAAATGGCAGGGACCCAGGAGGCAGAGCTTGCAGTGAGCCGAGATCACGTCACTGCACTCCAGCCTGAGCTACAGAGCAAGACTCCATCTTAAAAAAAAAAAAAAAAAAAAGAAGCTGAAGGGAGTTTCTTTGGGGTGATGAGGTTTATTTTGGAATAATTCTGTATCCTGATGGTGGTGTGGGTTATGTGAAACTATACATGTGTTAAAGTGTCATAGAACTGTATAAAAAAATTGAGTACGTATAAAAATTGATGAAATCCAAAAAAGTTTTGCGGTTAGTTAATAGTATTGTATCAATGTCAATTTCCTGGTTTTGATCATGGCACTATGGGTATGTAAAACGTTATCATTGAGGTTAGGCAATTAGTACTCTCTGTACTAATTTTGCAACTTCTATGTAAATCTAAATTAAAAATAAAAAGTTGAAATGAAAAGAAAGCAGGTTGACATTGCTTCTCAAATAAATTACTAATTCCCTTTGACCAACTTAATCAGCAGGTCATATGCTCAAGGTCATATGCCAAAAGCAATAATTAAAGAGGCCCAGAAACCTTCATGGGGCAGGAGGCAGAGACATGTTATTACTGCAAGGTAAATAGTGAACTGGAGATCCAGAGCTTGGATTTCTTGTATTTTCTCTCCTGTCTCTAGGCCTCTGCACCTGCTATTCCCTCCACCAGAAACACTTTGTTCCCCATCCCATCACCTGGCTAATGCCTCCGTGCTCTTCAAATGTTGCGCCATCCAGGACACTTTCCCTAACCACCAGGAGAACATTATCAACACCACCACGCCCCCTTGGAACATCCATCACGTATTATCACCATGACTGTTTGCTGGTTTTCCTTGCAAGCACCTGAACTTCGTGAGAAGAGGGACTTTTCTCTCCACTTTCATGCATATTTTCCTTGCAAAGGGGCAAAGAATGATAACAAAAACATCCACTGTGTGAAGATGTGGTTAAGCCAGCACTTTTATATTCTGAAAGATGGGGAGATTCTGAGATATTACTCTCTCTCTCTCTCTCCCCTCCCCCGACCCTTCCTGCCACCTCTTGGGGGCTGGAGAGGCATGCTGGCCATGAGGAGTGTCAGGTGATAAATTCTTCCATGGCTCTTGAGATGATGTACAAACTCTGTAACATAACAGGCAACACCACTGTATCCCTGATGTCTCAGTTAGTACCAGTACACAGCAGGTCCTCATTAAATATTTGCTGGATGAATGAATGCATGGATGAATGGTTACCCAAGAGGGTTCATACTATAAAACTTTCACATCAGATTAATCTAAGCTAGTGGAGAAAATGTAGAAAGGCTCAACATGCATTTTCAAAATGCTGCGTATTCACCAAATTCCCTTCTCACTTCTCTGGAGTATCAGAATCCCCATGTCATTTACCAAAAGAGATTAACAGGCACAGAGAGGCTAAGCAACTTTCTACGGCCACACAGTGATTGAGTGGAGTAATCCACAGGAGAAGGAAGAAACTCAGGATCCCCATACTCCACCCTAAATCCGAAGACCTTGCACTGCCATTAAGCTCTTGAATCTACCCAAGGTTCCAAGCATTTAATCACTTTCAAACTTAGTGGCTGTCAAAGAGAAAAAGAAAGCAGCTTTGTGTGAGGGGATGCAATTCCCACGACGGCCAGCAGGTGGGGGCACAGCATGGCCAGGTGTTGGGTCTTTCCCTCTCACCTGCTGTTTTCCACAAGGTAATGCACAATTTTGTCCAGGACCTTCTCAAACAAGGCCGTGCGAATCCACAGATGCTTGATGGCAAGTGGGGACAAGCTGGGCAGCTTCGGCAACTTCCGCACATTCTCCTGGAGGCCCTGGATCTGGTTTCTCCTTCAAGACCAATAAAAGAGAGGAATAAATACTCACAAGAACAAATCCACACAGGACTAATTGGCAAATGGGAGAACGTTCAATCTCTCGGGAAAATGAAGGAATGGCAGCTAAATCACAAGAGCCCATATTGCTGCTAGCAAGTTGGTCAGGAGTTTAAAAAAATAATAATATCCAATGAGTGTGCAGATGTGGTTAAACAGACACTTTCCTACACTGCCAAAGGGTAAGCCAGATTCTCATACTGATATCCCCCCGTCTCTCTCTCCTGGAAAGGAGTGCTGGCCAAAAAGAGTCCTGGAGTGTAGATCCTTCATTGGGTCTCCAGTGCACTTGGGAAGCAAGCTCTTCAACATGACCGCAGAGAGCTCCAAGACCTTGCCCCACTCATCTCTCCAGCAATCTCCTTACCACTAACCCTTATCACTCCATGATCCAGCCAGACAGAGGTATGTGCAGATGCCTGAGGGCACCAGAGTCTCATCTGAAGCCTTTCCCTGGGCTGCCGCTTCTTCCAGGTTCCCTCCCCACCCATTCCCAGGCTAATCCCTCTCACTGTTTAGGTCTCAGCAAGGGCTTCGCCTCTTACATACAGGAAGCTCTCCTGGACCAATCAAAGCTGGTCTGTGCTCTGTCAGCCTCTGGAGCTGAGCTCCCTGCTCACTTTTCTGTCTTCCCCTCCATGCTGTGATCTTGAGGATATGAAATTGACAACTTATTTTTTTGTTGTTTTTTGAGATAGAGTTTCACTCTTGTTGTCCAGGCTGGAGTGCAATGGCACAATTTCGGCTCACCGCAACCTCTGCCTTCCAGGTTCAAGCGATTCTCCTGCCTCAGCCTCCTGAGTAGCTGGGATTACAGGCATGCACCACCATGCCCAGCTAATTTTGTACTTTTAGTAGAGATGGGGTTTCTCCATGTTGGTCAGGCTGGTCTCCAACTCCCGACCGCAACTCATTTTTTTTTTTTTTAATAAAATACTTACTGAGAGTCTACCATGTGGCAAGCATGGGCCCTCTTCGTGTCTATATCTCCAGGGTCCAGCACAGTAGCTGACATATAGAGGAGGCTTAGTAAATGTTTATGAATGAGGCCGGGCACGGTGGCTTAAGCCTGTAATCCCAGCACTCTGGGAGGCCGAGGCGGGCGGATCACGAGGTCAGGAGATCGAGACCATCTTGGCTAACACGGTGAAACCCTGTCTCTACTAAAAAATACAAAAAACTAGCCGGGCAAGGTGGCGGGCGCCTGTGGTCCCGGCTACTTGGGAGGCTGAGGCAGGAGAATGACATAAACCTGGGAGGCAGAGCTTGCAGTGAGCTGAGATCTGGCCACTGCACTCCAGCCTGGGCAACAGAGCGAGACTCCATCTCAAAAAAAAAAAACAAAAAAAAACAAGTTTATGAATGAGTGATTGTATATATGAATAAATGCTTCTCCCTTACCACTTGCACAGGCATCTCTAATTCCTCCATTAGGAGGATGACAAATCTAATCCTTTAAGAAGTTATCTGCAAACACCTGGGAACTTAGCAGATGGACTGGAAGGTACTCAAAGACCAGTTGGCTGAGAAGTCATTCCAAATGGGAGTTGACAGAGCCAAATCCTGAGCTCTGACCACCATACCGTTCTGGCCAGCAGCCCTGGGCAGGCAGGGCCTGAAACGCAAGGAAAGGGCCATTCTCATCCAGTGAAGTGGAGTGACCACCCACAGTAGAGACTGCAAACATAGGACATGCTTATGTCTTCCCTGCCTTTGCCCTTGACAGACATGACCAATCAATCAATGTGCTTTTCCCCAGAACACCCAATCACAGCTTCAGAACCACAGCATATTCCTCTGGGAAGCCACTAGCACCAAATTTGTTGCTAAGAGTTGAAACCAAATTTGTCATCCCTGACCAGGCTGTAGTGTAGACTGGGGATTTGGCTGTGCAGACAAGACCTCCCATGGAGTGGCTCTGGCTGAAGGTGCTCACATGCACACATTCCGTCCATGAGCCTCCCCCAACACATACCACCAGCCACCAAGATGAGGGAGGAAAGCCACCTCTCCCCTTCAAAGTATATATATATAATTCAATATAAGGTTTTGTTTTTTTTTTAACTTCTTTTTTGAAAAGGAGTCTCACCTGTTGCCCAGGCTGGAGTGCAATGGCACGATCTCAGCTTACTGCAACCTCCGTCTCCCAGGTTCAAGCAATTCTCCTGCCTCAGCCTCCCAAGTAGCTGGGATTATGGGCGCCTGCCACCATGCCTGGCTAACTTATATATTTTTAGTAGAGATGGGGTTTCACCATGTTGGCCAGGCTGGTCTCAAACTCCTGACCTCAGGTGATCCACCTGCCTCGGCCTCCCAAAGTGCTGGGATTACAGGCGTGAGCCACCACACCCAGCCGGGTTTTTTTAAACTTCTAATCAGTGTATTTGAATGTGTTACAATATGCCTATTGATATGAGGCCCTTGCGTCTGGTCCACGCAGAGACCATATTGGTTCTATCAAACTTTGGCTGCCTTGCATTTAGAATGGGCCATGGCTCCCAGTAGGCTCTCACTCAACAGTTGTTTCTTGGGTATCTACCAGGTGCTAGACACTGGCCCAGATGCTTGAGACATAATGAGAGAAAACAGATCTAGTTGCCTGCTCTCATGGAGTTCAGCATCAAGTGAGATAGACAACAATCAAACAAACCTGATGGGAATAACTACAGATGGCCAATCAACAACAACTGGGAGGAAAATAAACAGGGTGATATGGAAGAGAACATGGAGTGAGGGGTGGAATTTTCTGAGCTAACGGAAGGTCTGAATGATGGCAAGAAAGCAGCTACGGATGATCAGATGGGTGAGCCTGGTGGAGGGTGAGGCACGTGCAAAGACCCTGGGGTGAGAAAGAGTCTGGTGGGTTTGAGGAGCAGGATGGGGAGTGAAGGGAGTGCCCGGGGGTGCAGGTTCTCTTGGGGCCCAGGGAGGACGGTGGACTATTCTCTGGGGAGCTGCTCCCACCTGTGCCCCACACTTTGCACTCACGTGCTCTCAATCAGCTGCTCCAGGTCTTGCACCTTGCGGCTCAGATCCTCAGCCGGCGGGAAACTCTTGCCCACTTTCATAAAGAGGGCTGCGATCTTGTTGCTGCGTAGAAAGCCGGCTGCCCGCCGCCGAAGCCCGTGCAGGACGCAGGCCTCCACAGCCGCTGTGGGGACATGGCAGTCAGCAGGCCCTGCCCTGCCCATGCTCCCCAGCACCCAGCATGTCCCAGAGCTTCTGTCAAGACACAGGAACCTTGGAGAGCCCTCTCAATCTTCTTACCCTCTGTCTTAGCCCAGAGATGGGGAGCTCACACTTGTATAGGTGCACAATCAACATTTATTGAAAAAGTGATTATATAAGAAGTACTCCTTATTAGGCATCTGCTGAGTGTCGGATAATTGTTAAGATTTACCTTTCCAGGCCGGGCGCGGTGGCTCAAGCCTGTAATCCCAGCACTTTGGGGGGCCGAGACGGGCGGATCATGAGGTCAGGAGATTGAGACCATCCTGGCTAACACGGTGAAACCCCGTCTCTACTAAAAATACAAAAAACTAGCCGGGCGAGGTGGCGGGCGCCTGTAGTCCCAGCTACTCCGGAGGCTGAGGCAGGAGAATGGCGTAAACCCAGGAGGCGGAGCTTGCAGTGAGCTGAGATCCAGCCACTGTACTCCAGCCTGGGCAACAGAGCAAGACTCCGTCTCAAAAAAAAAAAGATTTACCTTTCCTAATTCTTCTGACAAAACCCATGAAGTAAGAGCTCTAAAGAGCAAACCAGCGCTCTCAGGGGGCAGAGCTTGACCAAGGTTATGCTATGTGCAAGGAGAAACATTGACAAGTTTGGGTCTCATCATTTTGGGTTTTTTTTTTTGTTGTTTTGTTTTTTTGCGTTAGAAAACAGTCTGTTTTGAATGAATGATCAAATATTGCCTACTCTGCCCACAGATTTAAAACATTCCAGGAGACGATCTCTTAGATATCTTACTTTTAACTTACATATGCAGTACTTTTCATTTGCTTATGGTGATGTAAGTGAGCTGTCTATTCAGGCTTTGTAGACATTGTTTAATCCTTCCTGGCAATGGCTTATAAGAAACAACGGACAAAAGAAACCTCAAGGAGATTCTTCGGGTTCATTTAGTGCCATCAAATTTCTCCCACCCAAATACTTTTGAGTAGAGCTACCGAATTATTATACTATTTTTATCACTTTTATTCCTCTAAGTTAATTGGTAAGTATGCTAGCAAGTCTTAAGATGGACATGCATACAATTTTATTTGGAAATAAAAATATTTGGGAACACATAAAAAGCTGGGAATACAAATATATGTATATATACACATACATACATGTATCTAATTATGTGTGTGTGTATGCGTGTACAGCTATATGTTTACATAAAGACATCCCACTTATAAAAATAAGATCTTCATTTTGGGAGGCCAAGGAGAGAGGAATGTTTGAACCTAGGAATTCAAGACCAGCCCTGACAACATGGTAAGACTCCGTCTTTACAGAAAATTTAAAAATTTGCCAGGTGTAGTGGCACATACTTGTGGTCCCAGCTACTCGGGAAGCTGAGGTGGGAGGAACGCTTGAGCCTAGGAGGTTGAAGCTGCAGTGAGCTGTGATTGCGCCACTGCACTCCAGCCTGGGTGACAGAATAAGATCCTGTCTCAAAAAAAGAAAAAATAGAAAGATCTTGCTCAAAGTCAATGCAAGAAAGTGGCAGAGGTGGATCCAGGTCTGCCTGGCTGAAAAGGGGGTGAACTGAGGTCCGTGGCCTCCCGGGACACGGTGTGTGCTCAGCATGTTGTGGGCCCCGTGGGGTGGTGCCCCCAGCCATTTGGACGGCAGCTAATGGGCTGGCCAGCTGTCCTAGCTCAGGCCTCTCCACAGGACCAAGATCACGGGAGGGGAATTCGAACATGTACTTCATTATGAGACACTCCAATTATTAAATTAAGACATTTTCAGGGAGATAGAAAGACTCCCCCCTTTTTTTTTTTTTTTTTTTTGAGACGGAGTCTTGCTCTGTCGCCCAGGCTGGAGTACAGTGGCCGGATCTCAGCTCACTGCAAGCTCCGCCTCCCGGGTTTATGCCATTCTCCTGCCTCAGCCTCCCGAGCAGCTGGGACTACAGGCGCCCGCCACCTCGCCTGGCTAGTTTTTTGTATTTTTAGTAGAGACGGGGTTTCACCATGTTAGCCAGGATGGTCTTGATCTCCTGACCTCATGATCCACCCGTCTCGGCCTCCCAAAGTGCTGGGAGTACAGGCTTGAGCCACCGCGCCCGGCCGACTCCCACTTCTATGTACACACTGATTATCCTGACCTCAGAGACATTCAGAACCCATCTCTAGCCATTCTTAAAGTACAGCAAGAGCCTGGCCATGGGGTTATTTCTGGAAGCTTGTGAGCAGAGCTGGTTCAAAGAGATATGTCTGAGCCACGCTGCCCTGGGCCTGCCTGCTTTGCTGAGCTAGATGGACATGATCCTTCAGGCTATGTCACGGGCTCTTAGTTCCCTTTTTAAGAAAGTCCCCATCTACCCTCTCCCTTTACCTAGCAATAGCCACAGGCAGAATGATGGACAGGGAGCCCATTCCTCAGACGCAAGATCGTGTGTCACTGGAGGCATGGTCAGTGTGAACGGTGCCCACGGGGAGGGGAAGACAATCAACTCCTCCAGTGTTAACCATACTGACCTCTTCATGGGGTACAGAAGTCACTTTTAATTATTTATCTACACTGTTCTGTATTTTCAGATTCTCTAGTGGAGTCCCCCTTTGGAATCCAAAACTAACTTCAGAGTCATAAAGCAAAACAGTGGCTCAAAGATGCCACTTCCCTGAGGCAGCCCACAGAGAAAGAAGCCACTTTCCCAGGCCACAGACTCACCACAGAAGGAGATGATGTGGCTGCTGTCTTCGTGGACAAACTTGCGTGTCACAGCCTCCTCCATGATCTGCTTCACCTGGAAGGCAGAGGCGACCAGAGGGGAAGAGGTCCAAGGTGACCAAGGTGACCTGGGTGTAGGTGCCCCAAAAGGGCTGCATTGCTCCCCACAAGGCCTTTCGGGCTGTTTGGGATGTTTTGATACCTACTTTCCTTCCCCCTCCTCACCTTGTCTTTTGGAGGTCTGAGGCCTGCTTCCCATTTTATCTGAGCTCCATGCTTCCCATTTTATCAATTATTTGTTCAGGTCCTTTGCAAAGCAGGCTGCTGCTTCTCTTAGGGTTCACATAAAATGTCATCTCCTTTCCTGACCATACTGTCTAAGGCAGACCCCTCCCCAATCCCATCCCCTATCTTAGTTCCTGTAGGGCATTCACCACTATTCCCATACTTTTTTTTTTTTAGACAGAGTTTTGCTCTTGTGGCCCCAGTTGGAGTGCAATGGCACAATCTCGGCTCACCACAACCTCCGCCTCCCGGGTTCAAGCCATTCTCCTGCCTCTGCCTTCCAAGTAGCTGGGATTACAGGCGCCCGCCACCACGTCTGATTAATTTTTCTATTTTTAGTAGAGAAGGGGTTTCACTATGTTGTCTTGAACTTCTGACCTCAAGTGATCTGCCCGCCTCGGCCTCCAAAAGTGCTGGGATTACAGGGGTGAGCCGCCGCACCCAGTCTACCACTATTCCCATTTTATTTGTTGATTTGTTGGCCATCTGTTTCTCTCTTCGAGAATTTAAGTTCCGCAAGGGCAGAAACTTCATCTGCCTCATTCACTGCTGAATTTGCACAGCCTAGAACAGTGCCTGGCACAGGGCAGATGCTCAATCAACATTTTCTAAATGACTGGATGAATGAATGAATCAGTGTATGAATGAAAGAATAAGATATATAAAGGAATCGAGAAAGTGCAGGGTAAAAAACTGCCCTGGAATCAGGTAAACCTGAGTTCAAATCCCTGCTTGGAGACCTCCCAAACGGGTTTCTGATCTTATTTTGGGAAATGGATGCTCAGCGAGATAAAGGCACTTACCCAGGTAGGCAGAGCTGGCTGTCAGAGACAGGTTCCAGCTCGAGACAGACACCCAGGCTGTGTGCTCTTCCCAGAGCACTCGCTCCCTTAAGAATTCTCACCTGAGTGCCTCTAATGTGCCAGGCACGGGGACACAGTGCCAAAGGGCAGCTGTGCCTCTGCTCGTGGTGTTGATCCTCTGGCAGCCTGAACACCCTTCTGCTCCACTGGATTCTGGGCCCAATTCTGCCCAGAGTCACTGTGAGATTTAAGCAAAGTCCGTCTCCTCTCTGGGCCTCAGTTACCCCACTTTGAGGTTGAGGAGGTTGGAAAACACAATCCCAAAGGCCTGTTTCAGCTCTTCATCACCCTGAGGGTTCTGATGCTGGGGTAAATAAAGCAAAGTTCTGAGTTACCCCCACCCAGTGGGTTCCCATGCCCTTTCCCACTGTCCTGTGGCCCATCCAGACTCCACCAGGCCAGCACATCCATGCATCCATCTGAGAGCTGTCCCAGGCCCTCCCTGCCCGCTCTCCCTGCCTTCTGGTTACCTCCTGGAGATGAACACAGAGTTCGGTGCATCCCTGTCCACCTTCTCTGCAGAAACACATGGTGGTGTCCCCCCAGAACTGGCTCACCACCCACACCCCACACAACCAAGTCAGCACCAGCTCTGTGAACAGCTCCCAATCTCAGCACTCCACCAACTCCAAGCTGGGCATTGCCTGCAGCATTTTTTTCTTTTTTTTTTTGAGACAGAGTCTCGCTCTGTCGCCCAGGCTGGAGTGCAATGGCGCGATCTCGGCTCACTGCAAGCTCCGCCTCCCAGGTTCACGCCATTCTCCTGCCTCAGCCTCCGGAGTAGCTGGCACTACAGATGCCTGCCACCACGCCTGGCTAATTTTTTGTGTATTTTTAGTAGAGTCGGGGTTTCACTGTGTTAGCCAGGATGGTCTCAATGTCCCGACCTTGTGATCCTTCCGCCTCAGCCTCCCAAAGTGCTGGGATTACAGGCTTGAGCCACTGTGCCCGGCCGCCTGCAGCATTTCTAACCCTGAAAACTATCTAAGGAGGCCCATGAAGTTGGTTCATTTTGCAGATGTGGAAACTGAGTCTCATGGAGGCAAAGTGGCCCACCCAAGGTCACAGAGTAGGAAGGAGCACAGTAGAAATTCAAACTTACCACTTATTTTTTCTCCCTGTACAGGCTCCTGCTGCTGTATCTTGGCTCTTCTCACTATTAGCTGTGTTTCCTCAGGCAAATCATGTCACTTCTCTGAACCTTAGTTTTCTCCTTGGTTTAAAAGGTTATAGAAATAGCACCAGCTTCAAGGCGCTTGGGAAGGCTGAACAAGATAATGATCATCGTGTACTGAGCATAGAGCCTGGCACTCAATGAATGTCTGCAAAGTGTGCTGCAAATAAATTTCAGCTGCATGCAGGTCATCAGCTCCACCTGAAACTTTACCTGGCCTCCCACCACCATTATTTTGGACCTGGCTGGAATGTCACGGTTCAGGACATCAAATTCCCCTGCTTGGGTTACTAGAGAAGCTGCTTTTGAAACACCCATCAGGCTGGGCGCGGTGGCTCACACTTGTAATCCTAGCACTTCGGGAGGCAGAGGCGGGTGGATCACGAGGTCAGGAGACCGAGACCATCCTGGCTAACACGGTGAAACCCCATCTCTACTAAAAATACAAAAAAAATTTAGCTGGGCTTGGTGGCAGGCCTGTAATCCCAGCACTTTGGGAGGCTGAGACGGGCATATCACGAGGTCAGGAGATCGAGACCATCCTAGCTAACACGGTGAAATCCCGTCTCTACTAAAAAATACAAAAAAATTTAGCTGGGCGTGGTGGCGGGCGCCCGTAGTCCCAGCTACTCAGGAGGCTGAGGCAGGAGAATAGCGTGAACCTGGGAGGCGGAGCTTGCAGTGAGCCAAGATCACGCCACTGCACTCCAGCCTGGGTGACAGGGCGAGACTCCGTCTTGAAAAAAAAAAAAGAAAATAAACACCCATCAGACTGTAACTTTGGTTAGCACTTGTTTTCCCTACCAGGCTCTGATCCCCATGAGGGCAAGCACTCTGTGTTTCCTTGCTTTGTGGCTATGGTGCCAACAACTACCTCGAGTTCCAGCACATGGTATGTGCTCAATAAAGTTCTCTTTGCAAATGAATGGCTCAAAGAATCATGACTGACCTCAGGCTTTGGTAGAGTATTTCATTTGAAAAAAAAAATATTTTCTTGTGGCCGGGTGCGGTGGCTCAAGCCTGTAATCCCAGCACTTTGGGAGGCCGGGACGGGTGGATCACGAGGTCAGGAGATCGAGACCATCCTGGCTAACACGGTGAAACCCCGTCTCTACTAAAAATACAAAAAGCTAGCCGGGCGAGGTGGCGGGCGCCTGTAGTCCCAGCTACTCCGGAGGCTGAGGCAGGAGAATGGCGTAAACCCAGGAGGCGGAGCTTGCAGTGAGCTGAGATCCGGCCACTGCACTCCAGCCTGGGAGACAGAGCCAGACTCCGTCTCAAAAAAAAAAAAAAAAAAAAAAAATTTTCTTGTAAACATAATTGGGGGTGATAGAGCAGTAACATTATTATCTCTATTTGTCAGGGGAGGAAACAGAGGCCCAGAGAGGTGGCGTAATCTGTTTGGGGTCACACAGCAGATGAGGACTGGATTTGGAGTTTGAACCCAGGTTTGTCTGACTCCAGGGGCTGAGCTCCTTCTGCAACATGTCATGAAGCCCACGTGGTCTCAGGGCATTTGCACACCTCTCTCCTCTCTGCAGGAATCTGCCTCCTTCTTTCCTTTGCTCCTCTACGGCAGGACACGTTGATGCTGAGAAACTGCCAGAAGGCAGTTGCCAAGCACCCAAACCCTGATGACATTTGGGAATATAGCAGCAGAGGGAGTGAGTTCAGGCTCAGTCATAGATGGTAGAGGACTTCCAGGGAGGCACTGGGGGTGGGAATTCCAGGCAGCTGGGTCAGGTGCACTTTCATGAATGCACATGGTTAATTAAGAACTGAGAATTTGGGGACAGACAGACCTGGGTTCAAATCTTGGATGAGCCACTTATCACAACTTGGACAAATTCCTTTACCCCCTTAGGAAACAGTACTCGGGAGGCAGAAGGTGCAGTGAGCTGAGATCGCGCCATTGCACTCCAGCCTGGTGACAGAGCAAGACTCCATCTCAGGAAAAATAAATAAATAAATAAATAAAATAAAAATAAAAAACAAAAAAATAAAGCACCAACTTCTAAAAATTCAGTCAAATATGTTGGCTATACCTTCAAAATGTCTTCAGATTCCAACTGCTTCTCAGCCCCTCCACCACCACTTCCCAGTCCAAGTCACCATCACCTCTCCGCTGAATCAATGCTGTAGACTCTTACCGGTCTCCCTGCAACCACTTCTAAGAAGCTTATTTTAATGCAGCCAGAAGGATCTCGTTAAAAGGTAAGTCAATAGAACAACCAGACAGAATATCAATAAGAAAACAAAGGCCTTGAGCAACACTGTAAACCAACAATTGGACTTAACAGACATGTACAGAACACTCCACCCAACGATGGCAGGACGCACACTCTTCTCAGGTGCACATGGGACACTCTCCAGGAGAGAGAATATCTTTCATAAATTTTTTTTAAAAAAATGCAATTATACAAAGCATCTTTCTCATTAACAATGGAACGAAACAAGAAATCAACAGCAGAAGGAAAACTACGAAATCCACAAATAAGAGTCATAAATAACGTACTCTTAAATAACAAATGGGTCAAAGAAGAAATCTCAAGGGAAATTAGAAAATACATTGAGATAAACACAAAAACACAACATGCCCAAACCTATGGGCTGCTATAAAAGCAGTGCTAAGAAGGAACTCACAGCTGGAAATGCTTACATTAAAATAAAAAAGATCTCAAAGAAACAAGTTACCTGCACACCTTAAGGAACAAGAAAAAGAAGAACAAACTAAATCCAAAGCTAGCAGAAAGAAGGAAATAATAAAGATTAGGCTGGGCATGGTGGCTCACACCTGTAATCCCAGCACTTTGGGAGTTTGACGTGGGCGGATTACCTGAAGTCAGCAGTTCAAGACCAGCCTGGTCAACATGGTGAAACCCCGTCTCTACTAAAATACAAAAATCAGCCAGGCACGATGGTGGATGTCTGTAATTCCAGCTACTTGGGAGACTGAGGCAGGACAATCACTTGAACCCAGGAGGTGGAGGTTGCAGTGAACTGAGATCGCACCATTGCACTTTAGCCTTGGTGACAGAGTGAGACTCCATCTCAAAATATATACATAAAAATTAAAAATTCAAAAATAAAGATTAGGGCAGCCATAAATGAAAGAGAATTTAACAACAGAGAAAACTAACAAAGTCAAGAGATGGTTTGTCCAAAAGATCCAACAAAACTGACAAACCATTAACTGGATTGACTAAGAACAAAAAAGAATTCTCAAAATTAAAATCAGAAATGAAAACGAGGACATTACAACTGATGCCGTAGAAAAAAGCATTATAAGAGAATACTAAATGTGTGTCAACAAATTGGATAACTTAGATAAGATGAATAAATTCTTAGAAATACACAATATACAAACTAAATCATGAAGAAATAGAAAATCTTAACAGACCTATCATAGCAGGGAGATGCTGTCAGTAAGCTAAAACCTTCCAATAATGAAAAGCCCGGGACCACACAGCTTCACTGCTGAATTCTACCAAACACTGAAAGAATTAAACTAATTCTCAAATTCTTCCAAAAATATTAATGAGGCAGGAACACTTCCAAACTCATTTTATAAGGTCAGGATTACCTTGAAACCAAAGCCAGTCGCGAAAAAACTACAGACCAATATCTATGATAAATATGCATGCAAGAATCCTCAACAAAATACTAAAAACAGAATTCAACAGCATATTAAAAGAATATGGTCAGGCACTGTGCAGTGGCTCATGCCTATAGTCCCAGCACTTTGGGAGGCTGAGGCAAAAGGATCACTTGGGCCCAGGAGTTTGAAACCAGCCTGGGCAACATAGTGAAGCCTCGCTTCTACAAAAAAATACAAAAATACAAAAACTAGCCAGGCATGGTGGCATGTGCCTGCAATCCAGCTACTTGAGAGACTGAGGTGGCAGGATAACTTGAGCCATGATCACACCACTGCACTCCAGCTTGAGCAAATGAATAAGACTCTATCTCAAAATAAAAACAGGACAAATAAATGGAAAGGCATCCTCTGTTTATGGTTTACAAGACTTAATACTGCTAAAATGATATTACCAAAGTAATAGGCAGATTTAATAAAATTTATATCAAAATCCCAATGGTGCTTTTCTTTTTTGCAGAAACATAAATATCTATCCTAAAATTAATATCAAGGAATGTCTCATGGAACCCTGACTACCAAACAGTTTTGAAAAATAATCTCGAAAAATCTTCAGCAAGAATGAAGTTCAAGATCTCATACTTCCTGATTTAAAAACTTTTAACAACACTACAGAAATCAAAACAGTATGGTACTGGCATTAAAACACACACACACATTTAGACAAATGGAATAGAGAGCCCAGAACTAAAACCTCACATATATAATCAAATTATTTTTGTCAAGGGTGCCATGCCCATTCAAAGAAGAAAGTGAAACCGATCCAATTGCCCCATAAACTGTTCTTTTTGATAAACATAGAAATTGACCCTTGTGGTCTTAAAAAGCTTGAAACTTGTATTTATCTGAGTTCCTTCCTCAGAAAAGGTCCTTCAGGCCTCTCAAAAAAAGTATCAAAGAACTGAAACTCACCAGATCACAGATGGTGGGGGACCCCCTCATTCACCATGATTGCTTCCTTGTCACTCCCTACTTCTTGTTTTCTTACACATTGTGGCATTTCTTCCTGGCTATATAAACACCTAGTTTTAGTCAGTCAGGGAGATGGATCTGAGGCTGAGCTCCCATCTCTTCAGCTGCAGCACCTGATTAAAGCCTTCTTCCTTGGCAATACTTGTCATCTCAGCGATTGACTTTCTGTGCAAAGAGCAGCAGGACCTAGACCAAACCCCTGGTGTTTTGGTAACAAAAGGATAGTCTTTTCAACAAATAGTGTTGGGAAAACTGGATAGCTACACACAAAAGAATAAAATTGGACCCTCACCTTATACTGCATACAGAAATTAAAGTAAAATGGACCAAAGACTTCAATACAAGCTAAAACTATAAAAATCCTACAAGAAAACAGGGGAAAAGCTTCATGACATTGGATTTGACAATGATTTCTTGGATATGACACCAAATGCATGAGCAACAAAACTAAAAATAGATAAACTGGACAGCAAAGTTAAAACCTTTTGTGGATCAAAGGACACAACAAACAGTGAAAAAGGCAACCCATGAAATAGAAGAAAATATTTGCAAATCATATATGTGATAAAGGGTTAATGTACAGTATATATGAAGAACTGCAACTCAACAACAATGAACAACCAAATTCAAAAATGGACAAAGGACTTGAATAGGCATTTCTCTGAAGAAGATATGCCAATAGCGAACAAGTACATGGAAAGATGCTCCATGTCATTAATCATTAGGGAAATGCAAATCAAAACCACTCACACCTATTAGGATGGCTGCTATGAAAAAACAGAAAGTAAGTGTTGGTGGGGATGTGGAGAAACTGGAGCCCTTGTGCAATGATCAGGTGAAATGGTGCAGCTGCTATCGTAGACAGGATGGTGGTTCTTCAAAAGATTAACCATACGATTAGCATATGATCCAGTCATTCCACTTATGGGCATACACCCAAAAGAACTGAAGGCAAAGTCTCCAAGTCCTATTTGTATATCCATGTTCACAGCAGTATTATTCACAGTAGCCAAAAGCTGGAAGCAACCCAAGTGTCCATCAATGGCTGAACGGTAGGCAAAGTGTGGTCTACGCACACGATGCAATACTATCCAGCCTTCACAAGGAAGGAAATTCTGACACATGCCAAAATGTTAATGAACCTTGAGGACACTGTGCTAAGTGAAATAATCTAGACGCAAAAGAACAAATGCCGCAGGATTCCACTTATAAGAGGTACTTAGTCAAATTGAAAGAGAAAGAAAGGAGAATGACAGTTGCCAGGGGCTGGGGAGAGGAGAAATGGGGAGGTATTATTTAATGGGTATAGAGTTGATCTTTTGAAAAGAGATCTGGAGGTTGGCACACAAGAATGTAAATGTACTCAAGACTGAACAGTACACTTAAACATGGTTAAGAAGGCAAATTTTATATTATGTATATTTTACCATTTTAAAATGTGCATATGGTATGTATTCACATAGTATAAATAAACGAATATTTTTCAGTTTTCTACCCAGAACTCTTCTGTGACTCCCATCTCACCCAGAGTGACAACTCAGGTCCTCACCACCTCACACAAGGAGGCCCCTCTGCTGACCTCCCAAGTCCCTTTCCCCCATCCCAACACCTGCTCTACACACACAGGCTTCCTTGCTGCTTGCCCACCTCCACAGGCAGAGCCCATCTCATGCCCTTTGCAATTCCTGTTCCCTCTGACTGGAATGCTCTTTCTCCAGCAATCTCAACTCTTTCTTCAAATGTCACCTTCCCTGATCATCCTATTTAGAACTGCAACTCCCCCACCTGCACCCCACTTGATACCCAACATACCCCTTTTTCTACCTTTTCTCTCTCCATAGTCCTTCACGTGTCCACCACGCTACATGATTTTGCTGATTTACCTTATTCCCTAACTCTCTGCTTTAGTGGCCTCTACCCTCTATGAGGTCAGGAATTCATCTCTGCCATCTGGTGGTGCTCTACTCCCAAGACCCAGCACAGTGCCTGGCACAGAGCAGGCACTCAGTATCTATCTGTTGAATGAATGGGGAGTTTAGACGAGGCGATGCGGGTAAAGCGTTTAGCAGAGGGCTTGATACACGGTGTGTGCTCAACACTCAGTAGCATTTGAATAATGATCATAGAGACACCCCTGCTGCCCTGGAACAAGTTACATCTGGTCTGTGCATCCCACCTCCCTGCATCAGGCATGTTTATGCAGGTAAAAATCAAGTTAAGAAGAAACAGTAAAATTAACTTTGCAGGGGAAACACTGCCACTATTGGCAGTATGGAGCAGGTATGAAAAGAGCTTTGCCTAGGAGGAAAGGAGGGGGAGGAGGCGATAGGCAGGTTGAACGCAGGGAACAACTAGTATATCCTGAGTGAGTCACAGTTTGCAAAGCTCTCTCCTGCCTACCTTGCCTCACAACATCAGGCGAATACAACCCCCGCTGGCAGAGGAGGCAACTGAGACTCAAGAGGGCAGGGGACATTCCTCTAAATCAGCATAACCAGGAAGATCCAGGGCCAGGCCTGACATCCAAGACTTTAGACTCCAAAACAGAGGACCAGCCTGGGCAACAAGAGTGAAACTCCATCTCAAAAAAAAAAAAAAAAAAAAAGGAAATTTGATGTAGATACAAAGGGAAGATCATGTGAAGATCAGGGAGAAGATGGCCACCTATGAAGCCAAGGAGGGAGGCTTGGATCAGATCCTTCCCTCACGGAGCTCAGAAGGAACCAGTCCTGCAGACACCTTGATCTTGAATTTCCATCTACAGAGCTGTGAGAAAATCAGTTTATGGCATTCAAGTTGCCCATTCCATGTACCCAGCAAAATTTTTCTGTAAAGGTCTACAGAGCAAATAATTTCCGCTCTGTGGTTAATATGATCTCTATGTCAACTATCAAACTCTACCCTTGTAGCATGAAAGCAGCCATAGATAATACATAATGGGCATGGCTGTGTCCCAATAAAACTATTCACAAAACCAGTGGAGGGCTGGATTGGCTCCAGCAGGCCGGTCTACTTCGCAGCTCCAGCCAAGGAAACCGCTCCTCTATCCTGAGTCACGGCCCAGACGGCCTACTTAGGTGGTCTGCAGTCTGGGACAGCTCTTGGGATCAGTGCTGACATGACTGACAACTCCCGTACACAGTGGCTGGCCCTCTCTGAAGGTTGTAGCCATCCTGCCAACGTCCTCCTGTTCCTTGGAGTCAACCATCTGCTGTCACCTCCAGAGAGGCTCTGATGCAGGCATGCAGCCACCTGCCTGTGTCTTCCCTCATGGTGAGCACAGAGGCTACGGAGCCCCATCTGTTCCCTCCACAAAAGGAAGCTATGAGCTTGCTCAGGACATGTGGCAAACCCCTAGCTTTCTCCAGAGCACATGGTGGGAGGGTGGTAGGGGGAGGTGCCAGCCTTGGAAAGTTCTAGCTCTGTCACCAACTAGCAGACACCCTCAAGTGAGCACCACCACTCAGGGTCTCCCCACTTATTCCTCTGGCCTCAAAGACATGCCCACCTCCCACTGTCTGGGATGCCTTCATCCTCCATTCCTTTCCTTTGTTGTGCCTCTTCCACCCTCGGGAATCTGATCACGCAAAATGTCACCTCCCCCACTGCTATGGGCTTAACTGTGTTCCCTTCACCTCCATTCCATATGTGGAAATCTTTTTTTTTTTTTTTTTTTTTTTTTTGAGACGGAGTCTTGCTCTGTTGCCACGTTGGAGTGCAGTGGCGCAATCTCGGCTCACTGCAAGCTCCGCTTCCTGGGTTCAAGTGATTCTCCTGCCTCAGCCTCCCGAATAGCTGTGACGACAGGCACCCACCATTATGCCCGACTAATTTTTGTATTTTTAGCAGAGACGGGGTTTCATCATGTTGGCCAGGATGGTCTCAATCTCTTGACCTCATGATCCACCCGCCTCAGCCTCCCAAAGTGCTGGGATTACAGGCGTGAGTCACCACGCCGGCCCACATATGGAAATCTTAACGGTACTATCTCAGAATGTGCTGTCTTTGGAGATTAGATCTTGACAGAGGTGACTAAGTTAAAATGAGGTCATTAGGGTGGGTCCTAATCCAATATGATTATAAGTGTCCTTATAAGAAGAGGAAATTGGCCAGGCACAGTGGCTCATGTCTGTAATCCCAGCACTTTGGGAGACCGAGGTGGGTAGATCACCTGAGGTCAGGAGTTCCAGACCAGCCTGGCCAACATAGTGAAACCCCATCTCTACTAAAAATACAAAAATTAGCCCGGTGTGGTGGTGGATGCCTGTAATCCCAGCTACTTGGGAGGTTGACGCAGGAGAATTGCTTGAACCCAGGAGTCGGAGGTTGCCATGAGCCAAGATCACGCCACTGCACTCCAGCCTGGGCAACAAGAGTGAAACTCCACCTGAGAAGAAGAAGAAGAGGAAATTTAGACAGACACAAAGGGAAGATCATCTGAAGATCAGGGAGAAGATGGCCACCTAGGAGCCAAGGAGTGGGGCTTGGATCAGATCCTTCCCTCACGGAGCTCAGAAGGAACCAGTCCTGTAGACACCTTGATCTTGGACTTCCATCTCCAGAACTGTGAGAAAATCAGTTTATGTCATTCAAGCTGCCCATTCCGTGTACTGTTAGGGCAGCCTTAGTGAAGTAACAGATCTACTGAGAGCACCACCATTACCATCATCTTCATCATTCTCATCATCTTCATCACCTCTCCCTCTGACCAAGCCCTTCTCATGTGCCAGACTCAGCTAACAGATGGCGTCTAGGTTTGATCTGTATTATTCGCTCATTATGCCCTCTCCACGGTGCTGTGAGGACAGATTCTATTTCATACATAGTTCTCAGATGATGAGATCGAGGGGCAGAAAGACTAAGGAAAGATGAAGTAACATGCCCAAAGTCATATAGTGAATAGTGGGCAGAAACGGAAGTGAATAGTGGGCAGAAACGGAAGTGAATAGTGGGCAGAAACGGAAGTGAATAGTAGGCAGAAACGGAAGCTAAACCCACGCTCCTGACTGCACCTCTAGAAGCTTCACCCAATGACTATCTCTGAAAATAACACTAACCCTCTTATTTATATGTAGCTGGCACTTGCCACACATACCCTGTGAGTGCACAGAATCCTGATAACATATGCCCCAGGGAGTCAGTATCACTAAAGCTCAGGGACCCTGGTTACTACGTGCCCAAAATCATCAACAAATCTGAGGTTTAAACTCTGGTCAATCTGACTCTAAGGGAAGCCTCTTCCCACCACACACTGCCCCACATCTAGGAGTCAGATGAGCTAATTCATCAAATCTCCAAACCCCAGGACTGTGTTGGATAGCTGCGGGAGTGCCTGCACTAACACAGCCATGGGCTGAGTCAGGGAGCCGGGAATCCGGGAGGCCTCCCCGCAGACGGCTGTTGCCCTGACACTCTGCGCGGGATGAACGATGCACCCAGACAACCTGGGCCTCCTCTCCAGGACTCAGTGATACAACACAGAACAAACAGTCTCTTCCCCTTCCTCTTTCTAACCACTGCACCTGGAGGTTAACAACACTGATGTGTTTATTCTTCATTTCAGTGCACGCTAGGTTGGGGCGTTGGGGACTTTTGCTTCTCTGTATTACAGGATGGCCTGGTCAAGAAAAATTGAGGTGCAGAGGCTGGCTGTTGGCAAAGCCACAGGCAGGTGTCTCCGCTGGGGGCCTGTGTGCTCAAAGGATATCAAGAAGGCTTTTTGGTTTGGAGTTGAGGGAAGAAGGAGTATGGGGTACAGGGGCCATGGAAACCAAGGATGGGAAGAGAGGGCAGTGGAGGGGCATGAGAAGGCCCTGACTGCCTCCCAGGTCCTTGGCCAAGTTTGGCTGATGAGGTAGTTGCTGCCTTGCACCACCCAGATCCCATCAGAACTGTCAAAGACCCTCAGCTGTCAGCCCCACGGGGGACAGGATTTGCCTCAGGTGTCCAGAGAGCCTCTTCCAAGGTCTCGCTTCTTCCCACGAGGCACACATCCAATGACTGCTGCATGTGGGGTATAAACCTCCAGCCACTTTGCCCCAACTCAGGACAACTCGGAAGGGCCATCCCAGCTCCCCTTGGAACTCCCTGCAGGGCTGGCCAAGGCTTCCCCTGAGGCTGCATCATGGCCTGACTTCTCCCTCTGCTTCTCCTGCTTGCTTCGCTCCACCTCCTGGTGTTGATCCTAAGAGCACCTCCTCCTAACCCACCTGCACGCTGACGTCCATCTCCACCAAGGACCACTAACAGCATGAACCCATCTGGGCCAAGTCAATAGAGACAAGCCGCAAATGGTGCAATGCCCGCAAATTCAGCCACAGAGGATGCAAAAGCCTAGCCCCTGTAATCAGGGCTGTGATACTGGGTGCAAGGTATGGAAAGCCTCAGGGAAGGAATCACAGCCCTGTCCAGGAGGGGCTTTTAGTGCAGTAAGCCAGAGAGTCAGATGAGATAAGAGGTTCAGGGAAAGTGCTATGCAGTAGTAGCACAGCTGCTCACTCATGAGCCAGCAGCATCAGCATCACCTAGGACTGGCTGGAAATGCAAATGCTAACCCTAACCCCCTTCCCCAACTGCTGGAGGCGTTTCCCAAGCCGGCCCAGGGATTCTCATGTGCGCTCAAATTTCACTCGAGTTCAAGCGAAAGGAAAAGGAGAGAGGGAGAGTGAAACAACACTGAGAAAAGGAGGGTGGGAGTGGATAGAAAACCAGCTACCTCAAGCTTCCTTAAGGAAGGGACTTGGCAGCCACAGCTCTTGTTTGGGGACCCTCTCCATACACCTAGCCCTCTTCTGGTAACCTCTCCCTCCTGCCCCTTCAGACCCAGGAGTGGTGATGGTTCCTGGTTCCCACTGTTAACAGCCACGGGGCGCTATATCCTTCCTTGTGGACTCCCAGCATCCTTCCTCCCACCACCTTAGTCAACAGCCTCTTTATTAAATTTGCCTTAATGTACTCGGTTTGGGGGAGCCATCTGTTTCCTGTTGCCACCATGACGGTTTTCACACACTGTCTCAAGTCCAAACGCTGTAGAGTGGAAAAGGTTGTCCACTTACAGCTGTGGATCTTGAAATTCAGAGAGGTTAAGCTCCTCTCCTGAGGTCACACAGCCAGGAAGCTGGCTGCAAACCTCTTACCTTGGGAATGGATCTGGAGCTGCTGATAAGGGTGCATGTAGTTCTCAGCCTGAGGGACGGGCTGGGGTAAGTGAGGACCTCTCCCACCTTTGCTACCCAGTACTGGTTATATCTCCCCAGAAGTCTGATATCCCAGCTACCTGCTAGAATATCTCCCCAGGAGTTAATGACAAGCTGACAACCTGAGGCCAGGAGATGAAATTGAAAAGGCTGGTAATTAGCAAGGAGGGTAACAGGTTATTACCCTTGAACACTGCAGAAAAGGGCACTGTCTCCATGCAGGAAGACAGGAGGCTGCACACTCCTCCGAACCCATCCTGGGGCACAGACCAGACTGTGGACAGGGGAAGAGGGCCAGGCAGCCCTGGAAGGAAGAGCTGGAATTCAGCTCACTCTTTCCCCATTCCAGGCTCTTAGACGTGGGCTTGGGCTTGATCCACTTTGAAGGCTGACAGATGCCAGGGAGTCTGGGCTGGTCCTGAGGCAGTGGTGGTCAGGGATCACTGTGGCCTGTGTGCTGGAACTTTATGGTGGTGAAGCTCACTATTGACTTTTTTTAGGCACTCACTATGCTCCAGGAACTGTGTGTAACCACAACAACCCTGATGATGTAAGTCCCCAAATTATTCCATTTTAGAGCTGGGGAAACTAAGGCACAGATTTTTTTTCCCCCCACATAAGCTGCCCTAGGTTACTCAAAGGTGGCAGGAGTCAGACCCAGGGCCCTTGTTCTAATGAACACCTTGTCTCACAGCAGAAGCTGGAGGAGGCTGTTTTGAATCAAATGATAAAGAGAATATTTACTTGAACACGTTCCTTTAAAAAAAAAATTTAAGTTCAAGGGTACATGTGCAGGTTTGTTATACAGGTAAACATGTCACGTGGGTTTGTTGTACAGATTATTTCATCACCCAGGTACTAAGCCTATTAGCCAAGTTATTTTTTCTGCTCCTCCCACCTTCCATCCTCCGATAGGCCCGTGTCTGCTGCTCCCCTCTTCGTGTCCATGTGTTCTCATCACTTAGCTCCCATTTATAAGTGAAAACGTCATATTTGTTTTTCTGTTTTGCAGTAGTTAGATAAGGATAATGGCCTCCACCTCCGTTCACGTTCCTGAGAAGGATATGATCTCATTTTTTTTTTTTTTTTTTTTTTTTTGAGATGGAGTCTTGCTTTGTCGCCCAGGCTGGAGTGCAGTGGTGCGAACTCAGTTCACTGCAAGCTCCACCTCCCGGGTTCATGCCATTTTCCTGCCTCAGTTTCCTAAGTAGCTGGGACTACAGGCGCCCGCCACCACGCCCGGCTACTTTTTTTGTATTTTTAGTAGAGACAGGGTTTCATCGTGTTAGCCAGCATGGTCTCGATCTCCTGACCTCGTGATCCGCCTGCCTCAGCCTCCTAAAGTGCTGGGATTAGAGGCGTGAGCCACTGCGCCCGACTGATCTCATTCTTTTTTGTGGCTGCATAGTATTCCATGGTGCATATGTACCACATTTTCTTTATCCAGTCTACCATTGATGGGCATTTAAGTTGATTCCATGCCTTTGCTATTGTGAATAGTGCTGCAGTGAACATTGGCATGCATGTGTCTTTATGACAGAATGATTTCTACTCCTTTGGGTATATACCCAGTAACTGGGATTGCTGGATCGAATGGTATTTCTGTCGTGAGGTCTTTGAGGAACTGTTGCTGTCTTCCACAATGACTGAACTAATTTACACTCCCACCGGAAGTGTATAAACATTCCCTTGTCTCTGCAACCTTGGCCATTCTGACTGATGTGAGATGGCAGCTCACTGTGGTTTGATTTCCATTTCTCTAATGATCAGGGATGTTGAGCTTTTTTCATGTGGTTGTTGGCCGCATGTATATCTTCTTTTGAGAAGTATCTGTTCATGTCATTTGCTCCCTTTTTAATGAGGTTTTTTCCCTTGCAAATTTAAGTTCCTTACTTGAACATACTTTATGTGCCAGGTGCTTTTATAGAATTCTTATTTAATCCTCTAAAGAGCATTATTGCTCCATTTTAAAGGTATATAAACTGAGGCTCAAGGAGTTTATGCAATTTTCCCAAGGGTCACACAGCCAGGAAAGGGCACTGCTGGAACTCTAACTAGGCCTCTCTGATGGCCTGCCTTATAGCCCTGCCTCCAGTCCCGCCCAGAACTGGGTCATCTGAAAATCAAGGTGCTAGGAAACCCGTGAGAAGGGATTCCTCGGCTTCTCCGAACTTGAGGACCAAAAGAAACACCGCATTGGGAGTTAGCAGACCTGGGGTGCCTGATGAGACTGCACCAATCACACCCAAAGGGGGTCTTTCAGGAGATGCTGGTCCACAAATGTCCAGGTGGTCAGGAGGCTTTTATCCCTCCACAGCATCCATTCTAAGGGGTGCTCCAACATTTGCTTGCATTCCTCCAATGATGGGGAGCTCATTCCTTTTGGAACCAGCAAATTAGCATAATAGGACAGGGTGCAGGAGGCAGCTGAGAGAGGCTGAGAGCCCAGTATGTGGAGTCACTGACTTGGGGTCGAATCCTCGGCTACTCACTCTATGTGTGATGTTGGGCAAGTTTCCAACCTCATGTGGATGCCTGTAAAGTGAGGTGGGTGGTAACCAGCACCCCTCCCTCTTAGGGGTAAGGTGAGAGGCCTGAATGAGATCCTGGAGATGGTGCCTGACACACAGCAGGGATTCTTCAAATGATAAGGGAGCCTGAGACGACACGGACTACCCAGGAGATGCCCATGGGCGTCAGGTGAACGGCCGGCTGCTGAGGCATCCTTCAGCTCAGTGCCGCCTTCCCTGAGCTTCCCACCTCCTGGCTAGTCGGGACCTAGCTGGCCTCTGAGGCTGTAGCCCAGCCCCGTCCCTCCACGTCATGCCTCTGAGCACCTGCCCAACCACCTCCAGCCCCACCCTGCAACCATTCAGAAACCAGCCCCGCCTTCCCTCCCTCTCTCCACCTGCAAATATTTAAACAGCATAAAAACAGGATTAATCTCAGGAGGGACTCAGGGCAAGTGAGTGCTAATTCCAGGCAGGGAAACCCAGGGCAATCTGTGAGGCAGGAAGGGAGACTTCTGGGTCTCCTGGGCCTGCCCTGTCTTCTCCAGTCCTCTCACCTGCCACCTGCCCACACCCAGGTACCCTCTGCTGCCCACCTTGAGTCCTGCCAGGTTCCACATTAACTTTGCTACTCGTCCCTGCCTCCCCACACTGGGCTGACTTTACTCCTCTGAACCCCAGATGAGACTCACATGCCCCAGGGTGCAGAGCTGTCATAAAGATTGCAGAAAATAGAGGCAGAGCCTCAAACAGGACCCAGCACACAGCCGGTACCAGATCAAGGGAGACACTCTAGGCAGGGGGGAGGGGGGACTGGGGGGGAGCAGGGAGGGGGTAAAAATAAAAACAGGTCAGTCTCCAGCTCTGCCATTTGCTGGGTGACCTCGGGCCTCAGTTTCCTCATCTGTGAAATGGGGATGGTACCTGCATCACCTCATAGGACTGCTGTGCAAGGATGCCATGAGCAAAACATACACAGCACTTGAACAGGGCTGGGCACACCATGAGGGCTGGAGACGGGGTAGCCCCCAGAAAGCCACATCCTCACTCCATTCTGTAGTCGGCTCCAATATCTCCCCCTTGGAGAGCCTCCCTGATCACCTTGTCTAAAACAGGGCCTCACACCTGCCATCGCTACCCTTTTCCTCTGCTGCATACTCTTACTTAGGACTCATGCACTTGACTTCTCTTTATACATCTCTGGGCTCATTCATTTAGCCTCCATCTCTCCCATGAAGAGCTTCAGCCCCTAGGACAGTGTCCGGCCACACATGCAGGAGATCAGGAAATGCTGATGATTGGATCAATCGGGCTACGTTAGCAACACTAACACCAGCAGCTAATGCTTACAGCTAGGTTCCAGGCAGTGTCCTAAGCCCCCTTGGCTCTAGATCCCACTGATACGTGTTTAAAGCTGGGATCAATAAACTTTTCCTGTAAAGGGTTGGGTAGCAAATGTTTTAAGGTTTGGGGTAGGACTGCCTGATACATTACAGGATGCCCAGTTAAATGTCAATTTCAGATAAACAAGGAATAATCTTCTGAGTATAGGTATGCGCCAAATATTATATGGATTATTGATTCTCTGAAATTCAAATTTAAACAAGGCATTCTGAATTTTTATTTGCCACATCTGGCAAATTATTTTTATTTGCTAAATTTCTATTTGCCAAAACTGGCAAACCTATTTTCAGGCCACATACAATCTATCCCATGGTATCTTTTGTTTCTACAACCTTTAAAAATGTAAAGGGTGGGTACAAACAGGTGGGATTTGGCCCACAGACACCCCTGGTTTAAAGCACCCAGCACAGAGCTTGTGGCACACAGTAGGTCTAAATAAAAATCACCCAGGCCAGCTGTCCCATGCTCCTCCAAGGCCTGCTGACTCAGAGTGTCCCACCTTTACTCCCCACCTGGGGTCTCTGGTGGTTGAGGTGGGGTACCACGCAGGTGGGGTGAGGACCACTGAGCTAGCACCCACTTATGACACGGGCTTCCTGACGCTCACCTCCGGAGGAAACTGGCAGTGGAGAGGATGGTTAAATTGGGATACCTGGAGGGCCCTGCAGGGTGGCTTTAAAAATAACTCACAGGCTGGCCACGGTGCCTCACGCCTGTAATTCCAACACTTTGGGAGGCTGAGGTGGGTGGATCACCTGAACTCAGGAGTTCAAGACCAGCCTGGCCAATATGGTAAAACCCCGTCTCTACTAAAAATACAAAAATTAGCCAGGTGTGGTGGCACGCACCTGTAATCCCAGCTACTAGGGAGACTGAGACAGGAGAATCGCTTGAACCCAGGAGGCAGAGGTTGGGGTGAGCTGAGATCACCCTACTGCACTCCGGCCTGGGTGACAGAGCGAGATTCTGTCTCAAAAAAAAAAAAAAAAAAAAAAAAAAAAAAACCCATAAATAATAAAAATAACTCAGTATATGGGCAAAGTGGGGAGAAGAGGGGGTGACTCACAGGTCCCTCAACAACCACTGGAGCAATGGAGCGAGCGGAGGACAGGCTGTGCCACTCTGCCACTCTCACAGGCACCTGGGACTCTCAGGACAAGAATCATGAACCAGCATCTCCAGCCCTGCCTGGACCACTGACCCTCAGCCCTGGTCCCCAAAGGTGGCACTAAGTGCTCACTTCCATACCATTGCTCACGTGCTGCCTTCTGCCAGATGCCCCTCCCCAAATGCTCCAGCTGGCTAGCTGCAACTCAGGCTTCAAGCTTCTGCCAAGGTGTCGCCTCCTCCTGGAAGCCTTCCCCCCTAAGCCACACTCCCCATCCCCTAAGCTGGGACAAGTGTGCCTCCTCCACGTCCCATTAACGTCTCCTGCAAATATCACAGGAACCAAAACTGTCGTTCATGCACTCAATTTCTCGAGTGCTCCTGTGAGTCAGCCTCCGGGGAGCAAGCAGATGTGGTCCCTGTCCTCGCAGGCCTTACAGTCCAGGGAGATGGAAAGATATAAACGGAATCACAAAATGGGCAAATCGTTACAAAGTGAGACCAGTTCTTTGCACCTTGGTTCTAGGAGAATAACAAAGAAACCAGACCTGACAGGGTGATGGGGAAGGTCAGGGAGGGCTTCCTGAAGGTGGTGATGGCTCAAGATGTGAAGAACAAATATGAATTAACTCTCTGGGTCTCAGTTTCTCCCACTGTAAAGGAGAGAAAAAAATCGCCTGTGACTGCTCCCACATAGCCACCGTGGAGCTCAAAGGAAGGAACAGATGTAAGGACATTGTATCAGGGAGAAACAGTCTACGGAAAGAGCTGGCGGCTTTTAATTTTTAAATCTATCAGGGTGAGGTACACAGAAGGTGACAGTTGGGAGGGGCTGGAATGGGGCTGGTGATGGTGATGGGGTGGAGACAGGAGTATTTTGGGAAGCTCCAAAGCACAGACACAAACAGACTTCAGGTGTGGGGAGGGGGAGAGACGGTGCCGCAGCCCTGCAAGCTGTGCCTGGTTCTATGCTGTGGCCAAACTTTCCTTCCCTGCTGAATCCTGTCTCCTTCCCTCCCCACACCCTGGGCTCCGGACACACATGCCATTCCTTCTGTGTGACCCAGATGACTCCCACCTCCTGGTCCTTGCCCATGCAGTGCCCTCCACTTGATATCCTCACCCATTCCTAGCTCTGTTTCCAGCTCTGGAAAAATCCCGCAATCCTCCAGGGCCAAGTCACGTGCCCCTCTCCACATCCCTTTCTGAGCCCAGCAGTCCACGCAGGTTGCCCTCTTCTGAGCTCCTAGAGTAACACCTGCTGCATCAGGCTCTGGAATCAGACTCCCAGAATTCCAATCCCAGCTTATCCATGCATGATCTTGGGTAAATCCTGTCCCTTCTCTGAGCCTCAGCTTTCCCATCTGTGAAATGGGTGATATCAGCACCTGCCTCACCGGCGTTAAGATAATACATTTATTTATTTAAGTATATTTTTAGGGATAGTGTGTTGCCCAGGCTGGAGTACAGTTATGCGATCATGGCTCGCGGTAGTCTCGAACTCCTGGGCTCAAACAATCCTCCTGTGTCAGCCTCCTGAATAGCTGGGACTACAGGTACACACCATCATGCCTACCTAATTTTTTTTAATGTTGCCCAGGCTGGTTTTGAACTCCTGACCTCAAGTGATCCACCCGCCTCAGCCTCCCAAAGTGCTGGGATTACAGGCATGAGCCACTGTGTCCAGCCAAGACAATACATTTAAAACATTTGGCATAATAGCTGCTGCATGTTCAGTGTTTTATACATTTGTTTTAAGTCGTCACGGCCAGCATTTATTTATAAAATGTTGTTTACTGATTGCCTGGCGCCATGCCTTGGAGTATGATCTCATCTAATCTCCATAGTATTTCTGTGAAATGGGTACAATTACCCTCTTTACTTTACAGATGAGGAAACTGAGTTCTGGTCAGATGAAATGGCTTGCCCGAGAGCACAAGGCTTGGAAATGGCAGGGCAAGATTCAAATCCAGGACTGTCCTTCCTGCACTGAGCCTGGCACACAGTAGGTTTGTTCATTCATTCAAGAGACACCTATGGGTGTTTTTCACAACTGGGTGCTTTACACATTTGAGCCCAGAGATTCACGAGCATTGTAGGTGTCATTGTTATCATCCCCATTTTCCCAATAACGCAGCCATCCTGGGAGGGGCAAACACCATCAGACCTGTGAGGAGGCTGGGACTGAAATCAAAGTCTCGTGTTCTGGAGCCCCACATTGCAATGAAGACCACAGTAGCAGGGCGACCAATGCACCTGCTCCCTTAGCCCTCTGAAGCCGAACATCACAGTCACAGTCAACTTGCTGCTCCCAGAGCCAGGGGACAGCGGCACCTGCCAGCTCCACCTCTGCCTTTGGCTATCATTTTTCACAGTACACCTCTCCCTGCATGCCCAGCACCACCTGGCACCCTCTCTGCTCCACATCAGCTCCCCAAGAGGAATCATGGTGACAAAAAGAAATGTTCTATCTTAAATGCCTTTTACTAAGTGAAAGAAGCCAATCTGAAAAGGCTATGTACCATGCAATTCCAATAAGATGACATCCTGGAAGAGGTAAAACTACGGAGATGTGAAAAGATCGGGGGCTGCCAGGGGTTGGGAAGAAAAGAGAGATGAACAGGTAGAGCATGGGAGGTCTGCAAGGCAGTGGAAACATTCTCCACATGACACTGTGGTGGTGGATGCATGCCATCAGACATTTGTCCAAACCCACAGAACGCACAGCACCAAGAGTGAACCCCAATGTCAACTGCAGACTCTGGGGGATAAGTGTCCATGTGGGTTCATTAACCCTAACAAAAGTACCACTCTGGCTGAGGACGTTGACAGTGTGGGAGGCTACACGTTTGGAAGGGTTGAGGATATATGGGAAATCTCTGCACCTTCTGCTCAACTTTTCTGAGAACCTAAAACTGGTCTAATAAGACTTTAATAAGTCTTAAATACAGACTTCGTGGAGGGGGAAATAAGAAAGCAATGTCCTTTCCTCACACTGTCAAGTCATGGAAGATGTTAGCAGGGATCTCGACTTTCAGCAGACAGGCTAAGCGCCTCCTTCGCAAAGGGATCCCCTGTGCCTGCAGTCCACCACGACCTGCAATGGGCTTTGGAGCTTTTGTAGAGAAGGTGTCTTGTGGTGTCAGCTCAGAAATCTTCCCTGCCACCTCCCCAGGGGGACATTCAGGGGAACACTCTGTCTCTGGCCTGTCTCCCATCTCTCTCCTCCTCACTTCCTGCTCCCTTGCCTTCCTCCAATGCTGCACGTTCCTCCCTGCCTCAGTGCCTCTGCTCCTGCCATTCCCTCTGCCATTCCTAGTTCTCTACACAGCCTCTTCTTTTCGTCATCAAGATATTAACTCAGGCTGGGAGTGGTGGCTCATGCCTGTAATCCCAGAACTTCAGGAGGCCAAGGAGGGTGGATCACCTGAGGTCACGAGTTCGAGACCAGCCTGACTAACATGGTCAAACCCCATCTCTACTAAAAATACAAAAATTAGCTGGGCATGATGGCAGGTACCTGTAATCCCGGCTACTCGGGAGGCTGAGGCAGGAGAATCGCTTGAACCCAGGAGGTGGAGATTGCAGTGAATCGAGATCACGCCATTCCACTCCAGCCTGGGTGATAAAGTGAAACTCCATCAAGAAAGGAAGAAGGAAAACAGAAAGGAAAGGAAAGAAAAGAAAGAAAAGGATATGAGATCAAATGCCACCTTCTCAGAGAGGCCTACCATGACTGCCCAGGTAAGCTGCTGCCTACCCAACTCACCCCAGCCTTTCTCCCCACTGCATTGCTGTTTTCTCATCCATTTCTGAATTCATCGCATTTCTTCATCTGTTTGCATGGTCATTATCCACCTCTGCCCTCTAGGTTGAAGGTAGGGATCTCACCTGTTGTGCTCACTGCTGTCTCCCCCGTGCCCAGCAGAGAGCCTGGCATACAGTAGGTGCCTAGCAAATGCGGGTGAATGCATCAAAGTTTCCTGGCCTGGACCCCTCTCACAGGCAGTTTCAGGACAGATGTGCCCCTGCCATTCCTGCCCACACCCTTCCATCTTTCCTGTCACTTCCCACACAGCATAGATAACAAAAACAAAGCCACACAGGGGTGGCCTACAGCCCTGGTCATGGGAGAAGTGGGAATAGGGAGGGCGGAATGAAAAACGATAGAGCCTGTGGAGCTTTAGAGTATTAGAAAAATTCTTCCTCCAATTCCTCGCCACATAACCTGCCCTAAATGTAGTTATTGAGGCTTACAGAAGAAACAAACACCACTAACTTGGCTGCTGCCAGCCTGGCCCGTTAATCGTTTACTGGCTTGCTATAAATAGGCACCAGCATTGTTCTGTGACAGTGTGAGGGCCGGCCAACCTGGCTGGGGTTCCTACAAATGAGCCTCCCCTTATCACCCTGCCCAGGTTCCTCAGACTCTCCTTGACCAGAAGGCTCCCCCTGGGCCTGATTCCAAGGCATTCTCCCGAGGACATCCTTGTATAAAGGTCCTTCAGGCTGCCACGCCCATGCACAGGAGAGGATGGAGCTGTGAAGATGCTCCCCGGCCTCCTTCCATCCCCAGAGAAGACTGCCTGCACGTTTTCCATTCCCAGCCCACACCCTGGAGACTGGCCAACCTCCTCCTGGGTGCCTGCCCACTGCTTGCGTCTGGTTTCCCTGGCAGCACCCCCATCTCCACAGACCCAGGGGCCTCATGGATGAGGAAGATACACGCAGACTCGAAGCCCACCCAAGATCCTTGGAAGACGGCCAAACTTGGGGGCGTGGAGGGGAAGGTGGTTTGGGCAGCTGCAGAAAATGGAAAAGGAAATTCCCAAATGGTTGCTTAAAACACACACGGGTACATCAGACAGTACTTATTATCTTTCTGGAGAAGAACTAACCACCTCCACCTGACCTTAGAAGGAGGAGCAATCCAATAAGTGTGTCTAACACACTGGTTTCAAAACCTGTCTCCACCTCTTACCAGCTGTGTGACCTTGGGCAAGTCACTTCACTTCTCTGTGCTGCAATTTACAGTATTTATCTGTAAAATGGGATAATGAATAGAGGCAGAGGGCCTCAAACAGGACCCAGCACACAGCCGATGCCAGATCAAGGGAGGCACTCTGGGTAAGTAAAACCACGAACAGGTCAATCTCTGCTATTTCCTGGATGACCTCGGGTCTCAGTTCCCTCATCTGTTCCCTCTGATGGTTTTCTGGGTTTGCTTTCTTTATTTTATTTTATTTTTATTTTATTTTATTTTTTTGAGACAGAGTCTCGCTCTATTGCCCAGGCTGGGGTGCAGCGGCGTGATCTCGGCTCACTGCAACCTCCGTCTCCCGGGTTCATGCCATTCTCCTGCCTCGGCCTCCCGAGTAGCTGGGATTACAGGTGCCTGCCACGACGCCCGGCTAATTTTTTGTATTTTTAGTAGAGACGGGGTTTCACCGTGTTAACCAGGATGGTCTTGATCTCCTGACCTTGTGATCCACCCGCCTCGGCCTCCTAAGGTGCTGGGATTACAGGCGTGAGCCACCGCGCCCGGCCTGGTTTGCTTTCTTTTGACATTACATACACTAATCCATACAAAGTGCATAGAATACTGTCTGGAACAGGATAGGCTTTTTGGGAAACCCTCTATACCTGTGCTGTCCCACATGTTATCATCAGCCATACGTGGCTATTGAGTACTTGAAATGTGGCTAGTGTGACTGAGGAATTGCATTTTAAATTAAATTTAAATTTCACTTGATTGAAATGTAGATAAGCACTTATGACTCATGGCTAACATACTGGGACAAGGCAGGCCTGGACAAAGTAGGTGCCCAATAAATGCTAATTATATTTATTACTGGGGTTGTGATTATTATTCTATTTTATTTTATTTTTGAGATGGAGTCTCACTGTCACCCAGGCTGGAGTGCAGTGGCAAGATCTCCGCTCACTGCAAGCTCCACCTCCCAGGTTCACACCATTCTCCTGCCTCAGCCTCCTGAGTAGCTGGGCCTACAGGCACCTGCCACCACGCCCGGCTAAGTTTTTGCATTTTTTAATAGAGACAGGGTTTCACCGTGTTAGCCAGGATGGTCTCGATCTCCTGACCTCATGATCCTCCCGCCTCAGCGTCCCAAAATGCTTGGATTACAGGCGTGTGCCACTGTGCCAGGCTGATTATTGTTATTTTTATCAGAAAGTTATTATTATTGGAACTGGTGTAGAAACTAAGAGGTACGAGTTCATTTCTAGGCACAGTGAGGACAGGAAACTGTATTGCAATAATCTCTATATCACACTAGGACAGTTCCTGCAGGGGGTTACAGACGTTTTGGCATATCCCTCTAAAATTCATATTTCAAAATCCTAATCCCCGGGCCCGGCGTGGTGGCTCACACCTGTAATCCCAGCACTCTGGGAGGCCAAGGCAGGTGGATCACCTGAGGTCAGAAGTTCGAGACCAGCCTGACCAACAAAGTGAAACCCCATCTCTACTAAAAATACAAAAATCAGCTGGGCGTGGTGGCAGGCACCTGTAGTCCCAGCTACTCACAAGGCTAAGGCAGGAGAATTGCTTGAACCCAGGAGGCGGAGGTTGCCGTGAGCCAAGATCACACCACTGCACTCCAGCCTGGGCAATGGAGCAAGACTCCATCTCTAAATAAATAAACAAATAAAATCCTAATCCCCAAAGTGGTGGTATTAGGAGGAAGAGCTTTTGGGAGGTAATTAAGTCATGAGGGTGACTCTTGGATGAGATTAGTGCTGTTTTGTTTTTTCTTTTCTTTTTTTTTTTTTTTGAGACAGTCTTGCTCTGTCGCCCAAGCTGGAGTGCAATGGCATGATCTCGGCTCACTGCTACCTCTGCCTCCCGGGTTCAAGCGATTCTCCTGCCTCAGCCTCCTGAGTAGCTGGGATTAAAGCCCTCCACCACACCTGGCTAATTTTTGTATTTTTAGCAGACACAGGGTTTCACCATGTTGGCCAGGCTGGTCTCCAACTCCTGACCTCGGATGATCCACCTGCCTCAGCCTCCCAAAGTGCTGGGATTATAGGCGTGAGCCATTGCGCCCAGCCGGGATTTGTGCTCTTATAAAAGAGAACCCAAAGACTTCTCTCACCCCTTTCCGCCATGAGGACATGATAAGTCTGCAGTGAAAGAGGGCCCTCACCAGATACCAACCACGCTGCCACCCTGATCTCAGACTTCTAGCCACTAGAACTGTGACAATTCCTGTTGTTTAGAAGCTACCCAGTCACGGTACTTCATTATACCAGCACCAACCAAGATATAGGGTGATGCTGAACTGTATTTGGGTATTTGGATTGTGGATTCCTTAGAGGGCCTGACAAAAGCTGAGGATACTCACGGCCAGGCGCGGTGGCTCACGCTTATAATCCCAGCATTTTGGGAGGCTGAGGCGGCCAGATCACGACGTCAGTAGTTCGAGACAATCCTGAACAACATGGTGAAACCCTGTTTCTACTAAAAACACAAAAATTAACCAGGTGTGGTGGCATGCGCCTGTAACTCCAGCTACTCAGAAGGTTGAGGCAGGAGAATCGTTTGAACCCGGGAGGCAGAGGTTGCAATGAGCTGAGATTGTGCCACTGCACTCCAGCCTGAGCAAGAGCGAGACTCCCTCTCAAAAAAAAAAAAAAATAAATAAATAAATCAATTTTTTATCTTCACTTTCTCTTTTCATTTTATTTTTATATGTTTATTATCATTCTAGCTAGTTTTATCAGGGTTTATCTGACTTGAAATGGATGGAGGATGGAGCTGGCTAACAAACCCTGCTCTGCTGTTTCTCAGCTCTGTAGTCCTGGTTCAGTTTCTTAGCCTCTCTGAGTATCAATTTCCTTGTCAGTAAAGAGCAGTTGCTACTTGTACTTCTCTGTAGGAAGGTTGTTTTGTGGATTAAATGAGAGACAGCAAAGCACTTACAGCAATATTTGGTAAATGGTAGTTGCTACAATTCTAATTTACCAAGTAAGCATAATTTACCAAATAATAATAATTAAAGAGGAATTCATTTAATGCCCCAAGTATCACTGAAACTGGCCCAACTATCCCATAGAACTAATGTTTATGGTTTCTTTTGAATAAACATAGAAACTGATCCTCCCAGTTTTAAAACTTTAGAAAGTTACATTTGTCTTATCTGAGTTCCTTTCTCAGGAAACCAAACATCGGGCCTCCCCCAAGGAATTGAAACTTACCAGATCATTGCATCTGAACAAACAGATCAACACCCCTCACTCACCATGACTGCCTAAGCCACCACCTGCTTCCTGTTGACCAACTCCTTTTCCTTACCCCTCTCTAATTCCAGTTTTCTTGCATGCACTTACATTTCCTCCCTACTATATAAACCTCTGAGTTTAGTTGGTCAGAAGATAGATGTGAGCCTGACCTCCCATCTCCTCTGCTGCAGCACCCTATTAAAAGACTTCTTCTTGGGCAATACTTATCTCAGTGATTGGCCTTCTGTGTGGCCAGCAGCAGGACCTAGGCCGAAACCCTGGCATTTTGGTAACATCACCAAGTCTCTTGAATTCTCAGGGCTTCAGCTATCCATTTTCTCAATGAGGCCTTACTGCAAAAGGAACTGTTACTGTTCTTTGTAAATAACCTACAATCTGAGTTCCTGCAAAATTGTGCAAAGAGAAAACATAGAAATATATTCATCTCATCTTCTATATCACTAAGTGAAAGAAAAATACACTGCCCCACATTTGAGTTTAGCATTCTTAGCCCCTTTCCCAGGGGTGCACAGCAACTAAGTACAGGGCCAGGAAAGTCACCAGGGACTCTGAGCTCCTTAGGCTGAGGGACTGTCTCCAGGAACTGATGGGCAGCCAGCCCCAGAGGGAAGACCCAGCTGCCCTCCCCAGGATGGTGATGCAGCCAGCCAAGACTCAGCCCACTAGAGGTCTTGTCCTTTTGGATTGCAAGAGAGATCTCTTCTGACTCATTCCATAGCACTGCCCTGGGGGCTGCAGCACCCCCACGTCCGGGCTTACCTAGAGACAGCAAGATCCTGCGCTGAGGGCATCTGTAAGTTCAGATGCGACCAGAAAGGGCAGCAAAGTGTCCTTCTGGGACTGAGTCCATCTTACTCCCAAAAGGGTGAGCCATGCAGTGTGCCTGGCCCCTCCATAAATAGTGCCAACTGCCTGACAGTGACAGCATAGTGGTAGCTGAGGCCCTTGCTGTTTGACACACGAGGAAATGAATGTCAAAGAGGTTCATGCAGCTACTAAATGGCAGGGCCACAATTTGAACATAGGGCTGTCTGGTTCCAAAATGTGGCCTTCTCCCTGACCCCACGCTCTCAGTGGAGCTTGGAACCCTGTGTGGGTTTTGCTGGTTTTAGCTTCAGAGTGATACAGAGGAGGACGGTGCAGCCAGACCCCTTGCTGTACCAATGACAATCTCTGTGACCTTAGGGCGAATTCCTTGTCATCTCTGTGCCTCGAGTTCCTCATCCATAAAAGAGGGGGTGTTATCTATTTTGTGGGGGATCAATAATTAAATGAAGTCATTGATATAAAATGCTCAGTATATGCTAGTTTTGTGTGTGTGGTTTTTTGTTTGTTTGTTTTTTAAATCTTTATCCCATTAGAATGGTGTTAGTTAAGCCCTGGTTTTCCTTGAGTGAACCGAAGGCACTCCAAAAGTCTTACCAGCTACTTAGTTTTAATTAGTCTTAAATAAATACTTGGCAAATTCAGAATGGAAAAAACAAAGATTTGGCTCTCAGGGAGTGACGCTGGCCAAATTAGATGAGTTGAGGTTCTTGGAATCCTGGAGCTGTCCAACCTCGTCCACTTAGAAAGCAGGAAAATGAGATCTTGAGAAGGGACCTGTGAGAAACCACACCCATTGTTGGGGTCAGAACTGGAACAAGGACAGGTCGTCTCCTCACTTCCCATCCTGGGCTCTGCAGACAGCAACTGGGGGCCCTTAAGGGTGACCAAAATGCCCTTCCCTACCGGCCAGCCAGCAACAAATGCTACCACCAGCTCCTGGAGCACCTCATGAGGTGGCTGGGGGAGGCGCAGCCATATGGTACAAGCGTCACGGCCAAGCAAGCCAGGGGCCCTCCTGCCAGCCTCACCACGTCGAACCAAGGTGCCTAAGCTGCCACAGATGCTCATCACTAGCAAAAGCTCCCAGAAGCCAGGTTGCCAGACCTGAAAAAGCATCATAATGCTTCAGGTGGATATGGCTGCATTATTCATGAAGAGCGCTTCTGCCCTCTTAAGCCAGCAAACACGACATACGCAAGCTGATGTGAGTCAATCCTGCCAGCATCAGAGAGCCCCAAAATAGCCCACCTGGCATTCCTGCATTCATTCAAGCACACGCATTTTTGGAGTCTCTCCTTGGCACAGTGGGGCGAGTAGTGGGTGGGGGGCTGTGATTCCAGCCCAAGAATGGAAAGCTCAGCAAAGGCAGACATTTCCTGTCTTATCTGATGATCTAGTGTCTTTGCTTCCTCTCGACTTGTCCCCAAAACTTGCCTGTTCCTTTCCTGCTCAAAATATTCCCATGGCTCCTATCTCACCCAGAGTCAAAGCCAAAGCCTTCGACGGACAAGGTCTTGAACAATCAGCCCTCCCGCTCTCTCAAACCTCATCTCTACTCTTGTTTTCTTCACTCCAAGCCTCACTGGCCTCCCAGCTGGTCTGTTCCCACCTCACAGCCTCTGCATAAGCTGTTCCCTCTGCCAGGCACACATTTCCTACAGATGTCGACACTGCTCCCCTTCCTTCCTTCAGGTCTCACTCAAATGCCATCCCATCAGTGAGGCCATCCCTGACCACCTCCTCTGGCCTTTCCCATCCCTCTCCAGCTGTTATTTTCCTTGGAGCCCTTGTTACCTTTAATATATATTTATCGTTTTCTCTATATGCTCTTCTGCCACTATACTGTACACTGAATGAGGGCATATGAGCAGCGACTTTGCTTTACTCACTTCTCAGTCTGCAGCTTCTAGAACAGGGCCTGGCACATAGTGGATGCTCAACTAATATTTGTGTAAGGAAGAAAGAAGGAAGGAAGGAGGGAGGCAGGGAAAGAGGGAGGGAAGGAGGGAGGCAGGGAGGGAGGCAGGGAGGGAAGGAAGTGGGGGAGAAAGAAAATAACAGAGGGAGGGAGAAAGTTTTCTTCTTAAGAGCTGGCAGAAACCGTCTATCCTGGTCCCTGCTATTAGATGAAACTTCCTGAAGTACAATCCTAAGCAAAACCCTCCCTTGCTCATAAATCTTCTATAGCTCCCCATTATCCATTGTGGGAAGTTCAAATGTCACAGCCTGGCACGTACAGCCCTGCACAAGCTGGAACTAATGGACCTTTCCTGTCCCATTTCCTTCCCCAGCATTTGCCTGAAGCCAAGCTGTGTTTTCAGGGACTTTTCTGAAGCTCATAGCTCCCCACCACTGCTCACTGTAAGCCAAGGTCATGAGGCCACCCCTCCAGATCTCGGCAATGTGAGGTTTGAACCCTGACTTCCCCACGGACTGACTGTGGGACCTCAAAGCGAGCTGCATAACACCTCTCTGCCTCCAGTTCATCGATCATGGAAAGAGATGATGATTCTCTCCTTTATGAGGAGTGAAGGGGATAATGCTCAGAAAGTTCACGGCACAGTGCCCAGCACAGAGGAAGCTGGAAGCCCCCAGCAAACAGCTAGGAAATTAGGAATGCCTTTTTTTTTTTTTTTTTTTTTTGAGCCTGAGTCTCACTCTGTCGCCCAGGCTGGAGGTGCATTTACGCCATCTCAGCTCCCTGCAACCGCACTCCACCTCCTGGGTTCAAGTGATTCTCCAGCCTCAGCATCCTGAGTAGCTGGGATTACAGGCGCATGCTACCACACCCGGCTAATTTTTGTATTTTTAGTAGAGGTGAGGTTTCACCATGTTGGCCAGGCTGGTCTTAAACTCCTGATCTCAAGTGATCCACTTGGCTTGGCCTCCCAAAGTGCTGTTACAGGCGTGAGCCACCACACCCAGTCATAATTTTTCTTTTTTCTTTTTCTTTTTTTTTGAGACAGGGTCTTCCTGTTGCCTTGGCTGGGGTGCAGTGATGTGATCACAGCTCACTGCAGCCTCAACTTCCTGGGCTCAAGGGATCCTCCTGCCTCAGCCTCTTAAATAGCTGCGACTACAGCATGCACTACAATGCTCGGCTATTTTTATTTTCTGTAGAGATGTGGATCTTGCTATGTTGCCCAGGCTGGTCCCAAATTCCAAGCCCAAAGTGATCATCCCATCTTGGCCTCTCAAAGTGCTGGGATTGCAGGCATGAGCCACCGTGCCCGGCCAGGAATTACTAGTGTTATTACATAGTGTGCATTCTCTCTCCTATGGCCTAAGTCCATTTTACAGGCGAGAAACTGAGGCATTCTGAGGACGTTTTCCCAAAATGACATGGCTAGGGAGCCAAGACTTCGTTCACTGCCCCTGCCCACCCCTGCCCCAGCTTTGGACTCCAAGTATGCATCCAAGACAATCTAAAAGCAGTGAGAATGAGTTGTTCAAGAATAGGACATTCGTATCAGACCGGCCTAGAGAAGGGAAGGGCGTGGTGGGTGCAGGATGGGTAGGGTCAGCAGGGAGCAAGTTTTCTTGCTCTAACAGCGTTGTCATTCTGGGCTGGCCACTTCTTTGTGCTGCTAGTGGTGGTGGGCTGAGGGGGTGTCTTGTGTACTGCAGGAATGTGAGTAGCATCCCTGGCCTCTTCCCACTAGATGCCGGTAGCACCCCCAACTGTGACAACCAAAAATGTTTCCAGACATTGCCAAATGGTCCCCTGGAGTAGGGTTGCCAGATTTAGCAATACACACTCATACTGAAAACTTACTCACTGTTTATCTGAAAGTCAGATTTAACTGGACGACCTGGTAGTTATCTGGGAACCCAACCTAGGGACGGGAGAGAAAACCGCTCCCCTTCATTAAGAACCACTGGGTCCCAGTAAAACTGCGGAGTTCCCATGGTAACATCAATTGCTTCTCTCGCTTTCCTCCAACCTTCTTAGCAAGTCCTGCCTTCCTGTCCCATCTCATCGCCCCTAACCCAGAGGCTGGAAGGCTCAGTTCTCCAAACAGGCTCTGTTCAGCAGCTGTGATGAGGGCTCCACAATTACAGCCCTTCCACCAGCTCCAGTCTGCAGAGCTAAATGTAGCTTCCCCTCCAGGACCTGCCTCATCTCCCTGTCTCCTTCCTGGGGTCTCATCTGCCTGCCACCAGCCCCTGCATTCTCCCCTCCAATTAAGAGGCTTTCTAGCCCCAGCTCAGAGGCAGGAAAACAAGGCAGTTAGTCACTTTGCTTCCATTATCAACTGGCATCACATGGCTGGCTCCTTTAATGGCAGTTGTCATGGCAACGGGAAGCCAGTCCCTGCTTGCGCCGGGAACCAAAACAAAATTAAGGGTTGGCAGGGAGGGTAAAGGAAGTCAGGAAGGAGCCAAGATAGAGCTGGTGAGATTTAACTGGAGGAAATCATGCTGAGGCCACCCTGTTTGCAGCTGAGGCCACCTTGTTTCCAGCTTTCTCTTGGTGGCACTGAGGACAGAGGGAAAAAAAAAAGGATGCTTACCCTGGAGCAGCTCAGGCTAACGTGATGGGTGTTCTCGCAGGGTTTATCCTGCCAGCTGAATCATTTTCATCCCCATTATGAATAAACGGAAACCCACACACTGATAAAGGTAAAGACAGATCTTGTCCAAGATCGTCCAGTGAGCAGGCCATCAATTTCAGCTCCATCACCTTCTTTCCCTGTTCTCCATGTCCTCCCCATTCCTTTCCCCTTGCTTTTGCGATAAGACCATATGTTCTGCCTTCTCTGCATCTGCACCTTTCTCCTTTCTGTTTGCTCTGGTCACTTCGGTTCCTTCAAATTCAGTGTTCCCTGCAGCCACAAAGCTTCTGCATGTACAAAACCCTCTGCCAGGAATGGTTTTTCTTAGTGTCTCTCAACCCCCTCCCCATCTTCAATGGAAAGTCCTACTCATCTTACACCTGTCTTCTGAAACATCACATCCTGGGCCCCTGCACATGGTCAGTTGTCCGTTTTGGATTCTTGCAGCCCCGGGTGCCTCTTCTTCACATCTCTGTGCAGAGCCTGTCATTATCCTTGTAATTGTGATAAATTATCTGTGGGAGTGTGTTTCCTCCACTGCAAGCAAGGTCAGCCCCAGGAGGACAGGGACAGGGCCTATCTACAAGGGGCCTGTCCTTGCTATATCCACAGAACCTAGCCCAGGGTCTGACACACAGCCCTTAGTAAATAAACGCATCTGGAATTGGATTCCAGCTCTAGTTGAGCCCGAAGTTCCTTCTTGACCTGTCTGATGGGTGCTGGGTCCTACTGGTTCTCCAGGCCTGCACTGGACAGTTTCCAGCTCCCAGCCTCTGCTGGCCCCTTGGTGGCTGCAGTGGCTCTGGCAAACCTTGCAGAGCTGCCCAGAGATGTCAATTATTAAGGCACCCCTTCTAGAAAGAAGGCTGGAAAATCAGATATACACACAGAAGACAGATACACACACGACACATGTAGATATGTGTACACACAATGCAGTCTCTGGGTGAGGCTGTGACAGGCAGAGATGTGGCTCCTCTGAACCCAGAGAGTGGGGAGGAGGACCTGATTTGACTCTCAGATTTCTAGGCAAAGAGCTTTCCCTTCTATTCCACTGGAGACTGGTTCTCTGACACTGAGAGAGATGCCCCCGCAAAGAGGTAAGCAAAGGAAGGAAAGGACAGGAGAGACATGCTTTGGGGGGAACCGAGTTGTTGCCATGTTCTTAGGGTACCTATGCTAAATAGGAACTCAAAGACAGAAGACCAGAGCCTGTTCCCCCACACTGGTTTTGTGTCCTTGAAATGCCATTTATTGTCTCTGGGCCACAGTGTTCTCATCTGTACCGCAGAAACTGTACTACCCACACATTCTGTCCAAGGTGTGGTACCATGTAGATTTGGATGAGCATGTTTGTGGGATGGGAGGGTCAGAGTGTGGCTCTGACATCAAAAAGACCTGGGGGGTAAGTCCCAACTCAGTCCCATCTTGGCTGGGTGCTCTTGGGCAAGTTATTCCCCGTCTCTGAGCCCAAGACCCAAACTAGACTGACACGGATCGGACCTTAAAGGACACTGATACTAATGCATCCTTCTGCAGATGGAGAAACTGAGTCCTAGAGAGGAGAAGGGACCTGTGCAGTAAACTGGGGAAGATGGTAGCTGAGCTTGGACCTGGGCCTCAGCCAGAGCCTTCCCTAGATGTTTTACTGGTGTTCTCTTCTGCCTGCAGCCCCTTCCCCAATTCAACCAAATATTGCCTTAAAAACAAAGCTACCTCAGGCAAAAACATCTTGGGGGCACATATTACATGTAAGTCTGGTTAAACCATGAACAAAAAGACAGCAGGTGCTTTGTAAGGTACATGCCCCTTCCCTGAAATAGTCACAAGAATGTTGTTGGTCTGAGTTCTGTTGAAAAGAGGTTCTAAGCCAGACACAGTGGCTCACGCCTGTAATCCCAGCACTTTGGGAGGCCAAGGCAGGCGGATCACGAGGTCAGGAGATTGAGACCATCCTGGCTAACACAGTGCAACCCAGACTCCACTAAAAAAAAAAAAAAAAAAAAATAGTAAAATTAGCCAGGCGTGGTGGTGGGCACCTGTAGTCCCAGCTACTCGGGAGGCTGAGGCAGAAGAATGGCGTGAACCCGGGAGGCAGAGTTTGCAGTAAGTGGAGACTGCACCACTGCACTCCATCCTGGGCCACAGAGCGAGATGCTGTCTCAGGAAAAAAAAAAAAAGAGGTTCTAGACAGACCTCCCTTGGAGTACCCACAGGAGTCTATACAAAGGCTGAGCTGAAAACTTCTGGACCTTTCTGAGGGATCCAATGTATTCTGCATGTCTCATTCGAAAATGCTAGAATGTGCCAACCAGCCCTGGAGCTCATTCTTTAAACAAAATAGGACATGCTACACACAGACACACACACACACACAGACACATACTCATGCTCCCCGAGGAGGGAGGGGCAGCAACAGGTCCAAGCCTCCAGGCTGCCCTTGGTGGCTGTCTGCCACTGTGCAGGGAAGGAGGGGTCATCAGTGATGCTTGATGCTGCCACCTCAGCCGACACCCCCAACACACATTCACATGCACACGCATGCGCGCACACACACACAGACGCACTGAAAGCCAGGCCCAGAAACCAGGCCAGCCCACAAGGTCTGCTGCCATGCAAGGCCTTGGGCTAAGTGCTCATAAGGTTAAAAAGTGACAAAGACACAGCAGCAATGGGGTCTGAGGCTGAAGAATGGGGAGGGCAACACACAGACACACGCACACACACGGCGTCACAGCCCTAGTTATTCACACAGACTCATACATCACATGCCACACACCCACTCAAGATACACACGCACAGTCACAGCATCACTCATTCACACAGACTCATGCACCACACAATACACACACATAGACCCACTCTCACAAAAACAGATACAGACACACATAGATATGTGTACACACAATGCAAAGAGATACACTTAGGTATCTCCAGACAGACACACAGACATTCTCATATGCACATACTCACAGCCACAGGTCCTCAACCACGCAGGCGTACACACCAGAGCACACAGTCCAGGCATGGAAATGCTACCCCAGGCCCCAAGGACTACAAATTCTCCCTGTCTACGGGGTTCTGGGAGGTCTTTGGTCATGAGCCCTAAAGATTAGACTGGACCCCCGCGCTGACCCCAGGGAGAGTGGAGGGGCAGAGAAATGGCAGAACCTCTCTGATTCTCACCCTCTGTGTGGGGTGGGGAGTGAAGGGACCCCTACTTCCAGGTGAGTAGCTCACTGACCCGGGACTCTCAGGGAGGGAGTCCCCTGGCTCCTGGAGGTGGCTCCAAGGACTGAGAATTTGGGGGCTGGGGAGGGAGGCTTTATTTTCCCTCTCCCTTTTCCCGAAGGGTGCCCCACCTTCAGCAGCCCCCTCAGGGCCCCTCCCCCAGCACCCCCTGTGGGGGTTCCCCCCAGCAGCTTGTCTCTCTTGGAAGATCCCCTTCCTGAACCGCACCCACCTGCTTGCTCCTCCACAAGCGGAGGTTCTACTGGGACACATCCAGGTGGGCCCCACACCTGGAGGGGCCTCACGCTGCATCCGCCCCCGCACAAAGCCTCAAATGGGCCAAAGCCTCCCCATGCCTATGCCGACCCCCAAACTCCCTCGCTGCGCCTCCTGCCCTGCGGGAGGTCAATGCCTACCCAGGTGAGTCCCACACCTGGTCTGGCCGCCCCCCCACCGCCAGAGGCCACCCTTCCACGGAGGCTCTTTTCTCGTTTGGCTGTGCTGCCCTCTGCCTTGGGGTATCCTGCCCAGCGCCCCCACCCCGGCACCCACCTCCTTCTTGACGGTGCGTAGAAGCCTCTGTCGGGTCTCCGCCTCTGTGGGACAAGACGCGAGAGCCGCGGGTCAGCCAAGGGTGGGTGCGGGGGCCGGGCGCTGCCCTCCCGCCGCCCCCGTGTCCTGCAGCCCCTTACCCGCGGGGACCGAGGCCATGGCTCCGAGCGCTGGGTTCCGAGTCCCGGGAGGCGGTGGCGGTGGCGACGGTGGTGGCGGCGGTGGCTCCTCGGGCCTCGGCGCTGCTGCTGCAGCCGCGGCGGGGCGGGGCCGAGCGCTGAGTGACGGCCGGAGGGCGCCCGACGTCAGGACCCGAGGCGGCCGCCCCACCCCTTCGGAAAGCCACTGCGCGGCTGGGCGGTCGGGTCGCCTGCGCCAGGAGCCTTCGCGCCAAGCACGCACGCTCGCTCCCGCGCACCCAGCGCCCAAGCCTCTCAGACTCCCCCACTTTCAACGCCAGCGCTCTTGTCCCTCCCTGTTCCCTGGGGCGAGGAAGGAAAGCGTCCTTCCTGAACCCTCCTCTGTGGGCCAGGCTCCAGGAAGTCGCAGGAAATGGTGGGACTACTACGGATATTCTCCAAGCCTCAGTTTTCTCATCTTTAAAAATGGGTATAATGTGGTATAAAACGGATATCATGGGTCTCAAAACGATCTGAGACTTAAGTGAGATATTGGATGTGAAGCCTTTAATACAGACCCAAGGGGAAAGGCCAGCGAGCATAAATGCTTGCCATTGTTACTGTTATTATTATTTATTATTATTGAGAGTCTTTCAGCCGGGCGCGGTGGCTCACACCTGTAATCCCAACACTTCGGGAGGCCGAGGCGGGCGGATCACTTGAGGTCAGGAGTTCGAGGCCAGCCTGGCCAACATAATGAAACCCCATCTCTACCAAAAATACAAAAATTAGGCTGGGCATGTGGCTCATGCCTGTAATCCCAGTACTTTGGGAGGCCGAGGTGGGCGGATCACCTGAGGTCAGGAGTTGGAGACCAACCTGGCCAACATGGTGAAACCCCGTTTCTACAAAAATACAAAAATTAGCCGTACATGATGGCGGGGTGCCTGTAAACCCAGCTATTGGGGAGGCTAAGGCAGGAGAATCACTTGAACCTGGGAAGCAGAGGTTACAGGGATCCAACATGGCGCCATTGCACTCCAGCCTGAGCGACAGAGTGAGACTCAGTCTCAAAAAATAAAAAATTCAAATACAAAAATTAGCCAGGCATGGTGGCATGCTCCTGTAATCCCAGCTACTCAGGAGGCTGAGGCATGAGAATTGCTTGAACCCTGGAGGCGGAGGTGGCAGTGAGCCAAGATTGCGCCATGGCACTCCAACCTGAGCAACAAGAGTGAAACTCCATCTCCAAAAAAAAAAAGAGTCTTCCAAGATACACTGGTTCTCCATCCAGGAGAGGCCGGGACTTAAGTGGCTCCCTCCTGGACATGCAGTTTGCTGGAAGAGGGGGGTTTTCTCAGGAGTCTGGCCCCAACAGGAGGCACTTGTCAGCCAGGATCTCCGGGGCTGAGCAGGCAGTGGGCTCTGTGGGAAAAGGCTTGTTCCATCGAGAGCCCCTGGTCACCCCAAGTCCCTAACTGTATCCACCCAGAATGCAAGTCAAGTCAATATTTATTGAGCACCTATTCTGTGCCAAGTGACTGTGCTAGAGATTTCTAAGTGAGCAAGACAGACAAAGAGCTCTACCTTCATGGAGTTTAAGAGGCAGACAACAAAATACATAAGCAAAGGACAGACCATGCTGGAAAGTTCTGGAGAAAAATTAAGTAGGCAAAGGGAATAGGGAGGGCCCAGACACCTGGGGATTATATTCTGAAGTAAGGTAGTTGAGGGAGGCCCCACTGAGCAGGTGACATTTGAGCAAAGAGGAAAAGGAGTAGGCCATGGGGATTTCTGGAGGAAGAGCAGTTGAGTCAAGGGAATGCAAATGCAAAGGTCCTGAGGAGGGAGTGTGTCCAGTTAAACAGTGACAAATGGCAGAGATGCCTGTGGGGCTGGAGTGTTGTGAACAACGGGGACAGTGGTGGGATGTTGGCCCGAGAGGTGCAGGACCAAGATCCTGTATGACTTTGATGGTGACGTTAAGGATTTACAATGCCTTTTAGGGTCCCCCAGTATTCAGGCCTTCCTTCAGAAGGACTAGGGGCAGCTTAGAGTGCCTCTCCCTGCAGTAGTGGATCCAGAGCCCCCTTTTTCCCATTGGTCAGTGTCAGGGGTCTCTGATCGCAAGCCACAGAAGCTGATTTCGGCTTCCTTAGGCAAAAGGAAATAAACTGGAAAGATAATGTGTGATCCCAGAGCCCATGGGAGCCTGGAGAACTGGGAAATGGGATGAAATCAAGGCAGCTCTGGAAGGCCAGAAAGGGGATCTCTTGGGAAGATTTGCCCGGCAAGGACAGTGTGGTTAGGGCACTGCTGCTCTGGTAAAGAGAATGCCATTCGTTTAAGGTTTTCATCCTACGGAGGGAGCACCTGATTGTTCTGACCTGGGACACGAGCCTGCCCCTTGGCTCAGGGAGAGGTGTCTCAATCACAACCCCTGCTCCACAATCTCCAGCAAGTCCCCCAGGAGAATGGGAAATGGCTGCTTGGCAGCAAAAATAATCATATATTGTGCACCTACTATGTGCCAGGCACTGCACTAAGGGCTTTGGGTTTTGCTCACATGATCTTATTTACCCTCTTTCCACCCCACCCTAACCCTACGATCCTTATGTCATGGACAAAGCCAAACCCGGAGGGGGTTTCATCCCAGTTCGTTTAAGAAGTGAGTGGCAGCCAGCATTCTGACCTGAGGGCCAAAGTGATTGATCCATTTGTTCCTCTCCTTGGCTTCACCCCTAAGTTAACTGGGGTACTTTAGGAAGGTGGTAGGGTGCCTAAGCCTCACTCTAGGGAATCATTTTTCAAAACCCACATTTTTCCTTTTTCTGCCAAGCACGAAGCCTGGGAAGTTGACCTGTGCTGGTCCTTAAAAACCTGGAGCTTTTCCTCCAAGATAAAGGACTCCATGGTGTTCGGTGCAATCGCAACGGGCAGGAAGGCATGGTTGACCTGCATGCAACTCAGGTCAACAGATATTTATTGAACATCTACTGTGGGCCAGGTAACTGTGCTAGACACTTCTAAGTGAACAAGACAGGCAAAAAGCTTTGCCCTGGTGGAGCTTAGGAGGCAGGCAATAAAATAAGCAAATAATAAATAGAGTATGTTGGAAAGTTCTGGAGGAAAACAAAGTAGGCAGGGGAGACAGGGAGGGCCCAGACAAGTGGGGATTTTATTATGAAACAGAGTGGTTGAGGGAGGCCCCATTGAGCAGGTGACAATGGAGCCCTAAATTCCACGGGACCAGGGATTGCTCCCTGCTGCAGTTGGAACACTCACCACTAGGGGCACCATCACCTAAGATCAGCTTGGGAAGAATTGCACTCTCTCTGTGGCCAGAATGGGAGAACTTAACCTGGGTTCCAAAGCCTCCCCCAGTGTCTGAGAATCCCATTACCTGGCCCATGACACCTCACACCCTTAGCGCTGACCAGTGGTGCAGCAGCTGGAACCAGTAAGAGAAGCCTCTTTCTCCTGCAATGTTTCTTCAGCGCCCTCAACTGGGAAAGCTCAGCTCTGTGATCAGTGTAAATGAGAAATGGTAAAATCCCAGCGCTTTGGGAGGCCGAGGTGGTTGGATCGCCTGAAGTCAGGAGTTCAAGACCAACCTGGCCAACATGGTGAAACCCCATGTCTACTAAAAATACAAAAATTAGCTGGGCGTGGTGGCAGGCACCTGTAGTCCCACCTACTCAGGAGACTGAGGCAGGAGAATCGCTTGAACCCAGGAGGGGGAGGTTGCAGTGAGCTAAGATCACACCATTGCACTCCAGCCTGGGTGACAAGAGCAAGACTTCGTCTAAAAAAAAAAAAAAAAAAAAAAAAGTCCAGGCTACTGGGGAGGAGCAAACATCTAAGAATGAATTTGGAGCCGAGAAGCAATAAACACATTGATAGCTGGCACAATGCATAACGTCACAGTTCATAATAAAATGATCATGACAATAATAGCTACAATGTGTTGAGCACTTAATGTGTCTGACACTGTGCTGTGAACTTTACTCATTAAATCACCCTCAACTCATGAAGTAGGTTCCTCCCATTATCTGCATTTTGTGTTTTGTTTTTTGAGACAGAATCTCGCTCTGTTGCCCAGGCTGGAATGCAGTGGCACGATCTCAGCTCACTGCAGCCTCCGCCTCCTGGGTTCAAGCAATTCTCCACCTCAGCCTCCCGAGTAGCTGGGATTACAGGCACCCACCCAACCACGACTGACTAATTTTTGTATTTTTAGTAGAGACAGGGTTTCACCATGTTGGCCAGGCTGGTCTTGAACTACTGACCTCTGGTGATCCGTCCACCTCGGCCTCCCAAAGTGCTGGGATTACAGGCGTGCACTACCGCGCCTGGCCCATTTTTCTGCATTTTATAGTGGAGGCTTAGAGAAGTTAAACAGCTTAACCAAGACATGCAACTGGAAAGTAAGAGAGGCTAGATTCAAGCCGAGGCACTCTTGACCCTCTTATTGTACAGAGAAATCCTGATTAATGTTGTGTCACGTGCCCCATGCAACAGATACTCCTTGTTGCTGCGATGGTTAATTTTATCCGTCAACTTGGTTGGACCACAGGGTGCTCAGACATTTGCTCAAAGGTTATTCTGGGGGTGACTGTGAGGGAGTTTGTAGATAAGATTAATGTTTGAAGATTGCCGTCTCTGATGTGGGCAAGCCTCATTCAGTCAATTGAAGATCTGAATGGAACAAAAAGGCAGAGCAAGAGGAAACTCCTCCTGCCTGACTTCTTGAGCTAGGACATCTTTTCCCACCTTCTGACTCAAATTGAAACCTCAGCTCTTCCTGGGCCTCGGGCCTTCGGACTCAGACTAAAAGTGCACCATCAGCTCTCCTGGGCCTCCAGCTTGCTGATTGCAAATCTTGGGACTTCTCAGCTTTCATAATTGTATAAGCCAAGTTCTTATAATAAATCTCCTTATATATGTATGTATACATGTATGTACATCTTGTTGGTTCTGTTTCTCTGGAGAATACTGACTAATACAGTCCTTACCTCAATATTCATTTACCTCCCCCTCTTTTTAATGAAACTGAATTTGCCCAGGTCTCCACCTCTACATGTTGGCCACTGCCCTGGAAGACTTCTTTCCTCTTCCCATCTAGGTAGGTCCTGACTGGACTAGGTCAATCACGGTGCTCCTGCAATTCACAATTGCAAAAATGTGGAACCAGCCCAAATGTCCATCAATCAATGAGTGGATAAAGAAAATAAGATATATATACCATAGAATACTACTCAGCCATAAAAAGGAATGAAATAATGGCATTGCAGCAACCTGGATGGAGTTGGAGACCATTATTCTAAGAGAAGTAACTCAGGAATAGGAAAGTAAACATTGTTTTTTTTTTTTTTTTTTTTTTTTTTTTTTTTTTTTTTTTTTTTTTTGAGATGGAATCTCGCTTTGTCACCCAGGCTGGAGTGCAGTGGTGCGATCTCGGCTCACCACAGCCTCCACCTCCTGGGTTCAAGTGATTCTCCTATCTGAGCCTCCCAAGTACCTATTTTTTTTTTTTTTTTTGTATTTTTAGTAGAGACGGGGTTTCACCATGTTGGCCAGGCTGGTCTCGAACTCCTGACCTCAGGTGATCCACCCACCCTGGCCTCCCAAAATACTGGGATTACAGACGTGAGCCACCATGCCCAGCCTTTTTTTCTTTTCTTTTCTTTTCTTTTCTTTTCTTTTCTTTTTTTTTTTTTTTTTTTTTTGAGATGGAGTCTCACTCTGTCACCAGGCTGGAGTGCAGTGGTGCAATCTCGGCTCATTGCAACTTCTGCCTCCCGGGTTCAAGCAATTCTCCTGCCTCAGCCTCCCAAGTATCTGGGAATGCAGGTGTGCGCCATCACACTCAGCTAATTTTTGTATTTTTAGTAGGGACGGGATTTCACCATTTTGGCCAGGATGGTCTCGATCTCTTGACATCGTGATCTGCCTGCCTCATCCTCCCAAAGTGCTGGGATTACAGGTGTAAGCCACTGCACCCGGTCGGGAAACTATACATTCTATGTTCTCACTTGTAAGTGGGAGCTAAGCTATAAGGACACAAAGGTATAAAAATGATACAATGGGCTGGGTGTGGTGGCTCATGTCTGTAATCCCAGCACTTTGAGAAGCCGAGGTGGGTGGATCACCTGCGGTTAGAAGTTGGAGACCAGCCTGACCAACATGGAGAAACCCTGTCTCTACTAAAAATACAACATTAACTGGGTGTTGTGGTGCATGCCTGTAATCCCAGCTACTCGGGAGGCTGAGGCAGGAGAATCGCTTGAACCCATGAGGCAGAGGTTGCAGTTAGCCGAGATCCTGCCGTTACACTCCAGCTGGGGCCACAAGAGGAAAATTCCATCTCACACACACAAAAAATAAGTAAATAAATAAAAGATACAATGGACGTTGGGGACTCTGGGGGAAGCATGGAGTGGGGAGGGATAAAAGACTATGCAGTGGATACAGTGTACACTGCTCAGGTGGTGAGTGCACTGAAATCTCAGAAATCACCACTGAAGAACTTATTCATGTAACCAAACACTACTTGTTCCCCCAAAAACTATTGAAATAAAAACAAATAAGTACGTAAATAAAAATCATGATGCTCCTGTTTCCTTTTTCAGTAGTTGGTTTAATGTGAGTAAGTGACACAGTTCTGGCCAACGAGACACAGGCGAAGTCAGGTGCCTTCTGGGAATGATCTCTCCACTCTTGAGAGCTCCACATCTGGGCATTAGCACTTTATGTGCCGTTGCCTGATAGCCTGAGGGCACAGCCAATACAAGGAGGTGGGCAGAGCCAGGAGGATTACAGAGAGCTGGAGCCAGAACACCCCCAACCATTCGGAATTTCCTGTTATTTTGGAAAATACATTTTCCTCATTGTGAAGTCATTGAGTTAGGGTTTTCTCTTACTTGCAGTTGAAATCATCTTACTGATAAAATTATTCTGTGTAATGTATTTGTCTATGTTCATGCATGTGAACAAGAAAAACAGGTCAGGCGTGGTGACTCCCTCCTGTAACTCCAGCACTTTGGGAGACTGAGGTGGACGGCTCACGAGGTCGAGATCAAGACCAGCCTGGCCAACATGGTGAAACCCCGACTCTACTAAAAATACAAAAAAATAGTTGGGCATGGTGATGCGCACCTGTAGTCCCAGCTACTCAGGAGGTTGAAGCAGGAGAATTGCTTGAACTTCGTAGGCGGAGGTTGCGGTGAGCCGAGATTGCACCACTGCACTCCAGCCTGGGGCGACAGAGAGAGACTTCATCTCAAAAAAAAAGAAAAAAAAATATTGACCTAGTTTTTCACTTAAAAATGGACATTTGGCCGGGTGTGGTGTCTCACGCCTGTAATCCGAGAACTTTGGGAGGGTGAGGAGGGTGGATCACGAGGTCAGGAGATCGAGACCATCCTGGCTAACATGGTGAAATCCCGTCTCTATTAAAAATACAAAAAACAAATTAGCCAGTCGTGGCGGCAGGCGCCTGTAGTCCTAGCTACTGGGGAGGCTGAGGCAGGAGAATGGTGTGAACCCGGGAGGCGGAGCTTGCAGTGAGCTGAGATCACGCCACTGCACTCCAGCCTGGGAGACAGATCAAGACTCCGTCTCCAAAAAAAAAAAAAAAAAATTAAATAAATAAAATTTTTTAAAAAGGCAGAGCTTGGTGGCTCACACCTGTAATTCCAGCACTTTGGGAGGTCGAGGCGGGTGAATCACGAGGCCAGGAGATTGTGAGAACATCCTGGCTAACACGGTGAAATCCCGTCTCTACTAAAAATACAAAAAAATTAGCCAGGCGTGGTGGCGGGCGCCTGTAGACCCAGCTACTCGGGAGGCTGAGGCAGTAGGAGAATCGCTTGAACCCGAGAGACAGAGCTTGCGGTAAGCCGAGATTGTACCACTGCACTGCAGCCTGGGCAACAGAGTGAAACTCCATCTCAAAAAAAAAAAAAAAAAAAAAAAGGAACATTTATGTTGGCTGGGTGCGGTGGCTCATGCCTGTAATCCCAACACTTTGGGAGGCTGAGACAGGTGGATCACCTAAGGTCAGGAGTTGGAGACCAGCCTGGCCAACATGGTGAAATCTCGTCTCTACTAAAAATACAAAAATTAGCCGGGCGTGGTGGCAGGCACCTGTATCCCAGCTACTCGAGAGGCTGAGGCAGGAGAATCACTTGAACCTGGGAGGCGGAGGTTTCAGTGAGCTGAGATCACCCCACTGCATCCCAGCCTGGGTGACAGAGTGAGGCTTTGTCTCAAAAAAAAAAAAAAAAAAAGAATTTATATCAATAAATATAGATCTAAAGCATTCATTTTCACATCTGAAAAAGGATTTTGTAAGTATGGATGCTTCACAATTCTATTTCTATAATTGAGCATTTTAATTGATTCCACTTTTGCTATCATGAACGCTTTTGTAATTGAAGAGAACCCTTAATTACTTCCATAGGATATAATTTCAAAAGTTGAAACTGTTTAAAACTGTAACAGTTAGAGTAAATGGTGATGCAGTGAAGTATGTTATTGGTTCCTTTGGGGCTCAGACATCACTACAAATGTGAATAGAGATGCCTCGTTTTGAAATTGCACACCACTATCCACTAACATCCATGGACATGGCTGGGAGACAATGGAGGGGCATGGGTGGTGAGGGCCTGAAGGAGGGCAGATGTGTCCACCTCCCTGTATTGGCTGTGCTGTTTATCCTTCCGATTTCCAAAGATATTAAAACATTTTCATGGGCCCTTGAAATTATTGTGGGCCCCAGGCATACTGTGTCTAATGACTAAGTCACCCCATGAATTGTTTGCTGGCTGATTGAGGGCATCACCGACCCGGGCTCTTTGTGTTTTACTCCATCATTCTTGGTTTGTGGCTTGATGCCATATGGCCTCAAAATGGCTGCCCCAAGTTCAGATCTCAAACCGAGTATCAGTGCATAAAGAAAAGGATGGTATTAGTTGCATCTGTTTCTTTTACCAGAAAGCAAGATCACTCCCAAAGCCCATTCACAGATTTCCTTTTCAGTCTCATTGGCCTTGATCGCTTTTATTGCAAAAGATGCTGGATAATTGAGCATCTGCTAAAGAAACAAGATGACCCTTAGCCGGGCGCGGTGGCTCAAGCCTGTAATCCCAGCACTTTGGGGGCCGAGGCAGGCAGATCACAAGGTCAGGAGATCGAGATCATCCTGGCTAACATGGTGAAACCCCGTCTTTACTAAAAATACAAAAAATTAGCCGAGCATGGTGGCGGGTGTCTGTAGTCCCAGCTACTCGGGAGACTGAGGCTGAGGCAGGAAAATGGCGTGAACTTGAGAGGTGGAGCTTGCGGTGAGCCGAGATGGCGCCACTGCGCTCCAGCCTGGGCTACAGAGCCAGACTCCCTCTCAAAAAAAAAAAAACCAAGATGACCCTGACTAGATTTAACCAGTGATGGTTGAGCAGGTGGGGTGAGCCACCTCTGCATAAAACACAGAAATGGAAGTTTAGAGAGTATGCCAGGCCCAGAACTTCATCCATTAGCCTTGGCTCTCATGGGGCTCTTGCTGGTGATGTAAAAGCATAAGACATCGCCTGGTGGGAGCCAGGACAGAAAAAAGTCAACATTGCAGATGCTGAGTGGTGAGTGACACCAAAGTAGGTTTATGAATTTCTTTTTCAGGGCCTCCTAGGTATGGAGTAAGGAGCATTTTGCAGGATGGGATGGTGATGCTGTGTGAGCATGTGAAGGAAACAACTCAGTGGTAGGTGAATGATGTGAATATGATTTCACAGATTGCCAAGACCTGATCATATCCAGTCATGGTGAGTAGAATCTGTGGGTCCTAAGAGTGTGGGAATCCTGGAGCCAAGGAATGAAGGTGGGAGGCTCCAGGGAAATTTTTAGAGAAAGACTGGTAGTTCTTTTTGATGAGCAGCCCTGGTGGACAGCAGGTTGATGAATGAAGTGATTTCACTATGACACATTTCCAAGTCTAAAATCAAGGATAAAAAGGAACCCTGCTTCTCCCCATAAATAGACAATCTCAACTTTTCTCTGCTTGATTTTCACTTAAGTCTAGATTTTTTTTCTGCTTTCTCCCAGATGAGCTTCATTCATTCATTCATTCATTTTTTTCAGTGTTTTGTTCGAGAGCCCACAATGTGCCCAGCATGGGGGACAGAGTGTGGAGAAGTCACATGATATTGTTTCTTGCATGGAGCTCACATTTGAGCCACGGGGAAGAGACAGGCAATGATCAAGCGATCACATCAGCAAAATACCAGATTGTGGTCAATGTGATAAATAAAGCATGTGAGCTGGGTGATGTGACAGTGAGTGTCCACGGGGTGAGGATACTGAGAAGGTAACGTTAGGCCTGAGATATAGCAGATGGGAAGAAGCCAGTCAGGCTTGTGGAGCTATTTGGGGAGGTGAGAGCATGAATGAGTCATGAATGGAGAGGGCAGCAGTGAGGCTGAGAGTTGGAGGAAGATCATTTTAGGTGCACGCAAGGGAGAACAGGTACGAAGTCCCCAAGGTGAGGACGAGCATGCCTAGACAAAGAAGGGAAAGGGTGCAGTTATGACCGAAGTGAAGTGAGCACTTAAGGCCCTTTCAGCCCTTAACTCCCTAAAGGTAGCCAGGAGAGTCTTGATTTCCTTCCTGCACTCTTAGCCCGCATCTATCCATCAGCAGCCCTTTTTAATTTATTACAGCAAGATTCACAGATTCACATAAAATTCACCGTTTTAAGCATTTTGAAGTGGACAAATCAGTGACATTCAGTACATTCAAGTGTTGTGCAACTATCACCACTACATAGTTCCGGAACACTTTCACTTCCCCAGAAGGAAACCTCGTACCCATTAAACAGTCACTCTTGTTTCCCTGATTGCCATTAATCTGCTTTCCGTCTCTACGAGTTTACCTAGTCTGGACTTTCCATATAAGGGAAGCCATACAATACAACCTTTTGGATCTGGCTTCTTTCACTTAGCATTATGTCTTTGAGGTTCATACGTGTTGTACCATGTATCAGTACTTCACTCCTTTTTATGGCTGAATAATGTTCCATTGTATGGCTAGATCACTTTTTTTTTTTTTTTTGAGATGGAGTCTCTCTCTGTCACCCAGGCTGGAGTGCAGTGGTATGATGTTGTCTCACTGCAAGCTCCACCTCTTGGGTTCAAGCCATTCTCCTGCCACAGCCTCCCAAGTAGCTGGGACTACAGGCGCCTGCCACCACGCCTGGTTAATTTTTTGTATTTTTAGTAGAGACGGGGGCTTCACCGTGTTAGCCAGGATGGTCTCAATCCCCTGACCTCGTGATCTGCCCACCTTGGCCTCCCAAAGTGCTGGGATTACAGGCGTGAGCCACCGCGCCTGGCCTAGATCACATTTTCTTTATCCATTCCTTAGCTCATGGACATTTGGATAGTTTCCACGTTTTGGCTGATGTGAATGGTGTAGCCATGAATATTTGTGTACCAATTTTTGTGTCTAGAAATATTTTCATTTTCATTCTAGTGGGTATAGACCCAGAAGTGGAATTGCTGGGTAATATAGTAAATTTATTTATTTATTTATTGAGATGGAGTCTCGCTGTCGCCCAGGCTGCAGTGCAGTGGTGTGATCTCAGCTCACTGCAACTTTCACTTCCTAGCTTCAAGTGATTCTCCTGCCTCAGCCTCCTGAGTAGCTGGGATTACAGGTGCCGCCACCACACCCAGCTAATTTTTGTATTTTTAGTAGAGACAGGGTTTCACCATGTTGACTAGGGTGGTCTCAAACTCCTGATCTCAGGTGATCCACCCACCTTGCCCTCCCAAAGTGCTGGGATTATAGGCGTGAGTCATTGCGCCCGGCCTGTAACTTTATGTTTAACATTTTAGGAACTTCAAACTCCCATAGCGACTACACCATTTTGCACTCCTAGCAGCAGTGTACGAGTATTTCAATTTTTCCACATCCTTGCCAAAACTTTTAAAATTTATTATTATTACAGTCATCCTAGTGGGTGTGAAGTGATATCTCATTGTCATTTTGGTTTGCATTTCCCTATGAGTAATGTGTTGAACATAGATTTTCATATGCTGCAAGCCATTTTGTGTATCTTCTTTAGAGAAACATCTATGTAAGTCCTTTGCCCATTTTTTAATTGGGTTGTTTGTCTTTTTGCCATTGAGTTATACAAATTCCTTATGTGTTCTGGATACTAAACCCTTATTACATATGTGATTCATAAATATTATTTCTTTCATTCTGTGAATTGCTTTTTTCTCTTTATTGAAAAAGAAAGTGGCCTGTTAAGATGGTACACAAATGTTTTAAATTTTCCTGAGGTCCAATTTATCTATTTTTTCTTTTTTGGGGGCGGGGGGACGGAGTCTTGCTCTGTTGCCCAGGCTGGAGTGTGGTGGCACAATCTCGGCTCACTGCAAGCTCCGCCTCCCGGGTTCACACCGTTCTCCTGCCTCAGCCTCCCGAGTAGCTGGGACTACAGGCGCCCGCCACCTCGCCCGGCTAGTTTTTTGTATTGTTTTTTTTAGTAGAGACGGGGTTTCACCGTGTTAGCCAGGATGGTCTCAAACTCCTGTCCTCGTGATCCGCCCGTCTCGGCCTCCCAAAGTGCTGGGATTACAGGCTTGAGCCACCCTATTCCTAATCATTTTATTCTTTTTGATGCCTTTGTAAATGGAGTTTTGGTTTTTTTTTTTTTTTTGCAGATTGCCCATTGCTACTGTGTAACAATACTACTGATTTTTTTTATGTTGATCCTGTAGCCTGTAACTTTGCTAAATGTGATTATTAAGAAATTAATAAATTGTTACAATTAATAAATTAATAAAACTATTAGCTTTAATAGTTTTATTTTGTGCTGTGGATTATTTAAGATTTTTTATATTTAAGGTTGTATTTCAGTCTGGGTGCAGTGGCTCATGCCTGTAATCCCAGCACTTTGGGAGGCTGAGGCGGGTCGATCACCTGAGGTCAGGAGTTCAAGACCAGCCTGGCCAACATGGTCTCTGCTAAAAATACAAAAATTAGCCGGGTGTGGTGGCAGGTACCTGTAATCCCAGCTACTCTGGAGGCTGAGGTGGAGAATTGCTTGATTGGTTCCTGCTCTTAGGAGAGAGCACTGAATTTTCCACCATTGAGTATGAGCGAGAATCCATCTCAAAACAAAACAAAACCAAAAGAAAAAAAGAAAAAAGAAAAAAAACCAACAGCAACAACAACAAAAAAATAAGGTCGTATTTCTTTTTTCTTTTTTCTTTTTTTTGAGACAGAGTCTCTCTCTGTCGCCCAGGCTGGAGTGCAGTGGCGCGATCTCGGCTCACTGCAAGCTCCGCCTCCCGGGTTCACGCCATTCTCCTGCCTCAGCCTCTCGAGTAGCTGGGACTACAGGCGTCGGCCACCATGCCTGACTAATTTTTTGTATTTTTGGTAGAGATTGGGTTTCACCATGTTGGCCGGGGTGGTCTCTATCTCCTGACCTCATGATCCGCCTGCCTCAGCCTCCCAAAGTGCTGGGATTACAGGCGTGAGCCACCGCGCCCGGCTGGTCATACTTCTATATATGCGTATCTATATCGTTTTACTTCTCTCTTTTAAACTTGGATGCCTTTTGCTTCTTCTTTTTTTTTTTTTTTTTTTTTTTTTTTGAGACGGAGTCTTGCTCTGTTGCCCGGGCTAGAGTGCAGTGGCCGGATCTCAGCTCACTGCAAGCTCCGCCTCCCGGGTTTACGCCATTCTCCTGCCTCAGCCTCCGGAGTAGCTGGGACTACAGGCACCCGCCACCTCGCCTGGCTAGTATTTTTGTATTTTTTTTTAGTAGAGAAGGGGTTTCACCGTGTTAGCCAGGATGGTCTCGATCTCCTGACCTCGTGATCCGCCCGTCTCGGCCTCCCAAAGTGCTGGGATTACAGGCTTGAGCCACCGCCCCCGGCCGCTTCTTTTTAATATAATATGATGTTGCCTGATTGGCATGCCTGAAACTTCCAGGACAATGTTGAATGGAAGTGGTGACAGTGAGCATTCTTGTTTGGTCCCTGCTCTTAGGGGAGAGCGTTGAATTTTCCGCCGTTGAGTATGATTCAGCAAGCCTTTGGGCCTTGAACCTCTCTATTTTCCTCTATTCCCACTCCCACTCGCCAGCCCCGTACCTGGACGACTACCACAGCCTTGTAAAGTGGATCTCCACTCTTCCCCCTGTTCTGAACCCCTCCTGTCAGTTCTCACACACGTCAATCTCTTTTTTGCCTCTGGGGTTCAGAGGATCCAGCTCCCTGCAGGCTCCCGCTTCCCATTTTGCTTCTTTCATAGCCCTTATCATGATTTTATTCTGGTTTTTTTTTTTTTTTTTTTTTTTTGAGACGGAGTCTCACTCTGTCACCCAGGATGGAGTGCAGTGGCAGGATCTCAACTCACTGCAAGCTCCGCCTCCTGGGTTCACGCCATTCTCCTGCCTCAGCCTCCCGAGTCACTGGGACTACAGGCGCTTGCCACCTCGACCCAGCTAATTTTTTTGTATTTTTAGTAGAGACAGGGGTTTCATTGTGTTAGCCAGGATGGTCTCGATCTCCTGACCAGCCCGCCTGGGCCTCCCAAAGTATTGGGATTACAGGGGTGAGCCACCACGCCTGGCCTTAATTTTTGTATTTTTAGTAGAGATGGGGTTTCACCATTTTGGCCAGGATGGTCTTGATCTCTTGACGTCATGACCATCTCTTGACCACCCGTCTAGGACTCCCAGAGTGCTGGGATTACAGGTGTGAGCCACTGCACCTGGCTGTAATAAAAAAATGTTAACAGGCTGCTGAAGCAGATCTTAGTGAAAGTTCTTGGAATAGAAAAGACACCTGCTCCAAGTCACTTAATGAGTATCTACTTGCTCAATTTAAGTTGATAAAAAGACATAGGGGAAGTTTGGGCTGGGCACGGTGGCTCACACCTGTAATCCCATCACTTTGGGAGGCTGAGGAGGGCGGACTGCCTGAGGTCAGGAGTTCGAGACCAACCTGGCTAACACGGTGAAACCCTGTCTCTGTTAAAAATATAAAAAATAGCTGGGCATGGTGGCAGGCACCTGTAATCCCAGCTACTTGGGAGCTACTCGGGAGGCTGAGGCAGGAGAATCACTTGAAGACTGTCTCAAAAAAAAGAAAAGATACAAAGGAAATTTGCTAGAAAAAAAAGAGGCAGGCCAGACAGCATCCTGCAGCTTCTCCCTCTGGGCTGTGTAACGGTGTAATGGGTATCAATTTCCTTTGCTAACATATGGAAGGGAGAATTACCTTCAGCTGGGCACCCTCTTCAACAGTTGCTTGCTTTTTTTTTTTTTTTTTTTTTTTGACAGAGTCTCGCTCTATCGCCCAGGCTGGAGTGCAATGGCGCGATCTTGGCTCACTGCAACCTCCGCCTCCTGGGTTCAAGCCATTCTCCTGCCTCAGCCTCCCGAGTAGCTGGGATTACAGGCGCCCGCCACCACGCCCGGCTCATTTTTTGTATTTTTAGTAGATACGGGGTTTTACTGTTGGCCAGGCTATTCTCAAACTCCTGACCTCATGATTCACCCGCCTCAGCCTCCCAAAGTTCTGAGACTACAGACGTGAGCCACCGTGCCCGTCCTTTCATTTTTATTATTAAAAACATGTTACCTTTTCACAAAATATAAAATAATAAATAATAAGAACTATAGGGCAGAGTCTCAGCAGGAGTTGGAAGCGCTGGCCTGTTTTATGAATCTTCCTCCCAGTTGCCCCCTGATTAGCCAGACATTATCAGACAAGGAGCTGGGGTTGTTGTCTTCTGTGGAGCCTCATGCCCCTTCCATATCATTTTTGTCTATATCTGTAGAATTTTTATTTATTTATTTATTTGTTTGTTTGTTTATTTTATTTTTTTTTGAGACGGAGTCTCACTCTGTCACCCAGGCTGGAGTACAGAGGCGCAATCTTGACTCACTGCAAGCTCTGCCTCCCGGGTTCACTGCCTCATTGTCCTGCCTCAGCCTCCCGAGTAGCTGGGACTACAGGTGCCTGCCACCACACCCAGCTAATTTTTTTGTATTTTTAGTAGAGACAGGATTTCACTGTGTTAGCCAGGATGGTCTCGATCTCCTGACCTCATGATCTGCCCGCCTTGGCCTCCCAAAGTGCTGGGATTACAGGCGTGAGCCACCACGCCTGGCCAGAATTTTTATTTCAATAGTGTGTGATAAAGGATCAACCTTACTCAAAGGGAAGTCTGAACTTTGTCCTTGGCTCATGGGGTGTGATCTCTAAGCTCTTAGAATGTTCTGCCTGATAAGAGTGTCTTGTGTACCCGGGGGCTTTGGGTCACAACAGGGAGTTCATGCTAACAGTGGATGTATGGTAGGGGCTTTGAGCCGCATGGTATCATTCACCCTCACCAGGCACTAAGGTCAGCCATGTAGATGGTCAATGACATCTATGTGAATGAGCCTCAGATAGTCTCAACATGACAGCTCAGGTGATCTTCTCTGATTGGCAGTACTCAGTGTGTACTGTCACACACTATTGCTGGGAAGATTGGCTCTGTCCAGGACTCCAGGGAGTAGACAACTGGAAGCTCCATCCTTGGAACAATCCTGAATTCTGCCCCATGCACCTCCTGTCGGGTTTTGTTGTCATTTCTATCCTTTCACTGCTGTAGAGGTAACTGGGCACATAACAGCTTTCAGTGAGTTTAGTGGGTCCTCACACTGAAATGTCAAACCTGAGGGTGGTCTTGGGAACCTCCAAATTCTGTAAATAGCAAGAAGTTGAGCTTTTGACAATCCACACAACACAATACATCTTGTGGGGTGAAAAGTTATCCTAACAGAATATGTATGTGAATAGTAATTGACTAGATCACAGTGGGAGGAAGATCACAGAATAAGCGCCATTTGTTCATATCATGTCAAGGGTACACGCATGGTTTTTATTTTATTTATTTATTTATTTTTATTTTTATTTTTATTTTTTTCGAGACGGAGTCTCGCTCTGTTGCCCAGGCTGGAGTGGAGTGGCATGATCTCGGCTCACTGCAAGCTCCGCCTCCTGGGTTCACTCCATTCTCCTGCCTCAGCCTCCCGAGTAGCTGTGATTACAGGTGCCCGCCACCATGCCTGGCTAATTTTTTTGTATTTTTGGTAGAGATGGGGTTTCACCGTGTTCGCCAGGATGGTGTCGATCTCCTGACCTCTTGATCTGCCTGCCGTGGCCTCCCAAAGTGCTGGGATTATAGGCGTGAGCCACCGTGCCCAGCCACAATTGAACAATTTTTCAAGTCAAAAATTGTTACAAGACAAAGAAGGACATTACATATTGTTACAAGGGTCAACTTCTTGAGAATATATAACAATCATAAACAAATATATACCCAACAACAAATACGTGAAGAAAATGACAGAATTGCAGAGAGGAGCACACCATTAAACAATTAGAGTTGTCAATGCCACATTTTCCATAATACATATCATAACCAGAAAAATAAACATCAATTTAAAAAAAAGAAAACGTGAACAACACTACGAGCCAACTAGACCTAAGGAACATCCAAAGAACACACCACATAAGAGCAACAAAACATACATTCTTCTCAATTGCACATGAAATATTCTCCAGGATGGACCATACGTTAGGCAACATAACAAGTCTCGGTACATTCAAAAGAACTGAAATCATACAAACTATCTTCTATGCCCAGAATGGAATGAAACCTAGAAATTAAGAACAGAAGGAAAACTGAAAATTTCAGAAATATGTGGAAATTAAACACCATACCTTAAACCATCAATAGATCAAAGAATAAATCACAGGAAAAACCAGAAAATACTTTGTGATAAACAGCAGCAAAAACATGACTTCCCTAAATTTCAAGGAGTCATAGAAGTTGTGCTTAGAGTGAAAGTTATAGTTATAAATGTCCCCCTTTGAAAAAGAAGAAAAATCTTATTAAAAAATCTAAACACAGGCCGGGCGCGGTGGCTCAAGCCTGTAATCCCAGCACTTTGGGAGGCCGAGACGGGCGGATCACGAGGTCAGGAGATCGAGACCATCCTGGCTAACACGGTGAAACCTCGTCTCTACCAAAAAATACAAAAAACTAGCCGGGCGAGGTGGCGGGCGTCTGTAGTCCCAGCTACTGGGGAGGCTGAGGCAGGTGTGAACCTGGGAGGCAGAGCTTGCAGTGAGCTGAGATCGTGCGACTGCACTCCAGCCTGGGCAACAGAACGAGACTCCGTCTCAAAAAAAAAAAATAAAGAAAACAACAAAACCAGAAGTTGATACTTTGAAAACATCAACAATCGTAAAAGACTGAAAGCTTTCCCCTAAATCAGAACTCAGATGTGGGTGCTCACTTTCTTCTTTTTTCTTTTTTTTTTTTTTTGAGACAGTTTCACTCTTGTTGCCCAGGCTGGAGTGCAATGGTGCCATCTCAGCTCACTGCAACCTCCGCCTCCCAGGTTCAAGCAATTCTCCTGCCTGAGCCTCCTGAGTAGCTGGCATTACAGGCATGTGCCACCATGCCCAGCTAATTTTTGTATTTTTAGTAGAGACGGGGTTTCTCCATGTTGGTCAGGCTGATCTCGAACTCCCGACCTCTGGTGATCCACCCGTCTCAGCCTCTCAAAGTGCTAGGATTACAGGCGTGAGCCACCATGTTTGACTTTTTTTTTTTTTTTTGAAACAGTCTTGCCCTGTCGCTCAAGCTGGAGTGCAGTCGTGCAATCTCGGCTCACTGCAAGCTCCGCCTCCTGGGTTCACGCCATTCTCCTGCCTCAGCCTCCCCAGTAGCTGGGACTAGAGGTGCCCGTCACCACACCTGGCTGATTTTTCATATTTTTAGTAGAGATGGGGTTTCACCGTGTTAGCCAGGATGGTCTTGATCTCCTGACCTTGTGATCTGCCCACCTCGGCCTCCCAAAGTGCTGGGGTTACAGGCGTGAGCCACCGTGCCCAGCCCCTGTTAAAATTTTTGTATTTTTAGTAGAGACAGGGTTTCTGCATGTTGGTCAGGGTGGTCTCGAACTCCCAACCTCAGGTGATCCGCCTGCCTTGGCCTCCCAAAGTGCTGGGATTACTGGCGTGAGCCACCACACCCGGCCAATTTTTGTATTTTTAAGTAGAGACAGGGTTTCACCATGTTGGCCAGGCCAGTCTCGATCTCTTGACCTCGTGATCTGCCCACCCCAGCCTCCCAAAGTGCTGGGATTACAGGAGTGAGGTACCGCAACCGGCCTAGGGATCCTACTTTCAGCCAAAACCCCGGGAGCTCTGATAGCATCCCCTTATTGCAAGTGGGAGGCCCAACACCACCCAAAGCAAAGCAGCACTTAGATGCATGCACAGTCTTGCCTTTTCTCCTAGCAACCTTGCCTCTGGTGTGGACAGAGCAAGAAGCAGCTTTGCCTTCAGGCCTCCCTCATTGCCTGCCCAGGGCTTTGTTTGGCATAGAAGTATTGGGCCACCAACTAGCTCATTCTCCTCTGGTTCAAGATGCACAAGCGGCCGGGCGCGGTGGCTCAAGCCTGTAATCCCAGCACTTTGGGAGGCCGAGACGGGTGGATCACGAGGTCAGGAGATCGAGACCATCCTGGCTAACACCGTGAAACCCCGTCTCTACTAAAAAATACAAAAAACTAGCCGGGCGAGGTGGCGGGCGCCTGTAGTCCCAGCTACTCGGGAGGCTGAGGCAGAAGAATGGCGTAAACCCGGGAGGCGGAGCTTGCAGTGAGCTGAGATCCGGCCACTGCACTCCAGCCCGGGAGACAGAGCGAGACTCCGTCTCAAAAAAGAAAAGATGCACAAGCATGGGGTCTAAGACGCAGAAGTTGACCAGAAAGAATAGCTTGCTTGAGAAGTAGCCAGTGTTATGTTCCCCCCATCCTGCACCTTGTTTCTACTCTGTCTGTGTTTCCAACACAAATTCATCTCTGATTGCTGCATGCCTGTAATAAACTAGAGAACCAAGACCTCTAAGGAGCTCTGAGGGGAAGGAAGCAGAATGAGACCAGAAAAAATCTACCTTTTGCAGTGAGAGTTCCACTGTGGAGCCAGGAGACAGATGTGTTCATATTGTCAACCTGGTCTGTCCTGCTCCTGCTCCTGTATCCTGGGGGATCCCAGTGAGAGCATCCCTTCCTGGTTTCCACTGGAAGTTGACCTGGCTGGAGGGTGGAGGGGATAGGATTCTCTTCCTTACATCATTGCAAGGGGCCATAAGTCTGCCTAAACTTCTACCTTGTTTGTCCTGGCTATAAGAAGAGGTTCCCTTCCTCTGGACCCCAGGGCCTGTTTGCCCAGGCTTTGCTGCATGTTCCTCATGGATGAGCACTGGGGTGGATGCCCACAGATCCAGCCTAGCCCTAAGGAACAGCTCCTGAGGGAGCCCAGGGCACTGCTCCTATGGACCCTGCCCCACCAAGTATGCCAACTCTCTCCAGAGATACCCATTCCATTCCCACTACCTTCCCTGCAACCTGCAAACTTTTTCTCCTATAACTCTTTTTTTTCAATGTATTTTCTAAATAAAGTCTTGTCATTGTTTCTTTATATAATTGCAATGCATCTTTGCTCTGTAAATCAAGTATGGAGAAATATTGACTTATGTTAAGTAAATGTGTGGCAGGTGGGCAGAGACAGGTTTCTCGGTGTTAGAGTAAGGGGAGATTGGAATGATCCATGTGGTAATGGATTAGAGTCGGGGACATCAGTGTAAACTCATGTTTAGCTTCATAAAGATACAGATGGTTATATATACAGTATATATGCAGGTTAATATATGTAGGTTAGCATACACTATTTTTACATTTTTAACTAATGTATTTATTTATGTAAAACCTGATCTTGCTGTCACCCAGGCTGCAGTCCAGTGGTGTGATCATAGCTCACTGCAGCCTCCAACTCCTGGGCTCAAGTGATCCTCCTGCTTTAACCTCCCGAGTAGCTAGGATTACAGGGATACACCACCACACCCACGCAGCTATTTCTTTTTTTAAATGTTTTTGTAGAGACAGGGACTCACTTTGCTGCCCAGGCTGGTATCAAACTCCTGGCTTCAAGTGGTCCTCCCATTTCAGCCTCCCAAAGAGCTGGGATTTTGTGCCTGAGCCACGGCATGCAGCCATATTTATTTCCTGGCTCTATCATCTGACACAGCCTGGAAGCAACAACATCCCATAGCAACAACCACACCCAGCACCCAGATCCTGGTTTCTTTCCTTTCTTTTTCCTGTCTTTCCTTTCTTTCTCTTTCTTTCTTTTCTTTCTTTTTCTTTCTTCTTTCCTTCCTCCCTCCCTCCCTCCCTCCCTTTCTTTTTCCTTCCTTCCTTCCTTCCTTCCTTCCTTCCTTCCTTCCTTCCTTCCTTCCTTCCTTCCTTCCTTCCTTCCTTCCTTTTCTTTCTTTCTTTTCTTTCTTTCTTTTCTTTCTTTCTTTCTTGACGGAGTCTTGCTCTGTCACCCAGGCTGGAGTGCAGTGGCCGGATCTCAGCTCACTGCAAGCTCCGTCACCCGGGTTTACACCATTCTCCTGCCTCAGCCTCCTGAGTAGCTGGGACTACAGGCGCCCACCACCTCGCCCGGCTAGTTTTTTGTATTTTTTAGTAGAGACGGGGTTTCACCATGTTAGCCAGGTTAGTCTCGATCTCCTGACCTCGTGATCTGCCCGTCTCGGCCTCCCAAAGTGCTGGGATTACAGGTGTGAGCCACCGCGCCCGGCCTTTTTTTTTTTTCTTAGACAGAGTCTGGCTCTGTCGCCCAGGCTGGAGTGCAGTGGCACAACCTTGGCTCACTGCAACTTCCGCCTCCTGAGTTCAAGTGATTCTCTTGCCTCAGCTTCCCCAATAGGTGGAATTACAGGTGCCTGGCACCAAACCCAGCTAATTTTTTTGGTTTTGTATTTTTAGTAGAGATGGAGTTTCACCATGTTGACCAGGCTGGTGTCAAACTCCTGACCTCATGATTTGCCTGCCTCGGCCTCCCACAGTGCTGGGATTACAGACAAGAGCCACCATACCTGACCAGATTTTGGTTTCTAACACCATTCTCCAAATTAAGAAACCAAGGCACCCTGGAGAACTAGTTGATCCTATGACAAGTGCAGCAAATACACAAGATGAACCTGGAGTATTATATATAGTACCAGAAAGTCAGGAAGTACAAAGAGAGAGACAGAGAGCGAGTGAGCGAGCGAGAGAGAATACCCACAATGAGAGGGTATCACAGGGAATCCTGCAGTCAACGAAGAGGGCCCAATAGTCAAAGCTAAAACAATTTGAGCCACAAAATAAAGTAGTATTTGATTATAACCCAAAGTATAAAACAAATATCCATGAGTCCAGGTTGATGTAAAAAATATATTGAGGCCAGGCACAGTGGCTCACGCCTGTCATTCCAGCACTTTGGGAGGTCCTCAGGATCACCTGAGGTCAGGAGTTTGAGAGCTGCCTGGCCAACATGGTGAAATCCCATCTTTACTAAAAATACAAAAAATTGGCCAGGCGTGGTGGCGAGCACCTGTAATCTCAGCTACTCAGGAGGCTGAGGCAGAAGAATTGCTTGAACCCAGGAAGTGGAGGTTGCAGTGAGTTGAGATCCTGCCATTGCGCTGCAGCCTGGGCAACAAGAGTGAAACTCCATGTCAAAAAATATATATATATTGAATAAATTAACAAACAGTAGAGAAGACACAAATGTACCATGCAGAAGAATTTTCTTTTTTTTTTTTTTTTGAGACGGAGTCTCGCTCTATCGCCCAGGCTGGAGTGCAGTGGCCGCATCTCAGCTCACTGCAAGCTCCGCCTCCCGGGTTTACGCGATTCTCCTGCCTCAGCCTCCCGAGTAGCTGGGACTAAAGGCGCCCACCACCTCGCCCAGCTAGTGTTTTGTATTTTTTAGTAGAGACGGGGTTTCACCGTGTTAGCCAGGATGGTTTCGATCTCCTGACCTCGTGATCCACCCGTCTCGGCCTCCCAAAGTGCTGGGATTACAGGCTTGAGCCACCGCGCCTGGCCAAATTTTGAGTAACTTAAGTAGATACTTCACCCTTAATTACATGGAGGATAACTCCCCACTCAGTAAGTGCAGGCTGCATGCAGTCACTTCCTTCATTAGACTACAGTACGGAGGCGCAAAGGAAAAGAGAAACATTACAGTAGAGAAACCTGACAAAGACTACATCAAGACAGGTGATCAAAGTCAATATCCACGGTGATAAACCATGCATGGCCGGGCGCAGTGGCTCAAGCCTGTAATCCCAGCACTTTGGGAGGCCGAGACGGGCGGATCACGAGGTCAGGAGATCGAGACCATCCTGGCTAACACGGTGAAATCCCGTCTCTACTAAAAAAATTTCAATAGTGTCCCACACATCTCTGAGGTTCAGAGAATTACTGCTCAATATTTATTTCTTTGTTCTTCATATTGTATCATTTCTATTTATCTGTCTTCAATTTCACTGATTATTTTTTCTCTAGTCTGTAACTGAGTACAATCAGTACATTTTTCATTTTAGATGTTGCATATGCATTTAAGATTTCCATTTGCTTTTTTTAAAAAAATAATTTCTTCTCTTCTGATGAGGACTTGAATCTTTCCATTAATTTTAAGAGTACTTACCTTTATTTTATAGTTTTGAGAATGGTTATAATAGATGCTTTCTCTCTAAATTTTAAATCTCATTATAACTTTAACCAGAATTAAATTTTTTTTCTTTTTTTTTGGAGATGGAGTCTTGCTCTGTTGCCCAGGCTGGAGTGCAGTGGCACAATCTCGGCTCACTGCAAGCTCCTCCTCCCGGGTTCACACCATTCTCCTGCCTCAGCCTCCTGAATAGTTAGGACTACAGGCACCCACCACCATGCCCAGCTAATTTTTGTATTTTTGGTAGAGACGGGGTTTCACCTTCTTAGCCAGGATGGTCTCAATCTCCTGACCTCATGATCCGCCCGCCTCGGCCTCCCAAAGTGCTGGGATTACAGGCGTGAGTCACCGCACCTGGCCAACTAGAATTAAATTTTAACCAAACTTCTAATTAAAGCATAAATTGTTCCTTCATGTGGGTCATTTCAAGGCTGGATTGTTGCTTATCTTTTCCCTTGAGAGTTTGTCAGAGTTGTCTTACGTTCTACTGCATAATTGTGGAGAGTATCCTGGACAGTTTGCTTATTATGTTGTGAGATTCTGGTTCTTACTAAAATTTGCCAGAGAATGTTCATGTTGTTGTTATTGTTGTTGTATTAAGCATTCAACATAGTTTAGGTTAAACCACGTTTTGTCTTCTTTTCTTTCTTTTTTTTTTTTTTTTTTTCCTGAGACGGAGTCTCATACTGTCGCGTAGGCTGGAGTGCAATGGCGCAATCTCAGCTCACTGCAGCCTCCACCTCCCGGGTTCAAGCGATTCACTTGCCTCAGCCTCCCAAGTAGCTGGGATTACAGGCACCACCACCATGCCTGGCTAATTTTTTGTATTTTTAGTAGAGATGGGGTTTCACTATGTTGGCCAGGCTGGTCTTGAACTCCTGACCTTGTGATCCGCCCACCTTGGCCTCCCAAAGTGCTGGGATTACAGGTGTGAGCCACTGCACCCGGCCCTGTCTTGTTTTCTTTGGCAGTTGTTCCAATCTCAGTGCAGTTTTCAAGCCATTGTTATGCTGGTGTGTCCACATGGCTCATGTACCACTTGGGTAAATCTGGGAGTTGAGCCGTGGTTTATATTATAGTTCAGTTCTCAAAGCCCTTGCTCTGCTTCTGTGCATGCATAGCTCAGGGTGATCGTAAGTCCATTCTGTGCATGCATAGCTGAGGGTGATCCTAGGAGTTACGTTAGTTCATACATCCATTTAAGTGATCCCGTTTAGCTTTCTCCTCTGCGGGATTTTGCAGGGTTCCATTTTCATGCATCTATCAATGTCGCAGCCCCCTGTGCTGCTGTGCAGTTACACGCGTCTAGGTCAGCCTTTCAAGTGAAGTACGGGAAGAAACAAAAAGAGGTATTTCCCATACTTTTCAGACACAGGAGCCTGTTTCCTCTTCCTCTGCCCAGTGAGCCAAGTGATTTCTCAGGGCTTTAGGTCCCTCTGCCACTGTTGAGGCTGCAGGACAGCTTTGCAACTGGGGGGAGAAAAACAGAACAAACCAAGGATGATCCCCTTACTCCTTGATGTGCAGGAGACACCTTTCCCACTAGCCTAGCTAGACATTTAGGTGGTTTATCACAGCCTTTTTACTTTCAGTGCCTGCTAGACAGTTCTGACTCCACCTGCCCCTGGGTAAACCAGAAGAAAGAGGAGGAAAATTAACTTGCTATAGTCACCCCATTGAAACGGCCTTTGCAAAAATCATAACTGAGAAAATTATGACAGTGAAACAGATCAGACCTAGCCGACCACACCTTGCTTCTAATCCTCTAAGGTGTCTTTGTTCATTCCTGGCCATAGGTCAAACTAGCCTTGGGGAAGAATTGTTTATAGTTTAAATTCTGAAATAAAACTGATAACAGTCTTTTCCTGAAAAAAAAAAAAAAAAACCTTCTTGCCTAGGGGCTGTCCTGCCTTTGTAGGACTAACAAATTAGCTACAAGAGGAGAGATTACAGTTTAGGGGCCAAGAATCTGAACCTCCCCAAGGTGCTTCTGGGAATAAAATCACTGTTGCAAAACTTAAGATCAGTGCTTGAGATATTTTGCAGACCCTGAATTCCGATGCAGCAGATGACACCACCCAGACTGATAATCTGGCCCAACCAGTCCTGTGATCCCATCCAGGAAGAGAAATCAGCACGAACTCACTTCCACCCCCATGGTTCCATGTCCAACCCAACCAATAAGCACTCCCTACTTCCTGAGCCCATAACCACCAAATCATTCTTAAAAACTGTGATCCCCGGCCGGGCATGGTGGCTCACGCCTGTAATCCCAACACTTTGGGAGGCTGAGGCGGGTGGATCACTTGAGGTCAGGAGTTTGAGATCAGCCTGGTCAACACCGTGAAATCCCATCACTACTAAAAATACAAAAATTACCCTGGCGTGGTGGCATGTGCCTGTAATCCCAGCTACTTGGGAGGCTGAGTCAGGAGAATTGCCTGAACCTGGGAGGCGAAGGCTGCAGTGAGCCGAGATCGCACCACTGCACTCTAGCCTGGATGACAGAGCGAGACTCCATCTCAATAGATAGATAGATAGATAGAATAAAATAAAATAAAGCTTCTTAAAAACAATAGGAAACCTCCTGAAAACCTCTTCAGAAAAATAGCCACAGGTGCATGTTTGGCTCATGTTTTTCCCAGAAACAACCTAAATCTGGCTTCATAAACCTCAATTGATGTATTTGCCCCAGTCACTCATGTTGTAACTAGCAAAAGGGCCCAGCTGCTCACCGCTTGTAGAAAGAAGTCAAAATAATAATGACACGTGATTTTAAAAAGCAAGAATTTTATAATCTATGCTAGCAAGAGCAAGAGCAGAGAGCAATTCCACTTTTCCATGTGAGGAAAACCAGGTTTTTCGTTGTTATTTTTTGTTTTTTGAGACGGTGTCTTGCTCTGTTGCCCAATCTGGCTGGAGTTTAGTGGCGCAATCTCAGCTCACTGCAACCTCCACCTTCTGAGTTCAAGCAATTCTCCTGCTTCAGCCTCCAGAGTAGCTGGGACTACAGGCACATGCCACCATGCCCGGCTAATTTTTTGTATTTTTAGTAGAGATGGGGTTTCACTGTGTTAGTCAGGATAGTCTCCATCTCCTGACCTCGTGATCCTCCTCCGGCCTCGACCTCCCAAAGTGCTGCAATTACAGACGTGAGCCACTGCACTTGCCTGAACGCAGGGTTTTTTTGGTTGTTGTTTTTGTTTTTTGGCATATGAAAGAGAGGATATGGAAGGCAAAAAAGGCAGGGGGGCTGGGAGGTGTCAGGTGGTTTGACCAGTGGCTTGTCTTGAATTATTTTTCCAACTGTGGAAGTGGCCGGCGCTATCATGGCTGGAGGAGGTGCATGGTTCACATCAGGATCTGACTACTGAAGCTTCTAAGGAAATATGTGACCAGATAAGTGAGTATGGTGTGTGCCTACCAAACAGCTAGGTAAATAAATGTGCATAAGGCATGGGGGCATAGAATAGGAAAAGAAAGCGGGTGGAGGTTCACAGCGCATTCCAAGGCTGAATTTTTGTTGTTGTCGATTTCAAGAGGCCAGGAAACACTTCAGCATTTTGTCTCAAAGTTACATCTTCAGATTAGCAGGGGAGAGGAAAGGGGAAAGGAAAAAAAGTTTTAAAATGCGGTTTGAGGTTAGGCTGCTAAGCTGCTGGATTACAGGTTCAGTTTATATTTGAACATGTGGGGTATGGATATCTATTTTAAAAATCTAGAGTATCTTGGTCAGACACAGTGACTCATGCCTGTAATTCCAGCTCTCCGGGAGGCTGACGTGCCTGGATCATGAGGTCAGAAGTTCAAGACCAGCCTGGCCAAGATGGTGAAACCCTGTCTCTACGGAAAATAAAAAAATTAACTGAGTGCAGTGGCGAGCGCCTGTAGTCCCAGCTACTTGGGAGGCTGAGGCAGGAGAATTGCTTGAACCCAGAAGTGAGGTTGCAAGTGAGCCGAGATTGCACTACAGCCTGGCGACAGAGTGAGTGAGACTCCATCTCAAAAAAAAGAAAAAAGAAAAAAAAATCTAGAGTGTCTTGTACATATCCTTTAATAACCTACTTTTCAAAACTTAATATATTTTAGATACATATGTATATATGTATATACTTGCATCCTTTTTTTTTTTTTTTTTTTTTTGAGACGGAGTCTCACTCTGTCACCCAGGCTGGAGTGCTGTGTCCGGATCTCAGCTCACTACAAGCTCCGCCTCCCAGGTTCACGCCATTCTCCTGCCTCAGCCTCCCGGGTAGCTGGGACTACAGGCGCCGCCACCTCGCCCGGCTAGTTTTTTGTAGTTTTTTTTAGTAGAGACGGGGTTTCACCGTGTTTAGCCAGGATGGTCTCGATCTCCTGACCTCGTGATCCGCCCCTCTCGGCCTCCCAAAGTGCTGGGATTACAGGCTTGAGCCACCGCGCCCGGCCTATACTTGCATCCTTAAAATCGACTGGCGATGATAAATAAAACCAAGGAATTTCTATCAATATATAAACGTTCTTCTCAGAAAAGGCGGGCTCTTTGCTCCTCAGGTTGATAGAGATGATGCAGATGGTGGCAGAGGCTTCCATTTTTTGATCATTTGTTGTGGGACCTGCCTGTGTTTCAAGCTCGATACAACTTCTCCCACTTAACCGTCACAGCTCATGTGGGGGTCCTGCCGGGACCTCCACTGCAGACAGCAAAAGAGGAGAAAACTGGTATCTTCTGAATTCTTTTGGCAGAAGGAGAAGGGAAGAGGGCTCCTGTGCAGGGCATGCAGGAAGGCAGAAGGAGTATGGAGAAGGGGAAGGGACAGTGTGTAATGCCCCTCTCTGCTGAGCCACATGGTTGGAATGAAGCCTCAGAGCAGAGGTGGCAGAGCCAGAAATCCTAGGATCTGGTGTCAGAGGGACACAGGGCCCAGCTGCTAATGTGTGACCCAGAGCAGTGGAGGACACCTAGGTTGTGCCCTGGCACAGAGCTTTCTACTATCCTGGCATCTGAGCCCTGGGGACTAGGGCAGTGCGGTCAGTGCCCTCAGCTGGACACAGACCCGTGGAGCAGAGCTTGAAAAAGAAGGGCCCCTGAGCCCATAGGATCCGGAGACCCAACAACCAGGGAGGCCTGGGAGAGGGAGAAGGACGCCCTCAGCTAGCACATGGGGGCTTGAGGTCCTGATGACTGTTAAGGGACCTCCTCTGATCTCCCCACTGGTGACACCCAGCACGTGCAGGCCTCCTTCCTGACTTCTCTGCCAACCTTTTCCCCAGCCTTAAAACTTCCTCGGCCGGGCACAGTGGCTCACGCCTGCAATCCCAGCACTTTGGGAGGCTGAGACGGGCGGATCACGAGGTCAGGAGCTCGAGACCATCCTGGCTAACACAGTGAAACCCTGTCTCTACTAAAGATACAAATATTAGCCGGTCATGAGGCAGGAGCATTGCTTGAAACAGGGAGGTGGAGGTTGCAGTGAGCCAAAATCATGCCATTGCACTCCAGCCTGGGTGACAGGGCAAGGTTCTGTCTAAAAAAAAAAAAAAGAGAGAGAGAGAGAAAGAGAGAACAGTCTTCAATCCTGAATCTTTTGGGCCTGTAAATTGGAAATAAAAAATTATAGAATAGTAAATTTTAAAATGTTGGTTATGAAGGACAAGAAAACCTCACACATCCACTGTCTCAATTATTTTCTAAAAGAAAGGCCATCTCTTGGGAGGCCGAGACGGGCAGATCATGAGGTCAGGAGATTGAGACCATCCTGACTAACATGGTGAAACCCCGTCTCCACTAAAAATACAAAAAAAAAAAATTAGCCAGGCGTGGTGGGAGGCACCTGTAGTCCCAGCTACTCGGGAGGCTGAGGCAGGAAAATGGCAGGAACCCGGGAGGTGGAGCTTGCAATGAGCTGAGATCACGCCACTGCACTCCAGCCTGGGCGACAGAGAGAGACTCCATCTCAAAAAAAAAAAAAAAAAAAAAAAGAAAGAAAGAGAAAGGCCATCTTAACGTAACCGAACACAAGTCTGGCTGCTCACCAGTCAGGAGCCAAAATGCAAGAAGTGAAGGTGGTGAAAGGAAAGTAACTTTCTTTACATGTTAGCAGTTAGGAAATGACTAGGCTCATGCCTCCCAGAGACCATGTTAAGTTTTAGGGCTGAGTGAAGGGGTTTAAAAAGGGAAACTTGGCATGGGGAGCACGCAGGGGTGGTGAAGGGTACAGAGTCTATATGTCTTCTCCCAGTGGCTATTTTGAGTTATTGTCCCCTGGAGCACAGGTGGGGGCCATCATGTCTGGCTGAGGTGTAGCTTATTCTCCATGAGACTATCCCCCTAGAGAGGGGAGAATTCTGTAGCTGGATCTTCATGCCTGGTTTATCTTCCTTCCTTCCTTCCTTCCTTCCTTCCTTCCTTCCTTCCTTCCTTCCTTCCTTCCTTCCTTCCTTCCTTCCTTCCTTCCTTCCTCCCTCCCTCCCTCCCTCCTTCCTTCCCTCCTTCCTTCCCTCCTTCCCTCCTTCCCTCCCTCCTTCCTTCTTTCCTCCCTCCCTCCCTCCTTCCTTCTTTCCTCCCTCCCTCCCTCCCTCCCTTCCTTCCTTCCTTTTTATTTATTTGAGATGGAGTCTCTCTCTGTCACCCAGGCTGGAGTGCAGTGGTGCGATCTCAGCTCACTGCAACCTCCGCCCCATGGGTTCAAGCAATTCTTCTGCCTCAGCCTCCCTAGTAGCTGGGATTACAGGTGCCTGCCACCATGCCTGGCTAATTTTTGTATATATATATATGTATGTGTATATATATATATATATATATATATATATTTTCTTGTAGAGATAGGGTTTTGCATGTTGGCCAGGCTGGTCTCGAACTCCTGACCTCAGGTGATTAACCTGCCTCGGCCTCCCAAAGTGCTGAGATTACAGGCATGAGCCACCACGCCGGGCCATGCTTGGTTTATTTTCAAATTAGCCCCCCCTGGAGTTTCTAAACAGGCACATAATTAGAAAAACTAGCATGGTACAAGGAGTATCTGGGAGGAAGAGAGTGAAACAAAGGGTTTCAAAGTACATTTCAAGGCTAAGGCTAGAAAATTTTTTTTAAAAAGTTTAAAATGTATTTTAAAGCTGAGCTACTTAGTCATATTAACACCAAAAGAGTAAGAAGGACATACTTCAGAAAAACCTATGGCTCTGTCCAGGCAGGGACAGTTGATGTCCTCACACTGACACTTTTACTGCGGAAAACTTCGGACGGATGGGAGTCTTGTCTTCAATACTTGCTAGCTGTGTGACCCTGGGCAAGCAGCTTCATCCCTTGGTGCTTCACTGCCCCCTTCACAAAGCTGTTACGATGAAATGCTTTGATCTACATAAAGCACTTAGCAGAGTGGCTCGGCAAGCCACAGTGGTTAGTATACAGTCGGTTCTCTGTATCCGTGGGTTCTGTATCTGTGGATTCAAACAACCAACTGAACATGTACAAATACTTTTTTTTTGTCATTATCCTTTAAACCAAGCTTGTCCAACCCACACCCCTGTGGGTCTCATGTGGCCCAGGACAGCTTAGAATGTGGCTTTGAATCTCATAAACTTTCTTAAAACATTATGAGATATTTTGGGGATTTTTTTTTTCTTTTAGCTCATCAGCTATCATTAGTGTTGGTGTATGTTATTATTATCTTTGAGACAGAGTTTTGCTCTTGTTGCCCAGGCCAGAGTGTGGTGGCACAATCTCAACTCACTGCAACCTCCCTTTCCAGGATTCAAGTGATTCTCCTGCCTCAGCCTCCCAAGTAGCTGGGATTACAGGCGTGTGCCACCACGCCCAGTTAATTTTTTGTTGTTGTTTGTTTTTTAGACGGAGTCTCGCTCTGTCGCCCAGGCTGGAGTGCAGGGGTGCGATCTCGGCTCACTGCAAGCTCCACCTCCCGGGTCCCTGTCATTCTCCTGCCTCAGCCACCGTGCCCGGCTAATTTTTTGTAGTTTAGTAGACACAGGGTTTCACCATGTTAGCTAGGATGGTCTCGATCTCCTGACCTCATGATCCGCCCGCCTCGGCCTCCCAAGCTGCTGGGATTATAGGCGTGAGCTACGGCGCCTGGCCGTGTTAGTGTATTTTATGTGTGGCCCAAGATTCAGTGTGGCCCAGGGAAGTCAAAAGATGGGACATTCCTGCTTTAAACAACACAATATAACAAGTACTTACAAAGTATTTACATAGTATTAGGTATCACAACTAATCTAGTGATGATTTAAAGGCATACAGGAGGATGGGCATAGGATGTATGCAAATACAACACTACTTTATATCAGGGACTTGAGCATCCACAGATTTTGGTATCCGTGGGAGACTGCGGAACCAATCCCTGTGGATACCTAAGGACTGTATGTTTGACCTCGTTTTTATTAACCTGAGACAATAGCACCACCTCGTGGTTCTTTGTCCCAGGCACAGACAAGCTGAGCCCGTGGAACAAAAATGAGCCTTCCACAGATGGCAAAGGGGAAACCTTGTCTCATGGCCAAGGCTGAGGCTGGAGCAGAGAGAAAGAAAAGTCCTATTTGTTCATGTAAACACTCCAGGCTCAGACAGGGCCATCTCCTTGAGAATAAAGTTTGTTTCTGGGGAACTACTGTCCAAGCTGTTAACCCCTAGAAGAGGGACAAAAAATGAAATCTCTCTCCTTGGGCCTCCTCTACCTGCAGAGCTCCGTTCTTGGGGCGGGTAACGCTGTCTGTTCACAGTGGCTGGCAGGACAGTGGGGCTTTGGCCCCGTCGCCCATAGAGGTAAGGGCTGAGGGAGACACTGCTGTCAGCCACAGCCCTTCCTGCCTCTTGTTTTCCTTTGATGTCTGCAGAATGAAAAAGGCAAAACAGGCCAGGCATGGTGGGCTGTAATCCCAGCATTTTGGGAGGCTGAGGCGGGTGGATCACGAGGTCAGGAGTTCAAGACCATCCTGGCCAAGATGGTGAAATCCTGTCTCTACTAAAAATACAAAAATTAGCCAGGCATGGTGGTGTGCACCTGTAATCCCAGCTACTTGGGAGGCTGAGGCAGGAGAATCACTTGAACCCGGGAGGTGGAGGTTGCAGTGAGCCGAGATTGTGCCACTGCACTCACTCAAGCCGGGTGACAGAGCAAGACTCCATCTCAAAAAAACAAACAACAACAACAAAAAAAAAAAAAAAATGAAAGAAAAAGGGAAAACAGACAGAATACGGGACTCTCTGTGATGGTCACAAAACAGTGGCAAATGTCAGCTCTCTGCGGTCCTCAATAAGAGTTTTGCACTGATGAAGGCATCAGCCATTGGAAACAGCAATTTGTCCTTCAAAAAGTAGTTGCAGGAGTCTATCAGACCTGAAAGTGAATGTGAGCACTCCTTTTACCTTCCTTCCCCAGAGTGAGAGATGGACAGGGATTTTTCTTTCCTGACTCAGTTTGCAGGCTTTCGGCCTGTAAGCTTGGGAAGGAACCCAGGTAAGGGATAAAGGAGGTTGGCTCTGGGGATAGGGTAGGCTTGCCTTCTAATCCCACTTCTGTCACCTGCTGACTGTGTGACCTTGGGCAAGTCACTGTCCTTTCAGTTTGAATATTATGCCTAGACTATAATTTTTGGTATTTATCTTGCTTAGTGTTCTATGAACTTCCTGGATCTGTGATTTAATTTCTGTTTTTAATTTTGGAAAATTTTCTGTCGTTATTATTTCAAATACTTCTGTTCCTTTCTCTCTTTCTTTCCTTATGATATTCCCATTATGCACGTTACACTTTTTATAGTTATCCCAGTTCTCGGGATATATTTTGCTTTGTCTTTTTATTCCTTTTTCTCTTTGCACTTTTTTTTTAAAAACAGAGTTTTGCCTTTGTTGCCCAGGCTGGAGTGCAATGGCTCGATCTCAGCTCACTACAACCTCTGCCTCCCAGGTTCAAGCAATTCTCCTGCCTCAGACTCCCAAGCAGCTGGTATTACAGGCACGCATCACCACACCTGGCTAATTTTTTTTTTTTTTTTTTTTTAGTAAAGATGGGGTTTCAGCATGCTGGCCAGGCTGGTCTCGAACTCCTGACCTCAGGTGATCCGCCCACCTCAGTCTCCCAAAGTGCTGGGAATGCAGGCCTGAGCCACCCCAGCCAGCTGGCCAGGAATGTTCAAGTGCTTAGCAGGTTCAGGCTTTTCAAATATTTAGAATATTTTCAAGATACAGTAAGCAAATATGTTACTGCTGCCCTACAGACAGTGCAGAATTTTTTGAGACAGAGTCTCACTCTGTCACCCAGGCTGGAGTGCAGTGGTGTGATCATAGTTCACTGCAGCCTTGAGCTCCCAGGCTCCTCCTGTCCTCCTGCCTCAGCCTCCCAAGCACCTGGGACTACAGGTGTGCACCACCATCCTAGTTAATTTTTAATTTTTAATTTTTTTTAGAGATGGTGTCTTGATATGTTGCCCTGGCTCGTCTTGAACTACTGGGCTCAAACAATCCTCCTGCCTCAGCCTCCCAAAGTGCTGGGATTACAGGCATGAAACACTGTGCCTGGCCAACAGTGCACATCTGAGTCTGGAATTCAAGCTGAGAACGCATGCAGATTTCTATAGGATAATGGTGCAATTTCAAAGCAACAAGACAAAGATTAGTTAAGAAACAGTGCAAGATAACTATTTCTCTCATGATTAACAGGTATTCAGTGTGTACATCAAGGATCTGAATGTAACTGTGATAAAATATTAAAGAATTGGTGATTTAAAAAATGTGTCTAGGCTAGGCCAGGCGTGGTGGCTCATGCCTGTAACCCCAGCTCTTTGGGAGGCTGAGGCAGGTGGATCACAAGGTCAGGAGATCGAGACCATCCTAGATAACACGGTGAAACCCCATCTGTACTAAAAACATACAAAAAAATTAGCCAGACCTGGTGGCGGGCGCCTGTAGTCCCAGCTACTCAGGAGGCTGAGGCAGGAGAATGGCGTGAACCCGGCAGGCAGAGCTTGCAGTGAGTGGAGATCGCACAGCTGCACTCCAACCTGGGCAACAGAGCGAAACTCCGTCTCAAAAACCAAAAAAAAATCCTGGCTTGGCATGATGGCTCACACCTGTAATCCCAGAAATTCGGGAGGCTGAGGTGGGATGATCACTTGAGCTCAGGAGCTCAAGACGAGCCCAGGCAACATGGCGATACCCCGTCTCCACAAAAAATACTAAAAAATTAGCCAGGGGTAGTGGCAGCGCCTGCAGTTCCAGCTACTCTGGAGGCCAAAGTGGGAGGATTTCTTGAGCCCGAGAGGTTGAAGTGGGAGGGTTGTTTTTTTCCCCCATTAAGTTGTAGGAATTTATTTTAAATAACCGACAGTTGATTAAAAAGGAATTCATGATAAAAATAGAAGATACTTGAGGAAAGACGTAGGAAATGGACTCTGCACACACACTAAACTAACAATGCCTCTAAAACTAGTGATTATAGCAAAAAAGTCTTCACATTAAAATTCTGCTTTTTATGTTTTTTTTCCCATTTTTTACACAATTATGAAAGAAAAAATAAAAGCCCTAAAATCGTGATTATTTTTCCTTTTTTTTTTTGGACCAAATACTCATTTTCCTCTAAATTTATTGACCTGTGGAACTTTTTATATAATAAAATCTTTCAAGTGAAAGATTAGGGTTAAAAAGAAAAAGATGGATATCTTAAAGCACAGCAAATGCTCAGAAAAAAGGATGATGGGAAAATGGTTTCAGTCACTGATTATTTCATTATCCTTAGGCTCACTCACCCTTCATCCCTCCCCAAACCCAATCTACACGATCTTTAAGATCAAGAAAAAGATATATATATATATATTTTTTTTTTTTTTTTTTTTGAGACGGAGTCTTGCTCTGTCACCCAGGCTGGAGTGCAGTGGCCGGATCTCAACTCACTGCAAGCTCCGCCTCCCGGGTTTACGCCATTCTCCTGCCTCAGCCTCCCGAGTAGCTGGGACTACAGGTGCCCGCCACCTCGCCCGGCTAGTTTTTTGTATTTTTTAGTAGAGATGGGGTTTCACCGTGTTAGCCAGGATAGTCTCGATCTCCTGACCTCGTGATCCGCCCCTCTCGGCCTCCCAAAGTGCTGGGATTACAGGCTTGAGCCACCGCGCCCGGCCTAAAGTGATCACTTTGTCGGCCTTTAGTTTGCAACTGAAAACATAGTTCTGGGTCCTCAGGGGGCTCATGTCCATGTCCATCGAATCTTCCATCAGGAGTCAGCACACACTTAGGTGGGAGAGAAAGCAGACGGAGATAAACCGACGCTGCTCCAGAGAACAGCTGCGCAGGACTGCATCACACCAGGGCTAAATATTTTTAAATAATTAAAAAGAAATAAAAATTTGCATTTAAAAAGGAAGACTCAAGTCAGGAAATAATTTCCCATCATGCTTTTCTGTGAACAGGTGTCTGAACCAAAACACTGTCAAAGCCATGACTGCTTCAAGTTTAATGAAAATTGATCCTCATGATAATAGAGTGATGACTCTAACAGATGCGCTGGGGTTTTTGTTGTACTTAATTTTAAATTCCTGAAATGGGGGAGAGGGGAGGGAATTTAGGAATTTATTTATATTAAAATACAGAAGTTATTGCAAAACCCTAACTGTAAAAACGTACCAATATAATCAGACTTTGCATACAGTAGCTAAGAAAATTCAAACATTTCAGTGAAACAGTGAATTTGCCTGGAAGAATGCTGACAAATTCCTATCCACTTGCCCTCTTGAAAATGAAAACCAAATTCAAAACAAATCATACAGCTAGAATTTTGATATCTGAAATATTTTTAAATAAGTTGTCCATAGGACAACTGGCTCAGCTCTCCCTTATATTTATTATCTCCAGGTTTATCTTTTCTCAAAGATGTTGGTTTGTTAAGACTTGCTGCCTCTCTCCCCCAGGCACGAGGGCAAGCGAGGCTCAATTTATCTATTTTTCCAAACCACACTGTTCCTTCTCACAGAACTCTGTCCTTTGAGACTGGCTAAAACTCGTAGTCTTCATCGACTATGTCAATGGCAGGCAAACTTTTCCCGCTGGGTTTTGTTGTAAATCTTCTCAACTGGGACGCCTGGAAGTGGGAGGATTTCTTGAGCCTAGGAGGTTGAGGTGGCAGTGAGTGGAGATTGCATTGTTGCACTCCAGCCTGGGCAAAAGAGACAGACCCTGTCTCAAAACACACACACACACACACACACACACACACACACACACACACACACACACACACACGGCAAGGCCAAAAAGAATGACAGAAACCTGGAATAGGTCCGGCGCGGTGGCTCACGCCTGTAATTCCAGCACTTTAGGAGGCAGAGGCGGGTGAGGTCAGGAGTTCGAGACCAGTGTGGCCAATGTGGTGAAACCCTGTCTCTACAAAAAATACAAAATTTAGCCAGGTGTGGTGATGCGCACCTGTAGTCCCAGCTACTCAGGAGGCTGAGGCAGGAGAATGGTGTGAACCCAGGAGGTGGTGCTTGCAGTGAGCGGAGATCAGGCCACTGCACCACTCCAGCCTGGGCGACAGAGTGAGACTCCGTCTCAAAATAAAAAAAGAAAAGAAAAGAAAAGAAAAACCTGGAATAAATAGATGAAAAAACGGATACAAGAGATAAGGTTTTTAAAATTTTATTTATATTTTTATTTTTAAGAAATACTGGAAAGCTTACCCATGACAGCGGATCCACTTGTAGAGATCTGTGCTTATGAGATGAGTAAGGGTGCATCCAGGTTTGAGTCCATGGACGGTCATAGCAGCTGCATTTAGTTACACAGGCCACACCAGGGAGTTGGTTAAAGCTACTAAGTGGTAATGGCTGCATCCTGGGGCTCCAAGTGCACATCGTTTTATAAGGGCACCTGGCAGGTAAATCCGGGAATGGTTAATGGGTGAGACATGGTGAGGCAGGAAGGCAGGGCAAGCTGGCCCCACTCCCATCCCTGGGAGACTTGGCGGCATCTCTGAGCCCGCCAGGTGCAGCTCATCGTGGCCTCTTTGGGCCGGATGGAGGCGGCGCCCGAAGAGGCCGGGACCCCAGGGTTGAAATTGAATTGTGGCGGGGGCGATGCCTGCCTTCCTGAGGGTGCGGCACGTCTTGCGGGAGGCTGGGCTGGTCAGTCTGTTTCCCCGGGCCCTTTTGGTGACCGGTGCGGCGCACGGGGCTGTGTGCCCAGAAAGGCAGGAGGATCTCCCTCTTGGAAAGGGGCTTTGCGCCTCTGACCCCGCGGAAATCAGCGCCGGGACGCTGCGGGGTTGGGACCAGGGACCCGAAGCCACAGAGCGCCAGTGTGTAGCGCACCGATCTCCCTCATTCTTGTGGAAGGAGGGCAGGTGAGCTGTGGGAGCAGAGTCCAAAGGGCCCAGGCCAGAGATGGGTGGGCGGAGGACCCCCTCAGGATGCGGAAGCTCAGGTTTAAGTGTAGGGTGGGAGGGCCTGGGGGCACTTGGGCTCCTTGCTGTGCTTGTGGTGGTGCCTTGGAGATGAGAAGATCCCAGTACTCACCTGACTCATACAGACAAGACTCATACAGACAAATGTAGTAACCCCCAGTGTCTTGTGAGTCTCTGTGTGGAAGATAACCATAGTTTCCTTAAATTTCTAGAAAAGTTTGGCCGGGCGCGGTGGTTCACACCTGTAATCCCAGCACTTTGAGAGGCTGAGGCGGGTGGATCACCTGAGGTCAGGAGATCGCGACCAGCCTGGCCAACATGGTGAAACCCCCTCCCTACTAAAAATACAAACATTAGGCCAGGCGTGGTGACGTGAGCCTGTAATCCCAGCTACTCAGGAGGCTGAGGCAGGAGAATCGCTTGAGCCTGGGAGGTGGAGATTGCAATGAGCAGAGATTTCACCACTGCACTCCAGCCTGGGCAACAGAGTGAGACTGTGTCTTAAACAAAAACCTAGCTGGGTGCGGTGGCGTGTGCCTGTAATCCCAGCTACTCAGGAGGCTGAGGCAGGAGAATTTCTTGAGCCAGGGAGGCAGAGGTTGCAGTGAGCCAAGATTGCACCATTACACTTCAGCCTGGGCGACACAGCAAGACCCTGTCTCAAAAAGTTTTACTAGGTCTCCTGTCTTTTATTACAGGATGCTTCTCTGCTGACTCGGAGCAGTCAGTCTTTTTGGTGTCATAGGAGAATGTGTGTTGTTAGTAATCAGATGCTTTATTGGAAGTAATAGTCACACAGGAAGAAAAATATTACCAGTTGCTATGGTTTGGATATGGCTTGTCCCCACCAAAATTCAGGCTGAAATTTGATCTCCAATGTGGCATTAGAAAGTGGGGCCTACTGGGAGGTGTGTGGGTCCTGGGGGTGGAATCCTTATGAATAGGTTAATTCCCTGCCTTGGAGGTGAGTTGGATTAGTGCCTGCCTGAGCTGGTTGTTAGAGTCCAACTTCCTCAGTTTTTCTTGTTTCACTTCTTGCCATGTGGTCTTTGTCCACACCTCTCCCCAACTTTCACTTTCTACCATGAGTTGAAGCAGCGAGACCCTCACTAGATGGGGTGCCCAGTCTTGGACTTTCCAGCCACCAGAATGATGAGCCAAACACACCTCTTCCTTTATAAATTACCCAGCCTCAGATATTCTGTTGTAGCAACACTGAAAAGAGTAAGACACCAGGCAACTCCACAGAGATGTCTAATATAACTGTGTTCTTCAGAGTCATCACCTTCAGGACCACAATGCCTGGTAGGGCCAGGACTCGCGCCCAAGGCAGAGCCCGCTGCAGGGAGAGCGACCAACAAGAGGCACCTGGGGGACCCGGAGCACCTGGATCAGCTACAGTGAGCCCTGTAACGTTCGTTGTTTTCTTTCTGCAAGAGATACGTGCCTGTACTGAAAAGAACAGAATTGGTTGTTGAGCCAGGCTAGTTCAGGTATAGTGCTAAGTGAGGACTAAAAAAGTTCGTAAGTCAGGCTCTATAGATGGCAGCATGGGGAGGCTTTACTAGGATGTACTCTCTACTGCTTCCTTCTCACATTTTCACATGTGCAAGCAGACTGACTTTCAGCCAAAAGTGGATGCAAAGGTTTCTAGATCTCTTGGCTTCTGCCAGGGTCTCCTCTTTGGAAGTGACCCAGAATGAGCAACTTCCTGAATGTCCTGGCACAGCCTGAGTTAGACAGAATTTCCAGTCGTGTTGAAAACTTGTTATGCCTGCTCTGTTTTGTCTTCTCTTATTGCATATCCACTTTGCCTTCACACAATAGGATCCATAGTGGTGCTGAGGGGCCCCACCTGACATCCTCCAGGGCGACCCTATACTGCATGGAAGCAGCATGCCACCCTCCAGGTCCACTTATTGTGCGGTGTGATTGTTGCTCCTCTCTCCTTCTCCTAAGCCCTCCAACCTCAATTCCTTCTCCTGGTCCTAATTCTCAGTTTTCAACATCGACTTCTGTGTCACTGAGATAAAGCATCCAGTGAGAGTGTCAGTGGCTCCCCGTCTTGTCTCCTCACTCATGAGCCATAGTCCAACCCCTCACTGGAGATCCTAGGGCACCATCTTTGTTCCTACCTAAAGCAAATATCTCTACTTAGCCCCTTAGCCAGTCCTCTGTCTAGGGCATGTCTCCTGCAACTTTCCTTTCTGTCTCCCAAGTCAGCAGGTGTGTTCTCCTAAATCATTCCCATCGTCTATAGACTCACTGAGTTCACTCCCATTCATCAGGAAACCTTCCCTGGGCCCTTCCACTCTGCCAGATTCACAGGGCAGCTTTCCTCAGACTTGCCCCTTCACATTTCCTCGGCACATTTGCGACCTCTTTTCTCCTGATCAACTCGCTCCACTTGGCGTTTAGGTTACCTCCTTCATCACTGACCACCCGTACTTGCTCTCCTTTGTGGAGTTCTCCTCTATGGCCTCTTGATATTGCCAAGCCCCAGCCTTGAGCGACATCTTTTTTCTCCATATTCTCACTCCCTTGGTGAAGTTATCCAGTGTCCAAATGCTATCTGGTGTGTGGACAGATCCCCATATTTATCTCCTTGGCCAGAACCTCTCCTGCACCACCCAACACCCCCACGGGTGTTCACGGACACCTCACACTCCCAATCTGCCCTATCATGCCATATCCACCTCATCAGAAGGACTTCCATTCTTGTTTGCTCAGGCCAAAAATCTATGGTTTCATCCTATCTTTATGACCTCAAGCCCTTCTCAAAAACAATCACAGGGTTTTTCTCTCCAATTTTTTCTTTTCTTTTCTTTTCTTTTTTTGAGATTGAGTCTCGCTCTGTCATCCAGGTTGGAGTTCAGTGGCGTGATTTCGGCTCGCTGCAATCTCCGCCTCCTGGGTTCACACCATTCTCCTGCTTCAGCCTCCCAAGTAGCTGGGACTGCAGGCACCCGCCACCATGCCCGGCTAATTTTTTGTATTTTTAGTAGAGACAGGGTTTCACTGTTAGCCAGGATGGTCTTGATCTCCTGACCTCATGATCCACCCGCCTCAGCCTCCCAAAGTGCTGAGATTACAGGTGTGAGTCACCATGCCAAACCTCTAGTTTTTTTTCTCAAAAACTAATCCAGTATCAGACAATTTCTCACCACCCCTATCCCTGCCTTCTGGCCTGAACAGCTTACATCCCTTGCTATTTCCTTGTCTCTCACTCAGCCTGTTCCCAACACCAAACCTGACAAATCAGTTCATGTCATTCCTCTGCCTGGCATCCTGTCACAGCTGCTTTTTTTTTTTTTTTTTTTTTTTTTAAAGACAGAGTTTCGCTCTTGTTGCCCAGGCTGGAATGCAATGGTGTAATCTCGGCTCACTGCAACTTCTGCCTCCTGGGTTCAAGTGATTCTCCTGCCTCAGCCTCCCGAGTAGCTGGGATTACAGGCATGCGCCACCATGCCCAGTTAATTTTGTATTTTTAGTAGAGATGGGGTTTCTCCATGTTGGCCAGGCTGGTCTCGAACTCCTGACCTCAGGTGATCCGCCCACCTCAGCCTCCCAAAGTGCTGGGTTATAGGTGTGAACCACCGCACCTGGGCTCTGTCACAGGTCTCATTTTATCAGCCAGAAGCAATTTCCTTAAAATGACCTTCCCTTCATCTCACTGACATCTCTCTCCCTTTCCTTCTTCCAGCCATACTGGCTGCCTCATTCTTCCTTGAACATTCCCAGCTGCAGAACTCTGCTCTTTTTCCTTCACCTTTGGCTTGGGTAACTTTGCTAATTCAACTCAGCACCTCCAAGTCTTGGGTTCAATGGCACTTTCTCACTGAGGCCTTCCTTTGCCCCCATTGGCTAGTGAAACCTGCCCCTTCACACCCCACCTTCCCAATCATTTTTCTCCTTGGTTTGTTTTGTTCTTTGTTTGTTTCCTTAGCAATTACCACGCAAGGTGCTATGTATGTTGCTTATTACAACTTAGTTTCTGTCACTGGAATGTGAGCTTTGCAGAGGAAGTTCCTCTGCCTTGTGCCCTGAAAGTGCCATTTGGAGGGAGAATGAACACAGTGGGGCACTGCTCGTTATTTCTATTTCCAAAATCATGCAGACCCAGGAACCCACTCAGTTGCAGCGGACACCCCGGCCACTGAGGGAGGAAGTCCCAGTGGTTAGACCTCTGCAGCCAAGAGGAGCAGCACAGTCTCAAGGTGAAAGGAGGCAAGGACATGAGGGGCAGGGGATGCTTCATGTGTGAAGGGCCACCACAGCGGTAGAAGGTTCTAGACAGAGCCTCAGGACCCCTGTGAGGTTTGCTGGGATGGGAAGTGTGTGCAGCTTGCAACTGTCTCTCCTCGTGCAGTGAATTATCTGATAGTGTTTTCTTCACCTATGTCTTGTGGAAGAGAAATGGAAGTCACTGTTTATTGGCCAGATCAACATAATTGCTTTTCAAATTTAGATGACACATTTGCAGATGATAACTCTAAGTTAACTTAATGGAATTCTAAGAACATCATTTTCGGCCGGGCGCGGTGGCTCAAGCCTGTAATCCCAGCACTTTGGGAGGCCGAGACGGGTGGATCACAAGGTCAGGAGATCGAGACCATCCTGGCTAACACGGTGAAACCCCGTCTCTACTAAAAAAATACAAAAAACTAGCCGGGCGCGGTGGCGGGCGCCTGTAGTCCCAGCTACTCGGGAGACTGAGGCAGGAGAATGGCGTAAACCCGGGAGGCGGAGTTTGCAGTGAGCTGAGATCCGGCCACTGCACTCCAGCCTGGGTGACAGAGCGAGACTCCTTCTCAAAAAAAAAAAAAAAAAAAAAAAAACATCATTTTCTTGCCTTTTTAAATTGTGGCATTAACAGGTTGAACCTGTTACCTACATTGCAGGCTGACAGGTTATCCTCATTTATACAAGTGCTCATGCACACAGGCTCAGATATTGTCATTTGCTTAGGATTTGGCTAATGTGATTCAACTTTAGTCTGGATTCTCCACTTTGCTTTCTATAGCAAAATAGCTTGTGATGAGTCAAAACTTGAAACACTAAAAAATTGTATTATAAATATTAGACCAAAACAAAATCCAGAACCTATAAAATGAGCTTATATATTTGAATACATAAAATTAAAACATTTTTAATCAGATCCCATCTGAAGGGTTGTTATTAAATAGTGTGTATAAATTACATGGACTGGGTGTGGTGGCTCACACCAGCACTTTGGGCGGCCCAGGTGGGTGGATCACTTGAGGCCAGAAGTTTGAGACCAGCCTGGCCAACAGGCAAAATCCTATCTCTACTAAAAACAGACAAGTTAGCCAGGCATGGTAGCATGTGCCTGTAATCCCAACTACTCAGGAGGCTGAGGCAGGAGAATCGCTTGAACCCAGGAGGCAGAGGTACCAGTGAGCTGAGATGGTGCCACTGCAGTCCAGCCTGGGTGAGAGTGAGATTCCGTCTCAAAAAATAAAACTACGTGGTTTGTAACGAGTGCCAAGGTGCCAAGCTAGGATAACCTGTTTTCTTTTGCTGACATTTTAATATGATGAATTTGATTGCTGGATGTGTCAGGAACTAGTTGGGAGTTTGATAAAATTGTTTCAAATTTTATGTGTAAAATGTAGTTAGTCTGTCATAGAAATGGAGACACTTTGTAAGATCATCATAAAACTAAAAGCCTCCAGAAGTAAAATTTTGAGGAAAAACCATTGTTGTAACCCAAGGCACAGACGTCCTGGCCATTCAGGGGTACAGGATTTACAACAATGTGCGCATATTCCTTCAAGATGCCTCTCTTGTCACTGAAAGACTGCATTGTGCTGTCATTTAAATATTAACTTTGTAGAATACCTACATCACTATGAACCTTAGAATGGAAGTTAAAATAGTGTCATCCTTTCCTAGTTGCTCTTAATATAAAGGATAGATCAGTTTTGTGTTAAAAGCCAATTTTATAGATTTTTTAAATGATTGGCTTATTTGGCATTTTATGATGCCCACTAGGGGGCAGTGTAGTGCCAGGAGATAGGCTTAAGAGAGTCAGAACCAAGGTTTCTAGAATCTTGTACCATGAACAAATACACAAAGGAATGGGGCAAATATGTAGCAGGAATGAACAAAGTGCTGAGGCAACCATGGATGTGAACTGGGGACTCCTTGGGAAAGGTTTCTGGGTAAGGTTATGCTTTTGTGGCAACATGTCACCGAAATGTGTTTTGGAACGTTGGGTGGCATCTTTTTTACCTCCAGCAAACTTATGCTGGGTGTTAATACTGGCTTTTCTATTCTTCCCTTTTTATTGTTTAAACTTCTGGCATTTACATTTACGCAGGAGTGAAGGAACCTGGACCTGAGGCTGGGTTGCATACAGCGCCCTTGCAGGAGAGGAGGATTGGTGGAGTTTTTCAGGACCTGGTGGTGAACAGGCGATATATGATGCATGTTAAAGACTCAAAAACAGGTATGTTGGCCTAGAAATCAATGTTTATGGAGCTGTTGGTTTTTAACTTTTTTTTTTTTTTTTTTTCTGTTGAGAGATAAGGTCCTGCTCTGTCGCCCAGGCCGGAGTACAGTGATGTTCACTTCAGCCTTGAACTCCTGGGCTCAGCTGTTCCTCCCACCTTGAGTAGCTGGGACTACAGGTGGGCACCACCATGCCCAAATAGACGTGTATCTTTTTTAATTTTGTAGAGACAGGGTCTTACTGGTCTAGAACTCCTGGCCCAAGCCATCCTCTCACCTGGGCCCTCCAAACTGCTGAGATTACAGGAATGAGCCACCACACCTGACCCATTTTAAACTTTTGATAAAAGCTTTGTTTAATAAATTCTGGAAAGCTTTCTGTCATCACTTCTACAAGTGCCTCCCACCTGGCCCAGGCTGGCCTGGAACTCCTGGCCCAAACCATCCTCCCACCTGGGCCTCCCAAAGGGCTAGGATTATAGGTGTAAGCCACCATGCCCTGGCCTGTGCTGAGACTTTTTTTAAAATCACATAAGGTGGCACTTTTTCTCCTTTTGTAAACCACAAATGTTCTAATTTTTAATCTATTGTTCAATATCTTAAACTTCCTAAATGTATGCTTGCATAAGGGCTCACTGAAATTGATAGGCATTCTGCAAATCAGGTGCATTACAAATGTTATTTATCTCCTTGTCTGACCTAACTTTGGCTTGGCTTTTTTTTGATGGAGTTTAGCTCTTCTTGCCCAGGCTGGAGGGCAGTGGTGTGATCTCAGCTCACTACAGCCTCTGCCTCATAGGTTCAAGTGATTCTCCTGCCTCAGCCTCCCGAGAAGCTTGGATTATAGGCACCCGCCACTGTGCCCAGCTAATTTTTTCTATTTTTAATAGAGACAGGGTCACCATGTTGGCCAGACTGGTCTGGAACTCCTGATCTCAGGTGATCCCCCTGCCTCCGCCTCTGAGTGTTGGGATTATAGGCATGAGCCACTGTGCCCAGCCCTAACTTTGGCTTTTAATATTGTAGTGTCCAAACTGTTTGGGCCCAATCAGTTTCTTTATAGTCACATGGCTCAATTTTTCAGGTTCAGAGAGTACAGTGGTAGAGCTACTCGCCAACCACTTCCGAGTGATTTCTCGTCCTCAGTGGGTTGCATATAAATACAACGTTGACTACAGATATAGAAGATGGAAATCTCTGTACAATTTTACTTGATCAACATAGAAGGAAATTTGGAGAGTGCCATATATTTGATGGAAACTCTTTATTATTATCTCGGCCACTAAAAGAGCGGGTTAAGTAATGTTATTTCACATTTTCCTGTGTTCTTTCTCTTGTTTTTACTTTATTATAATAAAATACCTATTTTTGTGCAGTTGTTTGTTGAGACGCCCCAAAGATCTCTTGCCCATATGAATTGTAGTGAAACCTACGTGCCATGTTTGGTTATCACTGATATTCAATAATGCCTCTAATTTTAATGCTTAAATGAAATTTAACAGCACAACGTGGCTCACAAATGTTGACAAAGTTTTAGATACTTTTTTTTTATTCTATTTGTTACCTTCGAAACTTCAGCCCCCAACTCCTAGCAGAAAAAAAAATTAGAGAACTTATTTTCTTCCATAAATTTCTATATTAACTGAACAATTAAATTGTTTTCAGGAGCTTAAGTAAAATATTTCAACTTAAGTATTTAATTCCAACTCTTCACTCTTGTGAATCATGTTTTCTACATGCACGTGCTTCTGTGGGAAAGACTGCTCCATCACGATGGTGTGTTGGATAGCCAGGTGACATGGTGATTTGCCGTGCAGTGAAGCTGAGTTTTTTGGAAGAATATCTGGACTTCTTGTTTTTAATCTCAGAGAGTGGAATGGTTGACCATGACCAAAGACAAAAAATTTGTGAAGATTACAGTTGAGTTTTCCAAAGAAATCAGGCCCACGTTGCCAGATTGCCTATGCTATTACAACATTCTCTTTAGAAGGTATGTGACTGGGTTGAGTTTCTTAGCTATTCATTCGGTTGTTTCACTGTGTAGTGGTGTGGAACACAGCCATTTGCTTCCAGCACTTTGTGTTCTTCATAGTCCTCGTGTATTAAGAGAGTGAAGGGTCTTGGAGATGAAATGATACTTGAGGCTCAACTAGAATATGCAAGTTCAGTGGCTTATCCTCAATGTTCTTCTCCTGGCCTATCCCTGCTCTTTGTCTCATACCTGCCTAGAAAGAGTAATAGACATCAGCTATGCACATCTGTGTATGTCTCTGTAGGAAATACATGTTCTATTCTGTGGTCACTACAATGACTAAATATTGAAAGTTAAAATTTGAAAGGCAGAGTTTGAGGCCGGGCATGGTGGCTCACGCCTGTAATCCCAGCACTTTGGGAGGCTGAGGCGGCTGGATCATTTGAGGTCAGGAGTCCCAGACCAGCCTGGCCAACATGATGAAACCCTGCCACTACTAAAAATACAAAAACTAGCCAGGCATGGTGGTGGGTGCTTCCGAGAGGAAGCTACTTAGGAGGCTGAGGCAGGAGGATCACTTGGTCCCAGGAGGTGGAGGTTGCGGTGAGCAGAGATTGTGCCACTGCACTCCAGCCTGGGTGACAGAGCAAGACTCTGTCTCAAAAAAAAAAAAAAAAAAGGCACAGTTTGAAAAAGAGGCCTTAGTTCAGTTTTGAGAATGAAGAACATTTTGATAACCTTTCTATAATATTGTGTTTATAAGGAGATGGAACAATTGAGGTTAAATGAACCTTAATATCCACCTCATAATGTAACTTAGTTATCAGGTACTTTTGTGTTCATTGATAATATAAACAGTCACTGGAAGATTTTTTTCTTTCCCTTATATGTCTTACCAAATGCTTAATGATATACCTGCCACTGTCAACAAAATCTATTCTTTCCATTTCTAGAACTTTCAAGCTGCTGGATTTTGAGCAAGTTGGTCGCAACTATTATACCAAAAAGAAGGCAATTCAGTTGTACTGTCATGGGTTTGTATAAATAAGAAAATTTCATATTCTGTAGACTTAAACATAGGATTTTTTGAGAAAGTTATTCATTTCACATTTGAAGTGGTATGCCTTAAAAGTGATGGCCTTTTAAATGATATCCACTAACCATGAAAAATTTAGTATAATGTCAACTCAAAGTAAGAGTCACTTTAAAAATCTTAGTATGATAAATATAAACCTTGAGGTATTCAGTTGTTGCATACACATTGTTAAGCCTAAACAATCATCCACAATGGGTAATTTGTCTTTGAAAATATCTTCAACCATAGCAACTATATCTCTCTATATCACTCACTGGTATATGTATATATTACATGTAAGTTATGTTACAGATAAATATGGATGTAATACTTTAAGCCTGTGGGTGATAAAAAAGTTTAACAAAAATGGTATAAATAGCACATCCAATAAATGTTTATCTGAAGGTCCTTCAAAAGACTAAGAACAAATACTTAAAACTGACTCTTAAGTACCAATTTTTAGACCCAGAGCTTAGGCCCAGAAGCCCTTGACTTTATGTGAAGAGATCGGACTTAATACTCTCATGTAATTTATTCTAGTACCAGTTTGGAAATCTGGCTTGGTTATGTTACTTCTATTCTTAAATATGAAAACGGCATTACCCTCTGTGCCGATGTGAGCCACAGACTGCTCCAAATAGAAACTGCTTATGATTTCATAAAGAGAACATCTGCGGAGGCCCAGACAGGAAACATCCGAGAGGAAATAACTAATAAATTAATTGGATCAATTGTTCTGACAAAGTTAAGTCTGTCTTTTAAAAACCTATCCAATCACTTTAACTCCCCCCCCAACCCCTCCCAAGAGATGGTCCTATAGTTTTCTGATCACTAAATGTTGAAGTTCAGGAGTAGAAATGGCAAGAACAACTGGTCCCATCTCTCCTCTGGTTATACAACTTGGGAGAAGAATGTGTCAATTGTAGACCTCACTCTCTTGTAATCCCTAATGCCAGTCCATTTGTTCTGAACCCTACCTTGCACATAACACTAAGCTGTTTCTGAATTTCTTTCCTTTTCCTCTTTGTTATAGGCATTTAGCTAGTTTAAAAACCAGTGCTTAGTTATAATCCATCAGCCATTTCCCATTTGAAGGAAGTTTTAAAATCTTTCTACAACAGAAATCTTAAATTGATGAGAGAATGGATTTAAAGAACCAGTTAGTTAGCCAACACAATCTTACATGGATGCAATTGGAGGACTCGCACTTCTCAGTTTTAAAACTTACCAGAAAGCTCTAGTAATCAAGACAGTGTGATGTTGGCCTAACGATAGATAGAGACCAATGAAGTAAGTCCAGAAGGTTAACCCTCCACTTAGTTGACTTCTGACAAGTATGTCAAGGCAATTCAAAAGGGGAAAGAATAATCTTTTCAATAATGTTGCTGGGATAACTGAATATCCACCTTCCTCATGCAGTTCACACAATTCCAATGTAATTCAAAAACCAACTTAATAGACCTACATTTAAGAACTGAAAGCATAACATTCTTAGAAAAAAGATTCAGTCTTTTTGACTTTGAGCTAGGCAAAACCTTAGATAAGCCACTCAAAGCAGAAGTGATAACAAAAGAAACAAACACATTGGGTTTCACCAAATTAAAAAGTTACTCAAACTATACTATCAAGATTGTGAAAACACAACTGGAAAAAGTGGGGAAAATGTTTGCAAATCACATAAGTAACCTGTATCTAGAATATACAAACAATACTTGAGAGACAACGTATTTTTTTAAATGGACAAAAGATTAGATACTTCTGCAGATATATTTAAACAAAATGTACAAGTGGCCAATGCATGAAAATGTACATCATCAGTAGCCATCATAGAAATGCAAGTGAAAACCACAATGAGGTATCATTTCATACCTACTACGATGGTTAAAATTAGACAGATGTTGACAAGTATCGGCAAGGATGTGGAATGCTCAGAAGCAACCCTAGTATGCTGCTTGTAGGAATATTAAATGGTTTGGCTTCTTTGGAAAACAGTCTGGCACTTTCTTAAAATGCTAAAGATGTGCATTGCTGAAGCGGCCTTGTTGGAGGAAATTTACTAGGTTTGTTGTCTCACACTAAGGAAAGCGGAGATGCCGACGCAGGAGGTGTGGGTTTAGGAGCAGAAAGCTGAGTAGGTTAAAGAAGAGAAAATCCCCCCTTGCAGGGGGAGGGGCATTCCAAATGGGTCTCTCCCTTTGCAGAGGGATGGGTTGGTTTCATAGAGGGGCTTGAGGAGGTGGCGTCTGATTTACATAGAGCCCAGAGGATTGGCTGGACCAGGTGTGCCATTTACATAGCCTGCAAAGAGGCTGGCTATCCCGCTCTAATCTTTAATGTAGATGTGGTCTCCACCTGGCCGGCACCGTAACACCTGCACACGTGGCAACAAGGAGAAGGGAAGAGAACTTCCATGTTGGATATACTGGCTTCTGGCATAACTGCTGGCATTCAACTATGCAAGCTTCCAGCTTGCTTACCTATGCTTGCAGCTTGATTTTTCAGGCTGCGTTTTGTTAGAAAACAAATGGTTTGGGGGCTGCTTTCTTAAGAGAAAATTCCACCGAGAACTTTTACTAACCACCTAAATTCCTTTTTAACTCCTATATCATCACCATATGAACTAGTAATTTTATTCCTACTTAAATACACAAGATAAATGAGAACATGTTTACTAAAATTGGCACACAAATGTTCGTAACGTTATGGTAACCAAAGTACGTAACAACCATAATGTCCAGCTGGTGAATGGATAAACAAAAGGTGGGATATCATACAATAGAATATTATTTGGAAATGAAAAGGAATTAAGTGCTAAGACTTCAGCGTGGATGAACCTTAAACATGATGCTAAGTGAAAGAAGCCAGTCGGGAAAGAACACACGTTGTATGATTCAGTTTATATGAAGTGAATGAGCAAATGTGTTGAGACAGGAAGTAGACTAGTGGTTGCCTGAAGGCTGGTGAATTAGGCTAAAATGGGAAGTGACTGCTTATGTTTCTTCTTTGTCTTGATGATTGCATAACTCTGGCTATAGAAAAAAACAGGTGATCGTATGCTCAGGTGGGTGAGTTGTGCAGTATGTGAATTACATCATAGTAAATCTAATATATCCTGCAATTCCTTGCAGGATTAAAAATATCTTATTTTCGGCCGGGCGTGGTGGCTCACACCTGTAATCCCAGCACTTTGGGAGGCCGAGGTGGGCGGATCACAAGGTCAGGAGATCGAGACCATCTTGACCAACACAGTGAAACCCCATCTCTACTAAAATACAAAAAATTAGCCGGGCGTGGTGGCATGCGCCTGTAGTCCCAGCTACTCAGGAGGCTGAGGCAGGAGAATGGCGTGAACCCGGGAGGTGGAGCTTGCAGTGATCCGAGATCATGCCACTGCGCTGCAGCCTGGGCAACAGAGTGAGACTCTGTCTCAAAAAAAAAAAAGTCTTATTTCCTGTGTGGATGGTTCCATGCAATGAGTAAGCTGGAAATGATACCATGTTGTAATTATTCCACAGATACAACAACAAAACCTACAGAGTGGATGATATTGATTGGAAGCAGAATCCTGAAGAAACATTTAACAGATCAGATGGTAGCAAAATCACCTATATAGACTACTACAGGCAGGTATGAAACTGTATTTCTTTAAATATATTTAAATTGTAAACCTTCATGTATTTCAGTTTATCTTATTTAGATACTTGAACATATTTGTCATATAAACATACGTATTTTCCTTTTAGAGGATTATAGCTTGACTGATCTATTATCCATGCATCCAAGTGCCTTGTATATAGGATAATGTCACATAACTAGAATGGTGCCAGTGTGACCCCTTCTTTCCCTTCTTTCGGTCTTAAAAGTGGCTACTATCATACTCTTTTTTTTATTTTTTATTTTTTGAGTTGTAGCCTTGTTCCGTCTCCCAGGATGGAGTGCAGTGGCATGATCTCTGCCCACTGCCACCTCCACCTCCCAGGTTCAAGCAATTTTCCTGCCTCAGCCTCCCAAGTAGCTGGGACTACAGGCGCCTGCCACCACACCTGGCTAATTTTTGTATTTTTAGTAGAGATGGGATTTCACCATATCAGTCAGGCTGGCCTTTAACTCCTGACCTCAGGTGATCCATCTGCCTTGGCCTCCCAAATTGGGTCAAATAAAGAGTAATGCAAAAAAGAACTGAGTCTCAGTAATGACTACGATTGCTGTTCCCTTTCCAGACTGCTCATTCTTTCTCTATTGAGAGAATAAGAAACACCAAGAATGCATGTAAGGTGCTTGGCACATAGTAAGCTCTATATTATGTCTAGCTAATTAATATTCTGGACACTTGCTCATGGCATTTGTGGGTACACAACGTGAACGTATCCTGCCGATTCCTCAGTTGTGCTACATGACAGGTACTGATGGCTTACAGCCACTCTTCAAACTGTCCTCTTGACAGTTTTCAGTATGCTTTGGGAGTTTTCAAGGCAAGCCTGGTGAGACCCACTACAGATCCTGTCTCACCCACTCTCATATACAATGTTAGAGTAGCTTGACGATTCCAGTGTCATGTTTCGTGGGAGTCCCGTCTTTGGCCAAGTATGCTCACAAGGAAAGGTCCCTGGCATATCAAAGGTAAGAGAATTTTGAGAGTATTCATAGTACACTATTAAACTTGGGGAAGCTATGTCACCAGCATGCCTGTGGCCCTTCATTTGTAGTCTCACATATGCACTTGTGAACCTGTGTGTGATGTTTCTAAGGTCTCACTGGTGGTCATGCTGGTCTCTTGTTTGTTGAGCAGCAACATAAAGAAATTGTCACTGTGAAGAAACAGCCACTTTTGGTCAGCCAGGGCAGATGGAAAAGGGCCTAACGGGTACACAATGTGAACCTATCCTGCTGATTCCTCAGCTGTGCTCCATGACAGGTACTGATGGCTTACAGCCCCTCTTTAAAGTCAGGCATAACTATGACTTAGTGCAGGCTTTTCAGGGAATTCGAAGTGTGTCTCCTTGGTAAGGTAGTAGGTTCCTCCAGCTATTATAATTTAGTCCTCACACAAATTCATGCTTGTTTAGATGTTATCTCGTGGGATTTTGACTTCAAGTACATGCACTGAAACCTAGAGGAAGAAACAAGATTGGCACATTTGATCTGATATGGCCGTAGATAATTCCATTCAGAGATCCTGGGATGAAGGCCTGCTGCCTCGCTGAGAATCACTGGACTATATTTAAACTTCTTAATACAACCCGTAAGATTGATCTGTGTGTGTTATAAATATTGAATTTACTTTTATGTTTACAATCTTATGTTGTACTTTATGTTTATGATACTTTTTATTTGCTCCTTCCTTTAATCCTTTCCTGCCTTGTACTAGATTCATCAAATGTTTCTGCCTTTCCTTCATTTTACTTCATTTCTTCCTAACTCTTGGTATGAATGTCATGATTTCCACTGTGGTTTCACGTTAAGTCTTTCATTAATATAACTGCTTTAAGTATAAAGCACCAGAAGCTTTATCATTTTCCCTAATAACTGAAGAATCTTAGTATGCTTTAACCTCATAACTCCTTTTCTATGTAAGTGTTATATCCAGTATTTTAGGGGGTTTTTTTTGGAGACAGTCTCGCTCTGTTGTCCAGGCTGGAGTGCAGTGATGCAATCTCAGCTCACTGCAACTTCTACCTCCTGGGTTAAAACAATTCTCCTGCCTCAGCCTCCCGAGTAGCTGGGATTACAGGTGCCCACCAGCATGCCCAGCTAATTTTTGTATTTTTAGTAGAGACAGGGTTTCACCATGTTGGTCAGGCTGGTCTCGAACTCCTGACCTCACGATTCACCCGCCTTGGCCTCCCAAAGTGCTGGGATTACAGGTGTGAGCCACCACGCCCGGCCAGGTCTTGTTTTAATATACCCTATAAATTGTCATTTATGAAATCAAGGCTTTTTTATGCTCCATCGTAATTCATCAGCATTGCTTTTTGCATTTCATTCTCCCTTCACTGTTCGATTTCCTTCTTCCTAAAATATAGTCTTTTTGGGTAGTTCTCTCAGTGAGGGTCTGGTGGATCTGCTAATGTATATACTGTATGTGCCCTAACTGAGCATGTTTGTATTTCACTGTCACCCTTGATAAGTTAGCTGGGTATCAACTTCTAGCTTGATGGCTATTTTTAAGCCTTTTAAAGATACTTCATAGTATTCTGGTTTCTACTCTTGCTGAATGTGATTTTTATTGTTTGTAAATATATTATTCCTGTGGTTGTTTTTACATTTTCTTACGCCTGCTGAAGTTTTGCTATAACATTTCTAAGTGTGAACTTCTACTGATCTTTGCCCAAATCTTGTTATTCTTCAATCTGAGGATTCAGAATCTCAGACTTTCTCTTTGAATATTGCTCCACCCCACCACACCCCCATCATATCTTATCTACTACTGAAACTTCTATTAGATATAGAGCAAATCTTATTTTACCTTACATTTTTCTAAACATTTTTTCATATCTTCCACATCTTTATGGCTCTCCACTGCATTATGGGGATTTTGGGAACATATGTTCCAGTTAACAATTTGTTTTCTTTTATGTCTAACCTACTCTTTAACCCTTCCACTGATTTTTCTTCATTTTGACTATATTCATGTTTGTTAGATATTCAAATACAAATTGACCTTTTCATTAGACATTCTTATGGCCTTTATTCCTTTTTATATCTTTTCTTTTTTCAGTACATTGTTATATAGAATGTTTCTAACCATTTCATCTTCTGGAAGTTGTGTCTAATCTTAATGTCTTAAAGGCTGGCTCTCACTCATAATGACTTACATCCTCATAACAAGAAAAAGACTTCTAAATCACTGTTTGGAATTACTTTCCTTGGGTCCATGAACAACAGGGCTGACTATATGAAACTATTTTGTAGCCTATTCAGTATTACTTTCTGAACACATCATTTCTCTGTTCAGGATAACAAAGAATTAGTGTCATACAAAATGTTTCACATGAAAGAAACTGGTCTCTTTTTTCACACTGCTGTTTATTTTTTTATTTTTTTATGTTTTGAGACAGAGTCTCGCTCTGTCGCCCAGGCTGGAGTGCAGTGGTGCGATCTTTGCTCACTGCAAGCTCCGCCTCCCAGGTTCACACCATTCTCCTGCCTCTGCCTCCTGAGTAGCTGAGACTACAGGCACCCACCACCACGCCCGGCTCATGTTTTGTATTTTTAGTAGAGATGGAGTTTCACCATGTTAGCCAGGATGGTCTTGATCTCTGGACCTCGTGATCTGCCCGCCTTGGCCTCCCAGAGTGCTGAGATTACAGGCATGAGCCACCACGCCCAGCCCCGCACTGCTGTTTTACAGCAGAAAGACATTTTAAAAATAGAAACGTCTGGCTGGACGTGGTGGCTCACGCCTGTAATCCCAGGCGTGGGACTTTGGGTCACCAAGATGGGTGGATCACTTGAGGTCAAGAGTTCGAGACCAGCTTGGCCAACACGGTGAAACCCCGTCTCTACTAAAAACACAAAAAATTAGCTGGGCGTGGTGACAGGCACCTGTAATCCCAGCTACGCAGGAGGCTGAGGCAGGAGAATTGCTTGAACCTGGGAGGCAGAGGTTGCAGTGTGCTGAGATTGTGCCACTGCACTCCAGCCTGGGCGACAACAAGACTCCATCAGATAGACAGACAGACAGACAGACAGATAGATAGATAACCTCTTAGGCTACTGCATAAACATTTTGATGGTCATGATATATTCAATATAATTCAATTTGTGACGACTCCAAATTGTCAATATAAACATCACTTGCTATCTTTTGTATTCATAATTTAAAGAGTTTTAGAGCCACACTGAACTTAACTCTTATGTGGTCACAGACATTTACAAATATTTGATGAAGGAACTTCGACAACCAGAAGACTAATCGCAATTTCTAGATCCAAATGAGGAATCTCTACCCAATAGTAAAAAAACAGACCAAATTAGTTCTAAAGAATCAGAAATGCTTTAAGGTAAATTTATTGGAATTAAGTGATTGTGCTGAACTGAAGCAAATTGAGAAAATTACAGATTCAAAAAATACAGATGACTTACCATTCATTCCTAGTCAACTCTATGTCAATAACTGTCCCTGGAGGTGCATTTTGAAAATCGCTTCCATGCTTAAGAAAAAATCTACTGTTTATTCGTTTCTTCACCACAACGAAAGCTAGAGTGAAACTTAAAAAAATTAGGGTAAGTGTCTCTAGGTTTACTCAGCCTTACCTCAGAAGTATACAGTGTATTAAAACATCTGTTTTACATTTAGGACCCATTAAGAAGAATGGACAGCAGCCCTCCTTACACCCTAATTTTACCAATTTCAATTGGGCTCCATGTGCCCAACTGAAGCAGTAAATCAGGAGGTATTTATTCATGGCCACCCACATCCCAGGGGAAGGGTCCCTTCCTCACAACTTTAGGATCAGTCCTACAATCTCAGCTGGGCAGCGGGCCCTCAGGAAACGGGAGTTTTACAAAAGTGGAGTTTTCCAGGTTTTGTAAGTCTTAGGGCTGGAGATTCCCTCCAGCTGGCTCCTCCAGTCTGGAGACACACAGAAGTCCAGGATAAGTGTGAACTGTTCGCAGGCTACGTTCATGGATTTCTTCTTTTTTTGAGATGGAGTATGACTCTGTCCCTGAGGCTGTAGTGCAGTGGCATGATCTCGGCCCACTACAACCTCCCTCTCCCAGGTTCAAGAGATTCCATGGCTCAGCCTCCCAAGTAGCTGGTATTACAGGTGTGCGCCACCACGCCTGGCTAATTTTTGTGTTTGTATTAGTAGAGATGGGGTTTTGCTATGGTGGCCAGGCTGGTCTCAAACTCCTGACCTCAAGTGATCCACCCGCCTCTGCCTCTCAAAGTGCTGGGATTACAGGCGTGAGCCACCACGCCAGGCCGTTCATGGATTTCTATGATTATCTGAGGTTAACCAGCCCTCCCACAGCAAGACTTGAAATAAAGTAGGAAGATTCAACTGGAGCTTCATGGTGGAAGCAGTCTGCTACTGCCAGGTCCAATTCTGCTTTGCATTCTGACTTGGGTGTGGAACGCAAGATCAAAGCAGAAGGGTCTGCCCCGCGCTCCCCCCACCCATCCACAGAAGCCACTATTTATATCAAGAGCCTACTCTCATTCACAGAAGCCACTATTTATATCAAGTGCCTACTCTCATCACACATTGTATTGGTGTTTTCCTCTAAAAAAACATCAGATTTTTTTTCAAAGACTAAACTGTCAAGCTAAAATCTTCACAGTACGATTTTTTTGAGACAAGGTCTCACTGTGTCACCCAGGTGTGAGTGCAGTGCTCCTAGGCTCAAGTGACCTGCCCACCTCAGCTTTCTGAGTAGCTGGGACTGCAGGCACACACCACCGGGCTCAGCTAATTTTTTTATTTTTTGTAGAGACAGGGTCTCTCTATGTTTCCTAAGCTGGTCTTGAACTCCTGGGCTTAAGTGATCTGCCCACCTTGACCTCCCAAAGTGCTGGGATTACAGGGATGAGTCACTACACTTTACAATTAATACAACCTACTTGTTAGGAGAGAGGGTTTTTAAGTAGGTCGACATCTTTTTCGCTTCATGGTCAAGCAATGCTTGAAGCTGACCATCTCTCACTCCGTCCGAATGTGGCATCGATGATTCGTTTTTACACCAGACATTCAGGGCAGCTGAGAGGAAATCAGAAGCTTATGTAAATAAACCATAACTTGGAACAAACTAGCCCTTGCTGCTTTTGACAAATTCTAAGTCCATCTTTTAACACTGCAGCTTTCAGGGTAATTTTACTGCTTAAATCCTGTTTATTCCCAACACTGTAGCTTTCAGGGCAGTTTTACTGCATGAGTCCTGTCTATTCCGGGGCTCCTCAGCAACAGCACTATGGAAGTTTTGATCCCGAGAATTCGTGGTGGAGGTGGTGGAGATGGGGTCAACCTATGCATGCTAGGATGTTTAGCGGCATCTTTGTTTTCTACCCACTAGACTCAATGGCAGTACCTACCACCTCCACCCCAGTTGAGATCCCAAACACTAAAGGTTCAGCCATTACCAAGTGTCCTCTGGAGGCAACAGGTCCACTGGTGGAGAACTATTTGTATAGTGTCGGGTTCCCCAACTGCTACAAGACACTGACCTTTCAAGCAGGTCTGCAGCTCTTTCACAAGCTCTTCTCCTGTTTTCTGGATGACACATTGAGAGTACCACCTGTTCACAGGAAAAACAAACCACCAGTTTGGAAACCAAGATTCTTAAAATCTCATTTTGAGTCTGCATTAATCTATGAGCAAAAAAATATTACTATCAGTAGTTGAGGACATTTTAGCATCAATTCATATTGCCACAGAGATCAAAGTCTTGGTTGGTCTCTTTGATCTTAGGCATTTTAGAAAATTCTGAGTGCATACAAATAGTCAAATAGAACGGAAGCATTTATTCACATTACTACAAATTAATCATGCTTTATTGTATAAGACGACTGCACTTTCACCTATGGGGGAATGCAGTAAAATGAAAACCCTGTGCTCCCCATGGCTCCTGCTTTGGGATCAATGCTCTCAATAGTGGCTCCTACATGCTCCCCCTCACTAAGGAAGGGGTTTGCTTTGGAATGGTGGCAGCTGTTGTGACAACTTCAACATATCCAGTAAAATGGTATGCTGTCTCAAGTTTCTATCCCCTTACTGCATTCTTGTTTACTTCAGAGTAACCCCATCTGACCACCTGACATATTGTGATGTATCTGTCTGCCTCTTGTCACTAGGATTTAATTCATAGGGTATGACCAGGCGTCTTGGCTCCACATTTTCACTGCCAGTGTCAGCTTCGGAACATGGCAGCCACTCAGAAAAATCTGTTGACAGTTCCAAGAATGATTTGGTTCGTGATGGTCTCTGCTTTCTTGGGTTTGGAGTACATAATTGTAATATTTACTTAGCTATGTGTGTTTCTCTTTGTTCAAGGTATTGGCTATTTTCATAATTTTTCTGGAAGTTTTTCTTTCATTGCAAAGCAGATTTTACACTATTAAAATAAGTTTATTACTTGAAAAAGCATCTGTTGAATAATTGAAAGTGTAATTTTTCCCTATGATTGTTATTTTCAAACAAAAAGTAGAACAAAACAGTGTTATCATATTGAAGCAGACTATGATTGGAAAAAAAGTAATCATCTATGGAAATAAAGATGGATCTTCCTTAGAAGATATTCCTGAATTATACCTAGTGGGCCACGATCATTGTTAAACATAGAGGTAATTTGCAATGGTCACACATCAAGTAATATGCAAAGGACGGCAAACTTAAGACTGCAAACTTATTTCAAGGTACAGCGTGGTTTCTACTCTGAGAACAGAAAATAAAAGGGCCCTGGGAGAAAACAAGAGCATGGGATATAGACACATATCTCCTCTCAGAAGTACATCACATGCAAGTATATGAAGACAAGATCTTATACTTACAGATCTCTGGCCACTTATGTTTCAATGTCTCTTTACCCATGCACATCTCAAATATTTCACTATGTGTTAATGATATCCATTTAAGGCATTTACTGATCAGAGCCTATGGTAGACAGAACTCTACCTGTTCTAATCCCTGGAGCCTGTGATCACGGCAGGATACCACCCCTGTGATTATGTTATGCTATATGGCTCCATTGACTTTATGATAAAGGTTTTCCAAATGGGTCATTTGTAATTACATGAGCTCCTTTAAAAGCAGGGATTTTTTTTCTGGCTGATGGCAGAATAGGTGGTCAGATTCAACACAGAACAAGGGCTCAATGTGCCCTGGCTGGTTGGAAGATGGAGAAGGGTTTGCTATGTGAGAGAAATCAAGACTGGCCTGCAGCTGACAGCCAACAACAAAAACAAAACAGAAAAAAACAAGGACCTCTGTCATCCAACCACAAAGAAATGGATTCAGCCACAATGACATGAGCGTGGAAGGGGAGGGCTGCCCAGTCTCCAGATGATAATGTGGCTTGGCTGATACCTTCATTTATGCCTTGTAAGGTCCTGAGAGCTGTGAACTACCAGGTGTCTGGTGAGAAGAACTGTGCAGATAGAGACGGGCATTTGTCATCAACTGCCACGTTTGTGGTATGTTAGGCAGCAACGGAAAATGATGTAGAGCAGCCAACCGTGCAAAATGTTCTGGGAACATAACTTTGCCAGCAAAATCAGGAGAGCACATGACTAAGAATAACTCATCTGTCAAATTCCCAACCTCTTGAGTTAACAAATATTACATTAGGTTCATCTTTTCTGTTTGGTCCACAGCTACCAACTAAACAATATCTACCAGAGCTTACTTACTTCGTTAATTCAGCATTGGTACTTGCCACAAATCCTGCTATTGATTTCTGTCGATTTACGATATCGTGGAAACAATCAATGCCAATGAACATTGTTCTTTGTACCTTAAGTTTTTTTTGAAAAGGCAGTGGAGTTAGAATGTGAGCAAATTTAAGTATTAACAATTAAGAGAATCTTACGTTTTATTAGATATAAGTTAAATGGGCCGGGCGCGGTGGCTCAAGCCTGTAATCCCAGCACTTTGGGAGGCCGAGACGGGCGAATCACGAGGTCAGGAGATCGAAACCATCCTGGCTAACACAGTGAAACCCCGTCTCTACTAAAAATACAAAAAAATTAGCTGGGCGAGGTGGCGGGCGCCTGTAGTCCCAGCTACTCGGGAGGCTGAGGCAGGAGAATGGCGTGAACCCGGGAGGTGGAGCTTGCAGTGAGCTGAGATCCGGCCACTGCACTCCAGCCTGGGGGCAGAGCGAGACTCTGTCTCAAAAAAAAAAAAAAAATAAGTTAAATGAAGTCAATGAAATACAACGTACATCAGTCTCCACCTTCCAGAGGGCTCCTCCCATCTTGCAATTCATCTGCTGGGCAATCTTGGTGACAATGGTTCTTGCCTGGACTTTTTCTAAGGTCTTTTTCACTATACATTGGCTTGGAATCGGGCATTTGGTACAGAGGTACCTTTTTATGCTGTCATATCTGTGTTTGTCATCATTGGGCAGGATACAAATCACCTTGAAAACCAGCCAACATGACATTCCATAAGATACAACAACAGTGATACAGGAAAGAAAAACCATCTGGAGCAGGCAACTGAGGTGGAAGACTGACAAGCTAGAGTCAATTTATTAAAATATTTGAACCCAAGAGGGTGAAGGGTCTAGAGCCATGTTACTAATTATAACATAATTATATCAATTTATGATATATTGTAGTTATTAGAAAATTATAATTATATTAGTTATAATTATTAGTTACATTAAACAATTGGAAGGGCGAATGTGTGGAAGAAACAAATTATAATTAACTTACAAACTATAATTAACATTAAATTGTTAAGTGTTTATAGTGTTGTAAATTATAGTTAATATTGATGTTGTAAATCATAGTTAACATTAATGTTATAAATTATAATTATAAATTACAGCAATTGCTGCAAGAGGCAATTTGGCAATATACATCAATTGCTTAAGCCTGCAATATCATTTCCATCCTATTCAGTTTCCAGGAACTTATCACCATGTTGACAAGGATGGGTTAAAAACAGGCTCAAGGGGCCGGGCACAGTGGCTCATGCCTGTAATCCCAGTACTTTGGGAGGCCAAGGCGGGTGGATCACGAGGTCAGGAGATCGAGACCATCCTGGCTAACACAGTGAAACCCCGTCTCTACTAAAAATACAAAAAAATTAGCCGGGCGTGGTTGTGGGCACCTGCAGTCCCAGCTACTTGGGAGGCTGAGGCAGGAGAATGGCGTGAACCCGGGAGGCGGAGCTTGCAGTGAACTGAGATCACGCCACTGCACTCCAGCCTGGGCGACAGAGCGAGACTCTCTCGTGAGACTCTGTCTCCAAACAAACAAACAAACAAACAAAACAGGCTGAAGGATACAATGGTCAGGACAGTCACCATTTACAGGACTATCATGAGAGAGGAGAAAGAAAAAAAAAAAACAGTTAAGGCAGGTCCTTAGTAAAATTCTTTTAAACAGTCTGAAAAATCAAGCTGCAGAACAGATAAGGGAACAAGGCTCAATGTAGAAATGCCTTTGTTCTTTGTGTAATCAGCAGGCTCCCAGGAAAGTTTCCTCCTCATCTACAGACATGTATACAGTGTGGGCTCCGTGGGCACTTGCATAAGGGGGAGGCTTGGCTGAGACATGCCTGCAGCTGCACAGATGAGGACAGTTACACAGACAGCTACACAGATAAACACAAAAGCTTTTATAAGAAATTTCCCTTCACTGTAAAATGGCAGCCCTCTCAGGCCCCCTTCTCTGCTGCAGAGAGCTTTCTTCTTTTGCTCCAACCTTATGCTTGGTGTCCACACTCCTAAATTTTCTTGGTCATGTGAGACAAAGAACTCCGATAACGCCTCAGACGAGATGGTTTCATTGACCCTAGACAGCTTCATCATGATGTATGTGTAGGGCACTTGCCGAGTGGTTCGCTTGGCAAAGTTAATACTTTCAGCAACCCACTGAAATAAGTAGTAGTATCCCCATTTTACTGCTGAGTAAGCAAACTTAGGAGTTATAGAAACTGCCTGATTTCCAAGATTTCAAATATTGGGTTGGATCTCCAGTGGGAAACTAAGCAGTTAGGAAGACTGGTTACTAATTGGCCTGTTCCTGACTTTCTTGGGAACATAATTATTAAATTATTTCTAAGATGATGACGCTTATAGGAAGTTTTTGGTGGTCATCTTTTATCAGATTAAGGAAATTCTCATTCTATACTGTTATTCTTCATCTGAAAGCATGTAGAATTTCAAATGCATTGCTTGCATTGAGAAATATTTGTCCCACAGTTCAGACTAAACAGTTAGTCATTTACATTTTTTCTAAAGGTGACCTATTTGAAATTTTCAAATGACTGGCATATAGTAGCTTTTGGTGTTTTAGTATTGTATTAATCTCCGGTGAATCTATACTAATGAATTCTACTTGTTTCTATTTTTAGCTTTAGTCTTCAGTCTTGACAATATCAAATTTTGATATTTTCAAAGGACTAGCTTTAAATTTTTTGATTTTGGTTCAGAGATGAGTGGTGAAATTATAATTATGTGTACAGATTAGAAAACAGCATTACCGGCTGGGTGCCGTGGCTCATGCCTGTAATCCCAGTACTTTGGGAGGCCAAGGCGGGCACATCACAAGGTCATGAGTTCGAGACCAGCCTGCCCAATATGGTGAAACCCCGTCTCTACTAAAAATACAAAAATTAGCCAGGCATGGTGGTGGGCACATGTAGTCAGTCACGGCTACTTGGGAGGCTGAGGCAGGAGAATTGCTTGAACCGTGAGGCGGAGGTTGCAGTGAGCCGAGATTACACCACTACACTCTAGCCTGGGTGACAGAGTGAGACTCTGTCTCAAAAAAAAGAAAGAAAAGAAAAAGGAAAACAGCATTACCTCAATATTAATTTTCTTAAATGGGTAATATGTTGTGTTTAAGTATGTTCCTTTGTTTTCAAAATACCCATTGAAGTATTTAGAGATTAATGGAGCAGCATATCGCACACACATACACATACACAGTAACTGCCATGAATTATAATCACATGCATATGGAAAAGGAGAAAAAGAAAAAGAATAATTATACAAATGTGGTCAAATATTTGGGTAATCTGGATGATGGGTATAGAGGGGGCATTTGTATTATTTTTCCGATTCTTCCTGTAAGTCTGAAATTCACTAAAATATTATATTAAAAGAAATAAAAGTTTCTGAATATCTAAAAATGAAAGGTTTAGATTGGATTAATGCATAATAATTTTAAATAGAACATCTGTAGGATTTTCTGTTTAAAATAAGGACTATGTTCCCAACTGGCATTTTACTGCAAATGTCTGATTTTCAGGAATGAATTAATATTAAATGCAAAGTGACTTTTTAAAATTCTTGTAGCCTTAATACTAGATTTGTTTCAGTTCCTATAAAGAAAGCTGTAACCTGAATGTAGTTTTGTGGCAGGCCAGTTTTCACTAATGCAGGCCTCCATCACAATTCTTTCAGTACTGAGTGGTTAAGTTAAATATTAAAAGCTAAAAAACTCAGTGCCCTTATACAAAGGCTGGAATGTAACACAAGTCCAACAAGAGTTTTGCCTAGGCCTTTCCTGGACCTCAAAGCATGACAAAATAATGAAGGAATTCTTAACAGGACCCATTTAGGATAAACAAGTTTTACTAGGGGTCGGAAGAAAATTCCCAGGCCTCCACAAACAAGTTTATTGGAAGTCTGAAGGAATGCCCCAAACCTCCATAACTTAGCAGGAGACAAGATAAGGGTAATCACCATAGCACCTAGACCCATTTAGATTAAGTAAATTTACTGAGTCTCCAGAAGAAGGTCTTCAGGACTCAGACTTTAGTTATAGATGAAAAGTTAATCACTCATGGCCGGACATACGCCTGTTGGGATAACATCACGCCTGTTATCCCAGCACTTTTGGAGGCTGAGGCAGGTGGATCACAAGGTCAGGAGATCAAGACCATCCTAGCTAACATGGTGAAACCCTGTCTCTACTAAAAATATCAAAAATTAGCCGGGCATGGTGTTGGACGCCTGTAGTCTCAGCTACTCGGGAGGCTGAGGCAGGAGAATGGCGTGAACCTGGGAGGTAGAGGTTACAGTGAGCCGAGATTGCACCATTGCATTTCAGCCTGGGTGACAAAGAGAAACAGTCCAAAAAAAAAAAAAAAGAAAAAATTAATCACTTATGTCTTTAGATAAATGCACACTTACACATAAACATACAGCTTAGAAGGTATATAAGCTCTGAAAAATTTTGTAATTTTGAGTTGGTCTGGTGATAATTTCCAGGCCTTCTCCCTGTAACTGGTTACAGAAATAAAAACTCTCTTCCATCCCAGTCTTCATCTCACTATTGGGCAGTGAGAAATAGCAGCCCAGCCCCTTAGTTTGCTCCGGGAACACTTTCATCTCCTCTATTTCTGCCTTACGTATTTCAACTCACATTTATAGGATTTTAATTCTTTATTATTCACATACACATGTTTCCTCATCATGACTCATTTAAAATAGTGATCTGCAAGCTGTCTGTACCCGCCATAAAGAAAACAAACACATCCCAAACATCCAGTACTTGTGAACGCCTGGTCGTGTTATTACCAGTTACGTTTGTGAAGTTCACATTTTATTTTAGGTACAACATAAATATGTGGCCTGCAATCTTCTTATTACATCAACGTATTATCTTACACAGCCTTGTTCTGCCCTTGCCTGATGCCACAGACTTTGAAATCTGAGCCACGTGGCTTGATTCCTACTTACATACATGAATCCCCTTCTATTGCTGGTCTATGGAGATGTCCATTCGTACTTGGACAGTTTTGTAAGTGATTTTTAGTCCCTATTTTATGGATCATTTCCAACTATTTGGGGCACACAAGATTGTGGACATGCTTCCCCCCATGCCATCTGACATAATGCCTTAAAATATTTAAGGGGATACCTTAAGAAATTGTTTCAAAAGGCAAATCTAGGATGAATAAATGAGTAAATGAGTAAAAGTGGGACAAGTTCTTCAAGAGGTAAAAGATCTTTAAAGAAAGTCCCACATTTGAAAAGGTAATCTTGAGCTTTTCAGGCAGATGCCAAATGAGCAAAGAAATTCCTGTTATGAGAATAAGCTGGAATTCAAACAGCTGCCAAAGCCGCTTTTACTCTGATTCTAATCCTAGAATAGGACGCTTTGCTGGTTCCCAGTGCAGGCTTCTCTTACTGAGAGGGGGCCAGGAAAGAGAAGAATAAAACAATGCTCAAGTAACAGGAAGCAACACATAAAACTTAAGTCCAATAGGATTTCAAAACCCAGACATTACATTTCAGAATGCCTATGGTTCATATAAGGTATTCTTCAGGGTATCCTGCAAGGGTTCCCTAAGAGCAATTAAAAGAAGAAAGTCTAGGCTTTATGTAAAACACAATAGGAAAACATATTCTGGTTTCATGGTCAAGAAACAGACATCTTCCCATCTCTACCCCTCAAGATCATCCTGGGGGAAGAAAGAAGATGAACTAGTGTAATGAATCCAAGAAAGAAAAATATTTTGCTGTAGTGGCTGGGTGTGGTGGCTCACGCCTGTAATCCCAGTACTTTGGGAGGCCAAGGTGGACAGATCACAAGGTCAGGAGATCGAGACCATCCTGGCTAATACAGTGAAACCCCGTCTCTACTAAAAAAATACAAAAAAGTAGCTGGGCGTGGTAGCAGGCACCTGTAGTCCAGCTACTTGGGAGGCTGAGGCAGGAGAATGGTGTGAACCCAGGAGGCGGAGCTTGCAGTGAGCGGAGATCGCACCACTGCACTCCAGTCTGGGTGACAGAGCAAGAGTCTGTCTCAAAAAATAATAAGAAGAAGAATTTGCTGTAATAATTCAGATAAAACATAATGACAACTTGGTCTAAGACACTGAATGGAAGAAAGGAAAGAACAGGCTTCCTAGAAAAATACCAGGCAAGAATTGCCAGGCACGGTGGTTCATGCCTGTAATCCTAGTACTTTGGGAGGCCAAGTCGGGTGGATCACTTGAAGTCAGGAGTTCGAGACCAGTCTGGCCAACATGGTGAAACCCCATCTCTACTAAAAATACAAAAATTAGCAGGGTGTGATAGTAGGCACCTGTAATCCCTACTTAGGAGGCTGAGGCAGGAGAATTGCTTGAACCGGGAGGTAGAGGTTACAGTGAGCTGAGATCATACCACTGCACTCCAGCCTGGGCCACGGAGCAAGACTCTGTCTCAGACAAAAAAAAAAAAAAAGAAAAAAAAAAAGAAAGAAAAAGAAAAAGAAAAATACCAGCCAAGAAGAATAACACAGGCTAGAAGATAGTGATCACAGACTGGGCAGGTTATACCTGGGGATGAAAGTAATGAATGTGGTGCTTGTTAATACCCACACTACTTTACATTTCTATGGTGTGTTTTTTCAAGTTAGGAGATTTTAAAATTGATTACAAGTCCCCAAGCCTGAGAAAATTAGCTTAAGATTGTGATATTCAGGAATAGCTAAACCATGAGTTTGTATTCAGCTATATTATGCAGGTTACTGTGCTTTCATTGGCAAGTTCAGGAAGCCAACAACAACATTTTGAATTCTAAAATACTTATCAAAGTGGTTTAGAACAATAACTAAAGACTGTACATGTATCAACTAGACACTTACCATCTGCAGTGTTGGTCTGGTATATTTCCGTAATGTGTCTATATAAGAGTTAGCATCCCCATCTACTTCAATCCTAAAAAATATAGCATTCATATTCAAAAGGTACTGACCAGTGAAACATGATAAACATCTCAGATAGCTAATTAAATATAAAGTAAGAGACGATAAAAAGGCAAGATATGCATTTCACTAGAAAGTACGTTTAAAAGAAAAAAGACAGCCGGGCGCGGTGGCTCAAGCCTGTAATCCCAGCACTTTGGGAGGCCGAGACGGGCGGACACCGAGGTCAGAAGATCGAGACCATCCTGGCTAACACGGTGAAACCCCGTCTCTACTAAAAAAAACACAAAAAACTAGCCGGGCAAGGTGGTGGGCGCCTGTAGTCCCAGCTACTAGGGAAGCTGTGGCACGAGAATGGCGTAAACCCAGGAGGTGGAGCTTGCAGTGAGCTGAGATCTGGCCACTGCACTCCAGCCTGGGCGACAGAATGAGACTCTGTCTCAAAAAAAAAAAAAAAAGACAGTAGACTTTCAGTTTCCGATTCTACTTGTAAGGAGCTTTGAGGTCACTACTCTGTCCTAACAAGTCAAACGCTAAACAGACTGAAAAAAATGAACAGTTCTCCTAGGATTTTCAAGAGTGGTGAGGACACAGGGCAAATCACTGCCTCCTATATTGAAGAGACAAATAAGCAAAACAGGGGGTCCTGGCTAGCTGGAGCAAAGACTCAAGAAACTTCCCAGGATAACAGTTCCTGTGTCAGGTGACCTGAACTGTAACTGATGAATTACTCCAGGCTCCGCATGGACAACTGTGAAGGTTAAAAACTCCAGGTATACCCAGTCATAGGAGGTGCCCTACAATTTTGAGAGTTTTACCTCTAGGAGCTTGACCAGGTCCTCGCAATAAATACCAGAGGAAAATTGTTTAGTGCTTCCAGCAGGGAGAGGAGAAAATAAACTATTGTGAAATACACCAGGGCCCTGTGTTCCTAACAGGCCCTGCCCTCAGGAGATGCTACTTAACCAGAACCTAACCCTTTTTTTAAAAAAAGAAAATGTTTAGGTTCAGGGGTACACATGCAGGTTTGTTATACAGGTAACCTTGTGCCCTGAGGGTTTGGTCTATAGATTTTATCATCTAAGTAGGAAGCAAAAGAAGCCAAGGCTGAGAAGACTGCATACGGTGTGAGTCTAACTAGATGACATTCTAAAAAGGCAAAATCGTGGAGATGGTTAAAAAAAAAAAAAAAAAAAAAAAAATGTGGTCCTCAGAGGTTGTGGTGCAAGTGGTAGGAGGTGGTAGAAAGGGATAATTAGGTGACGCACAGAAGACTTTTAGGGCAGTGACAAATACTCTGCATGAAACCAATGGTGGATGCAAGTCATATACATTTGTCCAAACCAGTAGAATGTACAACTCCAAGAGTGAACCCTGCTGTAAACTATGGACTTTGGGTGATTATCATATTTCAATGTAGGCTCATCAGTTGCAACAAATGTACCAACTGGTAGGGGATGTTGATGGGGGAGGCTATGCATTATTGGGGGCAGGATATATATATATGAGAAGTCTCTGTAACTTCCTCTTAATTTTGCTGTAAACCTAAAACTGCTCTAGAAAGTTTAAGTTCAGTTTTTGGAAACATGACTGAGAATTCTTAATATTCTCCATCCATTCACATCAAGTTCTTAATTCTCATACCTTCTACAACATGTATCTTAATAGCCGTAAACCATATATTACAAAGTCTGTTTTAATATTTTTTGACTAGAGATTAGACTTTACAAACTTTTAAGGTTTTGATACAGTGACCAATTCCTACAATATTTTAGTTGTTACACTTTAAGATTGTTAACTGATTTTCAAATTGGAAGTAATTTCTGCTCTACTTACATTTCTGCTGGTTTCACAGTTATGCCCATGGGGGCTGTGACACTCTGTAGATGACTCTTTAAGGACATGGCTTCCCTGTGACTGCTTCTACTATGGAGTATGAGCCAACTATGTAGCAGCATTGCATTAAGTAACGGTAATTCTCTTATTTCTCTTGACCCGTATCCTTGTGAATTGGCTTTAACCTGGAAAAGAATTAGAAGACCTAGCATAAAACTTTAAAGATCAACTTATGTAAATCTGTGCTATCTCCTACTGAAATGTTACAATTATAAACTTGAACGGCCAATTTAGGTATTTTTTTCAGTAAGATACAGGTTAACAGAACTGAATTCTATCCTAGGTGCAAAAAATTTTTAATGGAGAGGCCATTGTGGGGGAGATGGCTCCAGAGCTTTAGGTTCTTATGTAGGCAAAGCAAAGCCCAATGTAAACAGTAAAGCAAAGCCAGAGACTTTACCAATCAGAAACTACCAGTTACCAACTAGGGTTCTTCCACTTAAATAGAGCAAATGTATTTTGTCCTATTTCGCATCAGCCTATAAAAGCTCACTGCTCACACTGCTGCAGCAGAGCTCTCTGAACCCCTTCTGATTGAGTGCTGCACAATTTGTGAATCAGTCTTAGTGCAAATAAACTTAACTGTATTTGATGTGAAGTTTCTTTTGGAGCTTTTCGATGCTGTTAGACTCAGATTGGCTCGTGATACTGTTCTATCACAGCAAGTGCTCCCTAAAAATTTAGTCTTTTGGTGGGAACTTTATTCCAAGGAATGACACTTGAAACATTTAACCAAGGATAGAGTAAGATGGCCAAATAGAGGCCTCCACTGATCGATCATCCCTACAAGAGGAACACTATGTTTGACAAGTATCTGTACAAAGGAAGCACCTTCATAGGAACCAAACATCAGGTGAGCACTCAGTGTCTGGTTTTTACTTTCTATTGCTGAAAGAGGCACTGAAGGTGGGAAAAACAGTCTTGAATTGCTGACATCACCCTTCTCCCACCCCTGCATGGCACGGAGAATCTGTGCAGTTGGGAAAGGGAGAGCACAGCAACTGTGAGACTTTGCGTTAAAATCAGCACTGCCCTGTCACAGCAGAAAGCAGACCTGCGCTGTACTCAGCTGATGGCCACCCATAGGGGAAACATTTGATTCTGGCCCTAGACAGAGGGGAATTGCCCATCCCAGTGGTCAGAGTTCGAGTTCTGGAAAGCCTCACCACCATGGGCTGGAGTGCTCTGTGGCCCTAAGTGAACCTGAGAAACAGTCTAGGCCACAAAAACTGCAATCCCTAGGCAAGTCCTAATGCTGATCTGAGCTCAGAGCTTGTAAACTGGGGGTGGAGGGGTAGGGGACGTGATCTACTGAGGCATCAGTCAGGGTAGCTAAGAGAGTGCTTACATCACCCCAACCCAAGGCAGCACAGCTCAAAGCTCCAAAAGAGACCCCTTCTTTCTGCTTCAGGAGAAAAGAAGGAAGAGTGAAGACTTTGTCTTTTATCTTGGATACCAGCTCAGCTACAGTAGGATAGGACAAGAGTCAGGGTTGTGAGGCCCCCATTCTGGGCCCTAGCTCTTGGATGACATTTCTAGACATACCCTGGGCCAGAAGGGAAACCTGATACTTTGAAGGGAAGGACCCAGCCCAGGCAGGATTCATCACCTACTGACTAAAGAGCCCTTGGGCTCTGAAGAACCAGCAATAATACCCAGGTAGAGTGTCGAGGGCCTTGAGTGGACTCAGAGATGCTGGTTTCAGATGAGAACCAGCATATTCCCAGCTGTTGTGGCTATGGGGAGAGACTCCTGCTTGAGAAAAGTACAGGGAAAAGTAAAGGGGACTTTGCCTTGCACCTTAGGTACCAGCTCAGCCACAGTGGGGTAGAGCACCAAGCAGGCTTTTGGGGTCCCCAATCCCAGGACTTGGCTCATGGATGGCATTTCTGAACCTGCCTTGGGCCAAGGCAGAGCACGCTGCCCTGAAGGGTAATTCCTAGGCTTGGCAGCATTCACCGCAAGCTGACTGAAGAGTCCATGGACGTTAAGGAAACATTGGTAGTAGCCTAGCAGTACTCCCTATGAGCCTGTGGTGGTGGTGGCCATGGGGTGAGGCTCCTCTATGTGTAGAAAGAGAAGGGGGCCGGGTGCAGTGGCTCACGCCGGGAATCCCAAGACTTTGGGAGGCCAAGGCGGGTGGATCGCTTGAGATCAGAAGATCTGGCCAACCTGGTGAAATCCCGTCTCTACTAGAAATTAGCTGGGGTGTGGTGATGGGTGCCTGCAATCTCAGCTACTTGGGAGGCTGAGGCACGAGAATCGCTTGAACCCAGGAGGTGGAGGTTGCAGTGAGCCGAGATTGCACCACTGCACTCCAGCCTAGGCGACAGAGCAAGACTATCTCAAAAAATAAATAAATAAAAAGAAAAAAGAAAGGGAAGAATGAGAAAGGTCTGCATCATGTGGTTTGAGTGCCAGCTCAGCCACAGTATAACAGAATACCAGGTAGGTTTCTATGATTTTTGACTCCAGTCCCTGACCCCTGAATGGCATCTCTGTGTTTGGACAAAGGGAGGCAAGATGGCGCAGTTCCGGGTTCTTCACTGTCAACTTTCCCGCGCCCGGGAAAGACACGGGTCAACTGCGCAGGCGCAACCCGACCTCCGACGGAGAGAAACCGGAACCCGCCTAGCCACGCCTATCGACCCGCCCCCGACCCGCCTATGTCCCGCCCACTGCCCTCCCACTCCCGGGCCCAGGACATAAAAGCCGCTCCCGGCGGGCTCGCGGAGCGAACTTCCTCGGCCCCTCCTCCTGCGCGGGACCTGGGAACGTCGCCCGAGAGCGCCGGAGCGAACTTCCTCGGCCCCTCCTCCTGCGTGGGACCCGGGAACCACGCTCGAGAGCGCTGGAGCGGGCTTCCTCGGCCCCTGCTCCTGCGCGGGACCTAGGAACCTCGTCCGAGAACGCCGGAGTGAACTTCCTTGGCCCCTGCTCCTGTGCGGACCTAGGAACCTCGCCCGAGAACGCCGGAGCGACCTTGTCGGCCTCCATCGCCGGAGGTGGTGAACCTCGCCCCTCCCTCACATTTGGTTTGTAAATAAAGTTTTTTTTTTGCCTTGCCTACTTGCCTTTTCTCTGGCATTTGCTCTGGGGGTCGCATTAAAGCAAATCACTCTGCACCTGCCCAGGGCCTGGGGGAACTTACTGCCCCTGAAGGGAAGGACACTAGTCTGGCTGCTTTACCACTTGATTGCAGAGCCTTAGGACCTTGATCCAACATAGGTGGTAGCCTGGTAGTAGTCACAGTGGGCCTTGGGAAAGACCCAGTGCTGTGCTGGCTTCAGGTCTGATCCAGTGCAGTCCCATTGGTCGTCACCACAGGGGTGCTTGTGTCACCCCAAACCCAGATCCAGGTGGCTCAGCACAGAGAGAGACAGAAAATAAGTGAACAAGACTCTCTGCTTGGTAATCCAGAAGTCTTCTGGATCATACCGAGATCACCAAAGTGATATCACTATGAATCTGCAAGAACCATGGTATTACTGTGCTTGGGATGTTCCTTGATGCAGATGTGACTTAGATCATAATACCCAAGTCCTTCTGAATACTGGACAGCCTTCCCAAGGAAGATGAATACAAACAAGTCTGGATGGCGAAGACAATAATGAAAACCTAACTTTCAATGCCCAAACACTCATGAACTTCCCCAAGCATCAAGACCATCCAGGATAACACGGACCTCAGCAAATGAACTCAGTAAGGCACAAGGCACCAGGCACCAATCCTGGAGAAATAGATATGTGACCTTTCAGACAATTCAAAATAGCTATTTTGAGGAAACTCAAATTCAAGATAACAGAGAATTGAGAATTCTAGTAGATGAATTCTACAAAGAGATAGAAATAATTAAAAATATTCAAGTAGAAATTCTGGAGTTGAAACATACAATTGACATATTGAAGAATACATCAGTCTCTTAAGAGCAGAATTAAATCAAGCAGAAGAATTGCTGAGCTCAAAGGCAGGCTGTTTGAAAATACATAGAGGAGATAAAAGAAAACACATAGACCTAATTTAAATGACGAGTTAACAGGGGCAGCACACCAACATGGCACATGTGTACACATGTAACAAACCTGCATGTTGTGCACATGTACGCTAGAACTTAAAGTATCATAAAGAAAGAAAACACAGAAGCATGCCTCCAAAATCTAGAAAATAGCCTCACAAGGGCAAATCTAAGAGTTACTGTCCTTATAGACGAGGTAAAGAAAGAGATAATGGTATAAAATTCACTCAAAGAGATAGCAAAACTTCCCAAACCTCAAGAAAGGTATCAATATCTAAGTATAAGGTGGTTACAGCAGATTTAGCCCAAAGACAACCACATCAAGGCATTTGATAATCAAACTCCCAAAGATCAAGGATAAAGAAAGGATCCTAAAAGCAGCAAGAGAAAAATAACACAGAATGGAGCTCCAATACATCTGGCAGCAGACTTTTCAATGGAAACCATACAGGCCAGGAGAGAGAATTTGAAGTGCTGCAGGAAAAAAAAAAATTACCCTAGAATAATATACCCAGTAAAAATATCCTTCAAACACGAAGGAGAAAGACTTTTCCAGAAAAACAAAAGCTGAGGGATTTCAATACCAGATCTGCCCTATAAGAAATGCTAAAAGGGGTGCTTCAGTCAGAAAGAAAGGGATGTTGAGGAGCAATAGGAATTCATCTGAAGGTACAAAACTTACTGGTAATAGGAAGTGCACAGAAAAACGCAGTATTATAACACTAATGGTGGTGTGTAAACTACTCTTAAGTATAAATACTAAAAGGTGAACCAATCAAAAATAGCAACAACGTTAAGACATACAATAAGATATAAATAGAAACATAAGTTAAAAAGCAAAAAGACATAAACAGGTCTCAAATTTAAGAAAACCAAAATTATATCAAGTACTCTCTCAGACCACAGTGGAGTAAAACTGGAAATCAACTTCAAAAGGAATACCCAAAAACCATGCAAATACATGGAAATTAGATAACCTGTTCTTGAATGATCACTGGGTTAACAATGAAATCAAGATGGAAATTTTAAAGATTTGAACTGAATGATAATAGTGACACAACCCATCAAAACCTTCAGGATACAGCAAAAGCAGTACTAAGAGGAAAGCTCATAGCATTACATGCCTACATCAACAAGTCTGAAAGATCACAAATAGACAATCCAAAGGTTACACCTCAAGGAACAAGACAAACAAGAAGAAACCAACCCCAAGCCCAGCAGAGGAAAAGAAATAATCAGCATCAGAATAGAACTAAACGAAATTGAAACAAAAAACCCACAATAGAGAAATGAAACAAAAAGCTGATTCTTTTAAAAGTTAAGCTGGGCGTGGTGGCTTATGCCTGTAATCCCAACACTTTGGGAGGCCGAGGCCGGTGAATCACACAGTCAGGAGTTCAAGACCAGCCTGGCCAAGATGGTGAAACCCCATCTCTACTTAAAATACAAAAATTAGCCAGGCATGGCCGGGCGTGGTGGCTCACACCTGTAATCCCAGCACTTTGGGAGGCTGAGGCGGGCTGATCACGAGGTCAGGAGATGGAGACCATCTTGGCTAACACAGTGAAACCCCGTGTCTACTAAAAGTACAAAAAAATTAGCCGGGTGTGGTGGCGGGCACCTGTAGTCCCAGCTACTCGGGAGGCTGAAGCAGGAGAATGGTGTGAACCTGGGAGACAGCTTGCAGTGAGCTGAGATCGCGCCACTGCATTCCAGCCTATGGAACAGAGGGAGATTCCGTCTAAAAAAAAAAAAAGGAGTGTTGGCAGGTGCCTGGGAGGGAGATTCCGTCTAAAAAAAAAAAAAGGAGTGGTGGCAGGTGCCTGTAATCCCAGCTACTCAGGAGGCTAAGGCAGAGAATTGGTTGAACCGGAGAGGCAGAGTTCGCAGTGAGCCGAGATCATGCGACCACTGCATTCCAACCTGGGTGACAGAGGGAGACTGTCTCAAAAAAAAATTCTAAAAGCTCAATTAGAAATGAAACTGGAGGCCAGGCGCAGTGGCTCATGCCTTTAATCCCAGCACTTTGGGAGACCAAGGCAGGCGGATCATGAGGTCAGGAGATCAAGACCATCCTGGCTAACACGGTGAAACCCCATCTCTACTAAAAACACAAAAAATTAACTGGATGTAGTGGCGGGTGCCTGTAGTCCCAGTTACTCAGGAGGCTGAGTTAGAATGGCATGAATCTGGGAGGCAGAGCTTGCAGTGAACTGAGATCATGCCACTGCACTCCAGCCTGGGTAACAGAGTGAAACTCCATCTCAAAAAAAAAAAAAAAAAAAAAAAAAAAGAAATCACACTGGAGATATTACAACTGATACCACAAAAATACAATAGATCATTCAAGGCTACTATGAACACCTTTACACACATAAACTGGAAAACCTAGAGGAGATGGATAAATTCCTGGAACTGGAAACATACAGCCCTCCTAGATTAAACCAAGAAGAAACCGAAACTCTGAATAGGCCAATAACAAGCAGTGAGATTGAAATGGTAATATAAGATGCCACCAAAAAAGATCCAGGACCAAATGGATTCACAGCTGAATTCTATCAGATACTCAAAGAAGAGTTGGTATCAGTCCTACTGAAACTATTCCAAAAGACAGAGAAAGAAGGAATCCTCCCTAAATCATTCTATGAAGCCAGTATCACCCTAATACCAAAACCAAGAAAGAAGAAAATAAAACAAAACTACAGATCAATATCCCTGGTGAACATAGATGTAAATATTCTCACAAAATACTAGCTAAATGAATCCATCAGCATATCAAAAAGATAATCCACCATGATCAAGTGGGCTTCATACCAGGGATACAGGGATGGTTTACAACATGCAAGTCAGTAAGTGTGATACACCACACAAACAGGATTAAAAACAAAAATCACATGATTATCTCAATAGATGCAGAAAAAGCATTTGATAAAATCCAGCATCACTTTATGATTAAAAATCTCATGGCCGGGCACGGTGACTCACGCCTGTAATCCCAGCACTTTGGGAGGCTGAGGTGGGCCAATCACGAAGTCAGGGGATCAAGACCATCCTGGCTAACACAGTGAAACCCAGTCTCTACTAAAAATTAGCCAGGCTTGGTGGCATGCACCTGTAGTCCCAGCTATTTGGGAGGCTGAGGCAGGAGAATCACTTGAACCTGGCAGGCAAAGGTTGTAGTGTGCTGAGATCCTGTCACTGCACTCCGGCCTGGGTGACAGAGTGACACTTTGTCTCAAAAAAAAAAAAAAAAAAAAAACCCTCAGCAAAATCGGCATAGAAGGGACATACCTTAAGGTAATAAAAGCCAAATGATATAAATAGAAACATAAGTTAAAAAGCAAAGGACACAAACAAGTCTCAAATTTAAGAAAAATCAAAATTATATCAAGTACTCTCTCAGACCACAGTGGAGTGAAACTGGAAATCAGCTCCAAAAGAACACCCAAAACCATGTAAATACATGGAAATTAGATAACCTGCTTCTGAATGATCACTGGGTTAACAATGAAAAATTGAAAGCACTCCCCCACAAGAACTGGAAAAAGACACTGATGCCCCCTTTCACCACTTCTATGAAACACAGTACTGGAAGTCCTAGCCAGGGCAATCAGACAGGAGAAAGAAATAAAGGACATCCAAATCAGCAAAGAGGAAGTCAACCTGTCACTGTTTGCTGATGTTATCATTGTATACCTAGAAAACCCTAAAGACTCATCCAACAAAGCTCCTAGATCTGAGAAGTTAATTCAGTGAACTTTCAGGATAAGAAATTAATGTACACAAATCAGTAGCACTGCTATACAACAACAGCAACCAAGCTGAGAATCAAATCAAGAACTCCACCCCTTTTACAATAGCTGCCAAAAAAAAAAAAAAAAAGGAATATACCTAACCAAGGAGGTGAAAGACCTCTCTATAAGGAAAACTACAACACACTGCTGAAAGAAATCATAGGTGACACAAATGAAAACATGTCCCATGCTCATGGACGGGTAGAATCAATATTGTGAAAATGACCATACTGCCAAAAGCAATCTACAAATTCAGTGCAATTCCCATCAAAATACCATCATCAATTCTTCATAGAACCCTACAATTCATATGGAACCAAAAAAGAGCCCACATAGCCAAAGGAAGACTAAGCAATAACAAATCTGGAGGCATTACATTACTTGACTTCACACTATAGTACAAGGCTATAGTCACCCAAACAACATGGTACTGGTATAAAAATAGACACATAGACCAATGGAACAGAATAGAGAACTCAGAAATAAAGCCAAATACTAGTAGCTAACTGGTCTTTGACAAAGCAAACAAAAACAAAGTGGGGAAAGGACAGCCTATTCAACAAATGGTGCTGGGATAATTGGAAAGCCACATGTAGCAGAAAGAAACTGGATCTCATCTCTCACCTTATACAAACATCAACTCAAGATAGATCAAAGAGTTAAATCTAAGACCTGAAGCCATAAGAATTCTAGAAGATCACATCAGAAAAACTCTTCTAGATATTGGCTTATGCAAAGACTTTATGACCAAGAACCCAAAAGCAAACGCAACACAAAGATAAATCAATGGGACTTAATTAAACTAAAACACTTATGCACAGCAAAAGAAATAATCAGCAAATAGACAACCCACAGAATGGGAGAAAATACTCCCAAACTATGCATATGACAAAAGACTGATATCCAGAATCTACAAGGAACTCAAATCAGCAAGAAAATAATCCCATACAAAAATGGGCAAGGACATGAATAGACAATTCTCAAAAGAAATACAAATGGCCAACAAACATGAACAAATGTTCTAATGACCAGGGAAAGGCAAATTAAAACCACAGTGCAATACCGCCTTACTCCTCCAACAATGGCAATAAAAAAAACAAAAGAGATGTTGACATGGATGTGGCAAGAAGAGAACACTTTTATACTGCTGGTGGGAATGTAAACTAGTACAACCACTCTGGAAAACAGTGTAGAGATTTCTTAAAGGACTAAAAGATCTACCATTTGATCTAGCAATCCCACTACTAGGTATCTACCCAGAGGAAAAATCATTATATGAAAAAGATACTTGCACATGCAAGTTTATAGCAGCACAGTTTGCAATCACAAAAATATAGAACCATCCCAAATGTCCAGTTAATGAGTAGATAAAGAAAATGTGGTGTACATTCACACCGTGGAATACTACTCAACCATAAAAAGGGTTTGCAGCAATCTGGATGGAGTTGGAGGCCATTATTCTAAATGAAGTAACTCAGGAATGGAAAAATCAAACATTGTTATCTTCTCACTCATAAGTGGGAGCTAAACTATGAGGATGCAAAGGCGTAAGAATGATGCAATGGACTTTGGGGACTGCAGGGAAGGGTGGGAGGGGTAATGGATAAAACACTACATGTTGGGTACCGTGTATGCTGCTCAGGTGATGGGTGCACCAAAAGTACAAATACCACTAGAACTTATCCATGTAACTACCTGTTCCACAAAAACCTATTGAAATAAAATTAAAATAAAGAAAAGAAAAATATTTTAAAAAGCAAAGGACAAATTTAAAACAGAGTTTATTCATTTTCTTTTTGCTTGTTTGCTTATGCAAGCAGTGTTGTTGGCACCTTAAAAGAAGGGGTTATAAGACAGGATTTGCAAGCCTTGTGGGAACTTCAAAAATATGCAATGGATATACAAAACAAACATGCCATATCAAACAAGAGAAAATCACCTTCACTAAAAGGAAGGCAGGAAAGAAAGGAGGAAGAGACCAGAAAACCAGAAAACACGTAACAAAATGGCAGGAGTAAATCCTTACTTCTCAATAATAACATTGAATGTAAATGGACTAAACTCTAATTGAAAGAGTGACTGAATGAATTAAAAAAATAGATCTGCCTGCAAAAAACACTTAACCTATGAAGACTCACATAGACTGAAAATAAAGGCATGAAAAAGCACACAAAAAAGGAAAAACAGGAATAGCTATACTTAGACAAAATAGATTTCAAGACAAAAACTATGACACAAAGAATGTCACTGTGTAACAATAAAAGGGTCAAATCAGCAAGAGGATATGACAATTGTGAATATATATGCACCGAACCCTGGAGAACCCAGATATATAAAACAAGTATTAGAGCTAAAGAGAGATAGGCCCCAATATGATAATAGTTGGGAGACTTCAACACCCCACTTTCAGCACTGGACAGATCTTTCAGACAGAAAAAAAGGAAACATGGCTGGGCGCGGTGGCTCAAGCCTGTAATCCCAGCACTTTGGGAGGCCGAGATGGGTGGATCACGAGGTCAGGAGATCGAGACCATCCTGGCTAACACGGTGAAACCCCGTCTCTACTAAAAATACAAAAACTAGCCGGGCGAGGTGGCAGGCGCCTGTAGTCCCAGCTACTCGGGAGGCTGAGGCAGGAGAATGGCGTAAACCCGGGAGGCGGAGCTTGCAGTGAGCTGAGATCTGGCCACTGCACTCCAGTCCGGGCGACAGAGCGAGACTCCGCCTCAAAAAAAAAAAAAAAAGAAAAAAGGAAACATTGACCTTAATCTGCACTACACACTAGAGGGACATCATAGTTATAGAACATTTCAGCCAACAGCCGCATGATGAACATTCTTTTCGTCAGTACATGGATCATTCAAAGATAGACTATATATTAGGTTACAAAAGAAGTCTTAAAACATTCAAAAGACAAACATAAAGCATCTTCTCTGATCACAATGAAATAAAACTAGAAATCAAAAACAAGAGGCATTTTGGAAACTATACAAACACATGGAAACTAAACTATATGCTCCTGAATGACCACCGGTCATGGGTCATAAGGAAATTAAGACTTTTCTTGAAACAAATGATAATGAAACCATGACATACCAAAACCTATGGGATACAGTGAAAGCAGTAGTAAGAGGGAAGTTTATAGCTATAAGTGCCTACATCAAAAGAGCAAAACTTCAAACCACCCAATGATGCATCTTAAAGAATTAGAAATGCAAGGTCAGATGTGATGTCTCACATCTGTAATCCCAACACTTTGGGAGGCCGAGACAGGCAGATTACTTGAGGTCATAAGTTCAAGACCAACCTGGCCAACATGGCAAAATCCCAGGTGCTGGGACTCAGGAGACTGATGCACAAGAATTGTTTGAACCAGGGAGGTGGAGGCTGCAGTGAGCCAGAATCACCCCCACTACACTCCAGCCTGGGCAACAGAGTGAGACTCAGTCTCAAAAAAAAAAAAAAAAAAAAAAAAAAGAAAAGGGAGACATTACAACCAACCAATATTGCAGAAATGTAAAGGATCACTCCTGGCTACTATGAGCAACTGTATGTCAGTAAATTGGAAAATCTAGAAGAAATGGAAAAATTCCTAGACATATACAACCTACTAAGATCAAACCATGAAGAAATTCAAAACCTGAACAGACCAATAACAAGTAGTAAGATCAAAGACATAGTAAGTCTCCCAAAGAAAAGCCCAGGACATGATGGCTTCACTGCTGAATTCTGCAGAACATTTAAAGAACTAATACCAATCCTACTCCTATGCCGAAAAATAGAGGAGGAGGGAAAGCTTCCACGTCATTTCATGAAGTATTACTAAAACCAAAGACACATCAAAAAAAGAAAACTACAGGCCAATAGCCCCGATGAACACAGATACAAAAAATCCTCAACAAAATACTAGCAAACCAAATTTACTAACACACTAAAAATGTTCATCATGACCAAGTGGGATTTATCCCAGGGATTCAAGGATGGTTCTATGTAGGCAAATCACTGTGATACATCCACAGAATGAAGGACAAACTCATATGATCATTTCAACTGATGCTGAGCAGCATTTATTAATATTCAATATCCCTTCATGATTAAAAACTCTCAAAAACTGGGTATACAATGAACATATTTCAACATAATCAAAGGCATATACATCAGACCCGCAGCTAGTATCATACTGAATGGGAAAAAACTGAAAGCCTTTTCTCCAAGATCTGGAGCACAACAAGGATGCCCCGTCAACCATTGTTATTCAACATAGTACTGAAGTCCTAGAGCCATCAGACAAAAGTATTAAGGTAATTCAAATTGCAAAGATATGATCTTATATTTGGAAAAATCTAAAGATTCAAAAAAAAAAAAACACACAGAACTGATAAATTTAGTAAAGTTGCAGGATACAAAAATCAACATACAAAATCAGTAGCATTTCTACATGCTAGCAGTGAACAATCTGAAAAGGAATCCCATTTACAATAGATATAAATAAAATACCTAGGAATTAACCTAACCAAATTAGTGAAAGAGCTCTACAATGAAAACTACAAAACACTGATGCAAGAAATTGAAGAGACCACACACAAAAATGAAAGTATTCCATGTTCGTGAATTAGAAGAATCAATATCATTAAGATGACCATACTATCCAAAGCAATCCCTATCAAAATACCAAGGACATTCTTTATAGAAACAAAAACTATCCTAAAACTTATTTTAAAACCAAAAGACCCAGAATTGCATAAGCTATCCTAAGCAAAAAGAACAAAACTGGAAGAATCACATTACCTGACTTCAAATTATACTACAGAGCTATAGTAACCAAAATGGCCTGGTACTGGCATAAAAACAGACATAGACCAGTGGATCAGAAATAGAGAACCCAAAAATAAATCCATACATCTAATGTGAACTCATTTTTGACGAAGGAGCCAAGAACATACACTGGGGAAAGGACAGTCTCTTCTGTATATCCATATGCAGAAGAATGAAACTAGATCCCTATCTCTCACCATATATTAAAAAAATTAAAATGGCTTGAAGACATAAATCCAAGACCTCAAACTATGAAACCACTACAAGAAAACATTGGGGAAACTCTCCAGGACATTAGAGTGAGCAAAGATTTCTTGAGCAATACCGCACAAGCACAGGCACCTAAAGCAAAAACCGGATACGTGGGATCACATCAAGTTAAAAAGCTTCTATGTAGCAAAGGAAACAAAGTAAAGAGACAAGTCCCAGAATGGGAGAAAATATTTGCAAACTACCTGTCTGACAAGGGATTAATAACCAAAATCTAAGGAAAGCAAATGACTTTATAGGGGAAAAATAATCCAATTAAGAATGGACAAAAGATTTGAATAGACATTTCTGAAGACATACAAATAGCAAACAGGCATATTAAAAAGTGCTGGTATCAATGATCACAGAAATGCAAATCAAAACTACAATGAGGTATCATCTCACCCCAGTTAAAATGGCTTTTATGCAGGACACGCAGTAACAAATGTTGGCAAGGATGTGGAGAAAAGGGAGCCCTCATACGCAGTTGGTAGAAATGTCAATTACTATAACCACTGTGGAGAACAGTTTGGAGGTTCCTCAAAACACTAAAAATAGAGCTAACATATGATCCAGCAATCCTACTCTTAAGCATATAGCCAAAATAAAGGAAATTAGGATATTGAAGGATATCTGTACTTCCATGTTTATTGCAGAACTGTTCACAATAACCCAGATTTGGAAGCAACCTGCATGTCTAACAGATAAATGGATAAGAAAAATGTGATACATATACACAATGGAGTACTATGGAGCCACAAAAAACAATGAGACCCTCAACATCCCCCTCCCCGCCACCAACAGTGACCCTAACCCGTCCCCCTCCACCAGCATTGCAGCCCCAGATAGTGTCCCCAACACACTCCGAGTTATGGGCAGTGCAGCCCTCGATAGTTAGCGCCCCCATCCAGCTCCCAGATGCAGGCAATGATGCCCTGGATATCATACCCCCTGCCCACTGCAAGCAGTGAAGCACCCAATAGCGCCCCCAACCGGGCACCTCACCTCTGGCAGTGTTGCACCCAACAGTGCACCCGACCCATCCCCGACCAGAACATTGCAGCACCCCATAGTTCCCCAATTCGCCCCCACCCAGCCATGGGCAGTATATCCCCAAATAGTGCCCCCAAACCTACCCACTGCAGCAGTACTGCCCCAACCCACCCCGAGCCACGTGCAGTGCAACCCCGGATACCGCCCCCAACCCACTCCCCTCCGGAGGCAGCCCCCCAACACGGGCAGTAACGCCCTGGATAGGGCCCCCACCCTCACCCCACGGGGTCCCTGGAACCCTAGACCCTGTCCCCGACTCCTGGGGAAATTCTTGCCACTTTGGGGCACTCCCGTTTGCAGAGACACGCACCCTGGAAGGGAGCCAGGGACTCACGAACCCCCACCCCCACGTCGGGCTCAGGAGCTGCGGGTCAGGCACTGACCTCCATCAGGGCAACCCAGCCTCTTCTTCGGCCTCGCCGCTTCTTCTCCGCAGCCTGCTTCAAACTCTCCCTGGAACCCTGGGCGCCTGACCCCGTTCCCTGGGAACTTCTTGACGCTTTGAGGTACCCCCGGCGGGAGAAACACGCACTCTGGGTGGGAGCCAGGAACTTCATGACCCCTCCGGGTCGGGTGCGGGGGCTGCAGGGAAGAAATCTGATCTCTGTCCGGGGACCCCAACCTCTTCTTCGACCTCGCTACTTTTCTTTCACAACCCGCCTCAACCTCCCCCTGGAACCCTGGACGCCTGTCTCTGTCCCCCGAGGAACTTCTTCTCACTTTGGGGTGCCCCCTGGAAGAGAGACACGCACCCTGAGAACCAGGGACTCCAAGAGCCGTCGGCCACGGGGGCTGCGGGAAAGGCACTGACCTCCGCCTGGGGACCCCAGCCTTTTCTTCAGCCTCGCCGCTTTTCTTCTGCGGCCTGCCTCGACCTCTCCCTAGAACCTCGGGCGCCTGTCCCTGTTCCCCGGGAATCTTCCTGCCACTTTGGGGTGCCCTGTGGGGAGAGACACTCACCCTAGGTGGAAACCAGGGACTCCATGACCCGCCAAGGTCAGGAGCGGGGGCTACCTACAAGGCACTGACCTCCGCTGTGGGAACCCAGCCACTTCTTCGGCTTCGCCGCTTTTTCTCCGCGGCCTACCTCAACTTCCCTCCGGAACCCTGGGCATCTGTCCCCATCTCCCAGGAAACTTCTTGATGCTTTGGGGTGCCCCCGTGGGGAGAGACACGCACCCTGGATGGAATCCAGGGACTCCAAGACCCCCCCAGGTTCGGGCGAGGGGTCGCCCCAGAAAGCACTGATGTCTGGTGTGGGAACCCAGTCTTTTTGGCCTCGCCGCTTTTTTTCCACGACCTGCCTCAACCTCCTCCTGGAACCCTGGGTGCCTGTCCTTGTCCCCCGGGAGACTTCTTGCCGCTTTGGGGTGTCCCCGTGGGAAGACACACACACCCTGGGTGAGAGTCAGGGACTCCACAACCCCCGCCCCCCACACACCGGGTCGGGCGCGGTCTTTACCGGGAAAGCACTGACAGTACATCCCGGGATAATGAACCTATTCCGCCAGCTTTTTACCATTCTGGCTGTGCTGTATCCTCCCTCACCACCAGGAACCGCAGCAGCGAGGCGAGCCAACTCAAACTCCAGCCTCCAGCATGCGCTGCGACTGCCTCCCCCTTCTTCTCCTCTAAACCAGGAATAGAGCAGCTACGGGTGCCGATGCAGAAAAACCTGTACTCGCAAGCCTCCCCACTTGGCATCCCTTATATATAAGGTTTAATGCAAATGTAGTTCCTGGACTACATGTTCTGATTGGATGAGGGAAACCTCTAGGCCTATTCTGATTGGACTTTGTTGTCATGTTCTGATTGGTTAGTAGAAGACTTCCTCTTATCCAATCAGAACATGAAAATAAAGCCCAATCAAAATAGACCTACAGCTTTAGCTCTCATCCAATCAGAACATGTAGTACAAGAACCTCTGTAATATAACCCGGGTAAGTGGCAATCGTGTTCCTTTGTGCTCTACTGCGTTTGCAAGCCCGTGTGTTCCGCGCCCGGCTTAGAAAAGCAGGCGTCACCGGTGGTATGCTGGAGGCTTGAGTCTGCAGCAGCGTGGCTCGCCTGGCTGCGGTTGGTCGCCGTGAGGGAGAGTACAGCGCAGCCAGTGTGGTAGAAAGGTGGCAGAGCAGGTGAGCTATCCCAGGCTGCACTACCTGCGGCGGCGGAGTGAGGGGCTGGGCGGGTGGAGACTGGTTGGATGCAGTATCAGGAGCTACACTGCCCAAGGCGAAGGGTGGATTGGGGCGCCATCTTGGGCTAGACCGCCTGTGGTCGGGGGCGTGTTAGGGGCAGTATTGGGTGTTGCACTGGCCTCGGCCGGGGAGGTTTGGGTGCGTTATTCCGGGCGTCATTTTCCACAGTGGCGGGGGCGGGGGGGGGGGGCTTGTTGGGGATGCTGTCTGTGGCTGCACTCGTCACGGCGGGGCAGGGGTTGGGGGCGCTATCTGGGCCCTCAGTGCCGATGACGGGGAACTTGTTGGGTGTGATATCTGAGGTGTCATTGCCCGTGGCTGGGGGCTCGTTGGGGGCGCTATCCATGGCCTGTACTGCCCACAGCCAGGAGCGTGTTGTGGGCGTTACCGGGGCGGATTGGCAGTGGCGGGGGTGGGGGGATGGGTTTGGTGCTGTGGCACGGTGGGGGGCTGCAGTGCCCGGAAGGGAGTGGTTGGGTGCACTCTCCGGCGGGGCACTGCCGGTGGTGGGTGGCAGATTGGGTGCACTATCGGGGCTACACTGCCACTGCGAGAGGGATGTTGGCGAGAGGGGAGCTGGCGGCGCTATCCTGGGCTACACCGCCGGTGGCGGGGGGCGTGTTAGGGGCGCTATCCAGTGCTGCATTGCCTCCGGCGGGGGTCAAGGGGCGTGTGGAATGGGTTGGATACGCTATTGCGGCTGTACTGCCCGAGGCGGGGGTGGGATTGGGGGCGCCATCGTTTGCTGCACCGCCGGTGGTGGGGGTCGTGTTAGGGGCAGTATTGGGTGTTGCACTGATCTTGGCGGGGGAGTTTTGGGTGCGTTATTCCAGGCATCATTTCCCGCAGCGGCGGGTCTTACTGGGGGCGCTATCCGTGGCTGCGCTGGTTGCGGAGGGTCACGGGTTGGGGGTGCTATGTGGGCCCTCAGTGCCCATGGCGGGGAACTTGTTGAGTGTGATATCCGAGGCGTCACTGCCCATGGCTGGGGACTGGTTGGGGGCGCTATGCATAGGCTGCCCTGCCTACAGCCAGGAGCGTGTATGGGACATTATCGGGGGCGGACGGCCAGTGGCGGGGGTGTGGGGGCGGGTTGTATGCTATGGGGGGACTGCACTGCCCGGTAGGGAGTAGGCTGGGTGCGCTATCGGGTTTGCACTACTGGCGGTGGGTGACACACAGGGTGCACTATCAGGGGCTATGCCGCCGCGGTGAGAGGCGTGTTGGCGGCGCCATCGTGGGCTATTGCGCTGGTGGCGGGGGGCTTGTAAGGGGAGCTATCTGGTGCTACACCGCCTGTGGCAGGGGGCGTTACTGCTAAAGGCTGTGGTCTAGTTGGCAGTGCTATCCCAGAACTCATTCACCATGGCGGGGGGCAGGGGAATGGGGGGATGTGGGGGCTGGTTGGCGGCGCTGTCCGTGGCTGCACTGCCCATGGCAGGGAGCGGTTTGGGGGTGTTATCCCGGGCTGCGCTGCCCGTGGCAGGGGGCAGGTTGCGGGCGCCATTGGGTGCTGCAGTGTCCCAGGCGGGTCGAGTTAGGGATGTTCTTGGGGGCTGCACTGCTGGTGGCGGGCAGTGGAGGCGTCAGTGACAGCGGTGGCCTCCAAGAGAGGAGCAGTCCTCCTCTCTCCAGATGCCAGACTCTAGCCAGTCACATCTTTTTGTGCTTAAGTGTGGCGGGCACACAGCGTTTCCGCGGGAATCCTGAGCGCCGCAGTGGCCCCAGACCACCGTGGTTCCCGGACCCGCGTCCTTTTTGCTCTGTGTTGTGGGAACTGCCTGGGTCCCCCGGGCACGCAGTAGCAAACACAACGAGGCTACAGGGCCCTGTGGATGGAGGCATCAGGGACGGGAACCGACACATGGGTGGAGCGGGCTGGCTGGGGTTGAGTTTCTGCTGCTCGTGCTTTCCGAGGAGCGCAGCCAGGGTGGGCCCAGCAGTTTCTGTGGAGTGGGAAGCTCAGTAACTGGTGTGTTCAGGCTCCACCCCTGTCCCCAGTTCCTGGCCAACTTGGGCCAAAAGGAGAGGCTAGGTGTGAGTGCTTTCGCTGAAACCGGCCCCTGCCACCCATTGACCAGCATGACAAAAGGAAGCTCTAACGCTGCTACTCTTTGGATCCTTTTCTAGGATTTTCTGGCTTTGCCCGCCCAGTTGCTTCAAACCTGGAAGAGAAGTCACCTGCCGCTTGCTGGAGGGCAGACCGCGGGCACTGTGGCGCCCACATTGGGAGGCAGCCGCGCGCCATGCCACAGAAGGTCAGCCACGAGGCTGGGATTCTGCAGCCAGCCGGGATCCAGACGTGCTTCCTGGTGTGACTGAAGGAGAGTCGGGCCGTGTGTGGAGTGTGAATGCCTGTGTATTTGCAGACAGACAGCAATAGGTATGGATGGTATGAGCCGGTACTGCGATCTCGCAGAGCCATACAGCGTCCCGGGTTGTGCTGGAGAGGTGGAGTGACCGTCCTCAGAAACGCCCGCGGGTAGGCGCTGCACACACTTCCACCCATAGGGTGTATGTGCACGCGTGAGTTGTTCAGCCCCTGTCAGAGTCTGGTGAGGGAAGCTGTCAGGGATGGAAGTCAGAGATGATGGGCTGTTTACAGGTGGTGGTGGAAGGAAAACAGCCAGGAGCTCCAGTGGACCATGTAGCTAGGCCAGGTTTGCAGTTTTTCCCGAAAGGGCTGGAACCCCAACCACTCTTCACTCCAGCCTGTGCTTGTTGCAGGGAGAGGAGCTAGGTTGGTGGAGTGCTGACTGAGAGACTTTGAGGGATCTTTGGGAGTGGGACCCCCTTCCAGCCTGATGCTCCTTTCCAAAGGCTTGGATGGGTGTGGGGGTGCCAGTCCAGGACAGGCGAGTGTTCAGGAGACCAGACCTCAGGAGTCCCTGCAGACTGTCGTGTTCAGGAGACCTCAGGAGTCCCTGCAGACTATCCTCCGGCTTTGCCAGCTCCAGGTACTGTGCATCTGGACCTGGGAGCTGGCTGAGGGGCACCCTTCTTTCCTCTCATTTGTTTCTGTGATTCTCCCTACATCCTTGTTAACAAACCTGAAGGGCACTTTATATGGCATCGGGGTTTGCTGGGATGTGCCCCTGTTGAGTGGCTCTCATCAGAGAAGCCTCCATAGGGAATAAGAGTTGTCCTGAGCCAGGTGCCAGGGCTCTGGGGTTCTTTGCATGCGTTGAGACCCTGAGGCTGTCCCTCAAGGCCCATAGGCCCCAGTTTCCCATGGTGCACTGCCCTCCCCATTCTTCCTGCTGCAGGGTGGGGAGTAAACAGCTGGCAGAGCTGCCTGAGCCTGGGAGGCAAAGAGTGACTCAGGGCCTGTGAGGTCTTGGGCAGTGATTTTTCAGGAGGAAGTCCCAGCACATCTTCTCGACTTGGGCAGGAGTTGGGGGAGGCTCTGTGCTCACCTCCAAGCTGTGGTGCTGGGTTTTCTGAGTCCAGGGGTGATGTGGAGTGGGCGTCTGTTGGGTCTGGCTGTTCTTCTAAAAGTTGCCTCAGGTCCCTCTTCCCTTCCCAGATGTCGAGGAGTTGGAGAGGGATGGGATCAGGGGGCCTGCCACAGTGGGGTGGGATGGGGGACTGGAGCTGAAGAGCTACAGCAGCCACTCTTGACCCCTGTGGTTGATGTTTCTGGGCAGAGACAGATGCTAAGCTCGGGTAGTGTCAGGCAGGTCTAAGTGGGACTGCTCAGCTCAGCATGTTGAGGCGATTTAGTGGGAGGTGGTCTCAGTCCCAGAGAAGAGGACCCTGCTGCCGGAGGCACACTTGCAGCCCTCCTCACCCTCTTTCCCATGACCCTGTCTGATCAACTTTGGCTGAGCCACCATGGCTCAGAATGACGAGCCTTGAGGGAAAGGGACCTTGGCATGGTTGGGGGTAGTGGCAGGGTCGCATAGTGGTTAAGCATGTAGGCTCTGCTGTCACTCAGACCTGGGTGTGAGTCCCAGCTCCAGCACCTGCTGGTCTGCCTCCACCTGCATTCCTCTCCATGGGAGCCTGAGAGAAAGGCTTGCAGGCCATGGCTTATTTAGGAAGTGATCTCAGGAAGCAAGGGCCAGGACAGGGGGTTTGAAGGAGAGGAAGGGAAAGCAACTATGTGATTATTCCCACCACTCTTCTGGGTGGTCTCTTGAGGAGCCTTAGAGATTGATAACGGTTCTGTTGGGGAGAGAAAAAGAAAAGCGTTTATCCATTAGCCTGATCCCCTGCCAACAAGTCTGGCTCCGTGGACATTGACTCCCGTGTGTACTTCCAGATTGCACATGTATGGGGCTCTAGTGGTTTCCTGTGTGCCCTCCACACTGCAGCTTCCAAGAAGGCCCAGGATGGCCTGACATGAAGCACTCTCCCGTTGTACCAGTAAGATGCTGTTAGAGCCTGCAGGGATCTGGTCATTGCAGAAATGGTTGGAGTGAGAGGTGGGGCCGGGAGGGCTTGAACAGCACCCTGAGGTGTCTAACACTGCATGACCTCGGGCGAATTACCTGATTTCTCTGAGCCTCGGTTTCCTTGGCTGGGTGTTTTAATTGTTAACACGGTATTTTTGTTTTCTTTTTTTTAGACGGGGTCTCACTCTGTCGCCTGTGCTGGAATGCAGTGGTGTGATCTCGGTTCACTACAGTCTCTTTCAGTGCTTTGGTGCCGGTCCAGTAGGAAGTTCTGCCTCTTGGCTGATCTCACCCTGACATGCTGCACTTTTCTGGGTATGTTTTGTGTTTTTGCTTCTCTATTTGTTGCAACCCTTCAGGGCTTCCAGATGGTTATAAGGGCATTCCTGTTCACCTGCTCACAATCCGAAGCAGACACAGGGTCACCCAAGGCAGGTGTGATGCCAAGGCAAGATTCTGCTTTGGGGGAATTGGCCCTAGACAAGGTGGTGCTGAGCCCCTGGCCCTGCCCACACTCTGGTTCTGGACTTGTGGCTTGCTCTCAAGGCCAGCTTGTATCCACTCGTTTCCCTGGTTCAGATCCATGATTACTGGTCTCCTCCTTGGACCATGCTGGGGCTGCTGGTTGGCCTCTCCCAGGCCTGAATCAGCAGGTGGGAGCAGGACTGGGCACCTGGGAGGACCTTGGCACAACCAGGGCCCTGCCGATCAGATGGCTGGTGGTGAGCAAGAGCAAGAGGGGAGAGACAGGGAGTGACAGGCAGCTGGGAACATTGAGGTGTGCCTGTGCCTATGTACACATCTGTGCATGGCATGTGTGCGTGGCCCCGGGTGGCTTCTTGTTGGATTGCTGTGTCTGGATGTCTCTGGGTAGCTACGTGTGGTTGTCCTGAGCACGTGTGTGCACTGTTGGGTGCTGTAGCTTGTTCATGGGTACTTTTCTCTGGATATGTGTGCCAGCCCCCTACTGAGTGCTCTTCAGGGTTCTTGAGAGTGTGCCCATCTGGATGGCAGGTGATACTTTTTCCTGCCTCCACTGAGGTTCTCTTGTGTCTTCTGCCATGCCCTGTTCTGCCCTCTCTCCAGGCTTCCTTACCCTGTTCCTTCCTCTGCCTGAGGAAGTTGCTTCTCCCCATCTGGCTGTGGGTGCCCACTGCCTTCTGGGCAGGGTCTGAAGAGGGACGGCATATCCAGCCTCCAGCCCCATCCTCCCGAGTCTGAGCTGAGGGTGATGGGCTCAAGCTCAGGGTTGAGGAGATGAGTCAGGGATGGCTGAAGGGGTTGGGCAGAAGTGGCGTGTGTGTCACCATGCTGCAGAGAAGTGTGTTTTCCTGCCTCCCTCCACCTGACCTGCCCTCAGTGGCTTGGGCACCAGTGCAGCTATGAGAAGTCTCCCTTACTTAGCTGTTCTTATTCTCTTCCCAGTAGCCTTGGGTGGCACAGTTTCTGATGGAGAGCAGAGTGATCTCTGGGGCTCTGTGCATCCACTGGGGGACCTTGGCCTTAGGATAATTAATCTCACCATAATCATTGGTATTTATGGAACTCTTCCCGCACCAGGCCACACTTGTACATGTAATCAGCTCATTTGCTCCTCAGGACAATCCCATTTCAGGGGATAGTAGTCCTATCAGGTGGGTTCGAAAAGCATCCCTGGCCAGACATAGTGGCTCATGCCTGTAATCGCAGCACTTTGGGAGACTGAGGTGGGCAGATCACCTGAGGTCAGGAGTTCGAGACCAGCCTGGCCAACATGGTGAAACCTCATCTCTACTAAAAATACTAAAAATTAGCCAGGCAAGGCCGGGCGCGGTGGCTCAAGCCTGTAATCCCAGCAGTTTGGGAGGCCGAGACGGGCGGATCACGAGGTCAGGAGATCGAAACCATCCTGGCTAACACGGTGAAACCCCGTCTCTACTAAAAATACAAAAAACTAGCCGGGCGAGGTGGCGGGCGCCTGTAGTCCCAGCTACTCGGGAGCCTGAGGCAGGAGAATGGCGTGAACCCGGGAGGCGGAGCTTGAAGTGAGCTGAGATCTGGCCACTGCACTCCAGCCTGGGTGACAGAGCGAGACTCCGTCTCAAAAAAAAAGAACTGGGGCTGGAATCCGTTTGTCCTGACACCAGGTGGTGGTTGCTTATCTGTTGCAACAAGGAAGATTTCTCCCTTCCCTCGAACCCTATTGCCAGAGGGCAACATGGCTGTCATCTTAGATATAAGCCCAAGAAAGATGCTTCCTTTCATCCTCGCACCACCCAAGCTTACCCGCATAGAGCATGAATGCCCGCCTTCTGGCCTGTCCTGTGAGGTGCCAGGTGCTCTACCTTAGTAGGGGAGGGCTGGAGTGACCCAGCTGCAGAGATATGGGCGAAGAGTTGGCTCTGTGAGCTCCTTTAGTGAGAAGCGCCTTCAGACAGCCCCCAGCGTCCAAGCCTTTCTCTCTTTTTTTTTAAAGTTTTATTTTTTTTTATTTTTTGAGACAGAGCCTCACTCTGTCGCCCAGGCTGGAGTGCAGTGGCACGATCTCTGCTCACTGCAACCTCTGCCTCCCAGGTTCAAGCTGTTCTCCATCCGCAGCCTCCTGAGTAACTGGCATTTGCAGGCACCTGCCACCACGCCAGGCTAATTTTTGTAGTTTTTAGTGGAAAACGGGGTTTCCATGTCTTCCAGGCTGGTCTCGAACTCCTGACCTCAGGTGATCCTCCTGCCTTGGCATCCGAAAATGTTGGGATTCCAGATGTGAGCCACCCCCCCCGGCCTCTCCTTTATCCTCCCGGCCTCTCCGTCATCCTTTATCTTCATGTGATTTATGAAGGAAACAGAAAGCAATCTAAGTCTCCCCTTGGAAGAATAGTAGACTGAAGCCTCAAAAGAGCAGGTGGCCTGCCCCGGTGACTTAGAGGTGGAGCTGAGATGAGAGCCGAGCTCCAAAATTAGCCAGGTGTGGTGGTGAGTGCCTGTAATCCCAGCTACTCTGGAGGCTGAGGTAGGAGAATCACTTGAACCTGGGAGGCGGAGGTTGCAGTGAGCAGAGATCGTGCCACTTCAGCCTGGATGACAGATCGAGACTCTGTCTCTAAAAAAGAAGAAAAAACAGTTCATCAAACTGGGTGGATTTCCTGGAGCTCTGTCCTGGGGTTGGGACTCTGGCTGGGACTTACCCCTAGGCTGGCCCCCCAGGAACACCTACAGCCCTTGTGACCTGTGACCCACAGCAGGCTCTGGGAAGCGTTTTGAGTCTCAGAGAGAAGGAGCCCTTCCAGCCAGGCGTTGGGGGGACCTGGGTACTTGCTCTTTCCCTCTTCATTATTCTCTCCCCTGTGATGAGCTGAGCTTTGCTTTAGCACCTCAGTTTTCCTTTCTGTAACATGGACACTGATGAACTGTGTATTTCTGTAGGTTCCAGAATTAGTGGGGCCAATAATCATCAAGCTGGGTTAATTTGGTTGGATTCCTTCACTTCCCTGAGGCTCAGTGTCCCTATCTGTAAAATGGGATAATAGGGCACCTTCTCAGAGGGGGTTGTGAGGCTGAAAAGCTAAGTGGTTCTGTCCGTGCTGGCCCACCGGAGACTCGCAGATGCAGGTGCTGCCCTAGCTCTCTTGTGCCCACAGCTCAGCCTCCTCTCCCAGCTGGCTGCATGGCTGGTGAGTCAGTGGAGCTATGGGAGGAACCTGGGCTGTGCTTGGTGGGACCAGGAGGGCTGGGCCTGCCTCACAGAGTGCTTCCCTTTTCTTTTTCTTTTCTTTGAGACTTTTGCTCTTGTGGCCCAGGCTGGTGTGCAATGTCACTGTCTTGGTTCATTGCAGCTTCTGCCTCCCGGGTTCAAATGATTCTCCTGCCTCAACTTCCCGAGGAGCTGGGATTACAGGCACCCACCACCACACCCAGCTAATTTTTGTATCTTTAGTAGAGAAAATTTCGCTATGTTGGCCAGGCTGGTCTCCAACTCCTGACCTCAGGTGATCTGCCTGCCTCGGCCTCCCAAAGTGTTGGGATTACAAGCGTGAGCCACCACACCCAGCCAATTTTTTTTTTTTTTTGACTGCTGCTTTCAAGATTTTTTGTCACTTGTCAGTTTGATTATAATGTGTCTTGGTGTGGATCTTTTTTTGGTTAATTCTATTGGAGTTCATTGAGTTGCTTTGATTTGTAGTTTCATGTCTTTCTCCAATTTGGGATAGTTTTTGGCCATTTTTGCAAATAATCTCTGTCCCTTTCTCTTTCTCTTCTCCTTTGCTGAATTGCATAATGTTTATCTTGGTCCTCTTGATGGTGTCACCTTTGTTTGCTCTTTTTTTTTTTTTGAAACGGAGTCTTGCTCTGTTGCCCAGGCTGAGTGCAGTGGCGACATCTCGGCTTACTGCAACCTCTGCCTACTGGGTTCAAGCGATTCTCCTGCCTCAGCCTCCAGAGTAGCTGGGATTATAGGCATGCGCCACCACGCCTGGCTAATTTTTTTTGTTTTTGTTTTTGAGATGGAGTCTTGCTCTGTTGCCAAGCTGGAGTGCAGTGGTACAATCTCGGCTCACTGCAACCTCCGCCTCCTGGGTTCAAGCAGTTCTCCTGCCTCACCCTCCCGGGTGGCTGGGACTACAGGCATGTGCCACCATGTCCAGCTAATTTTTATATTTTTAGTAGAGATGGGGTTTTACCATGTTTGCCAGGATGGTCTCGATCTCTTGACCTTGTGATCCACCTGCCTTGGCCTCCCAAAGTACCGGGATTACAGGCGTGGGCCACCACGCCTGGCCTAATTTTTGTATTAGGCTGGTCTTGAACTCCTGAGTTCAAGAGATCTGCCCACCTCGGCCTCCCAAAGTGCTGGGATTATAGGTCTGAGCCACCTTGCCTGGCTGGTAACCTATTTTGATATCTAAGTTACAGAATATCAAAGGTGTGTGTCTGGTGTGGTGCAGTGTCTATGTATGTGTGTGTGTGTGTGTGTGTGTGAATCAACTGGGAGAATAATAAACGTCACCTGAAGATGGATGAAGTGATCTGTAGACCTGAGTCCTTCTGTGGGAGGGTTAGCCTGTTTGAGTTATGTGAGCGTAGTTGCATCATGTTCGGCAGAAGCATGGTGTTGCTATTGGCTTTATTTGGAGGTTAATCTGGTTAGAGGAAGTGTGCAGAAATGCCACAGTGACAAAGGTAGGCTGGAGTGGTTTTGCCCTGTGTCAACCTGGCTAAACCAGGACTAAGTTTCCCACACACCCCTTCTCCATATGATTTGGGGTCAGAATTGGCTTAAAAAAATTTGTGAGATACCTGGGTGGCAGAAAGGAGTGACAGCCATCATTCATTACAGCCTGCTCAGTTGGAGGCTATAAGGCAGATGCAGAGGTGCTGGGCCTGCCCAGGACCAGGGTGAGGGGAGCAGGCACCTGTGTGAGTACAGGGTCAGCACCTGAGACTGAGCACCCTCCTAAATGGTGGCCCTAGGCACCTGCTGGGCACACAGTAGGGCCCCTGTCTGGAAGCTCTCTCTGTTCTCAGGAGGAGGGCGGCTCAGGTGTGACCTGCAAGAAGGAAGAGATTCTGAATAGACTTCTCTGTTGTGGGCTGAACCCTGCCACTGAGCACTTTCCCAACTTGTTACAGAAAACCAGAGCTGGGGCCGGGTGCGGTGGCTCACGCCTGTAATCCCAGCACTTTGGGAAGCCAAGGCAGGTGGATTACCTGAGGCCAGGAGTTCGAGACCAGCCTGGCCAACATGGCAAAACTGCGTCTCTACTAAAAATACAAAAAAATTAGCCGGGTGTGGCCATGGGTACCTGTAATCCCAGCTACTTGGGAAACTGAGGCCTGAGAATTGCCTGAACCTGGGAGGCGGAGGTTGCAGTGAGCTGAGATTGTGCCACTGCACTCCAGCCTAGGTGACAGAGCAGGACTCTGTCTCAAAAAAAAAAAAAGAAAATAAAAAAGAAAACCACAACTGGACAGTAGCAAAACGGTCAAAACAGATTTTATCAGGAACTACTGCAGTGGGGAAGAGGCCTCAGTATGAGATGGGGCTCCGTGCAAATACAGCATGGGCAAGTGGGGAAGAGGCCTCAGTATGAGATGGATTCCATGCAAATACAGCATGGGCAAGTGGGGATTTATAGCCCTGGAGTAGGGTTGGGGGAGTGAGTGGAAAACGGCTGAGAGGAAGCATCTCAGGGCTAAGGGGGGTTCTGGCTAAACCGACCTCCCAGGATTCCTCTGAAGGCAGTCCAGGGTGATCAGACATCACCTGGGAGATTGGAAATTTGATCAGATAGGGAAGGTGATCAGATGTTGAGGGTAGGTGACCATGGCTAAACCCACTTAGCAGGAATCTTGCTAAAACTGTGCAGTGCAGATGCAATTAAGGTGGGCACTGAAGCTCAAGGTCAAAGCCAGATGAGAAGTCTTAGAGGAGCCTAACTCAAGTTTATTCAAGGAGAGAGTCTTTGTCACACTGCATGCATGGTGGGTAGACCTCTGGGTTTCTGTGAGTCCTGACATCAGAGGCTGTGAGCCTGGTTCCTGCTGTACCTTCCAGGGTTCTACCGAATGTGTCCCATTGCTGGATTGCTAGTTGGTTCTCAGATTGTCTGTGGCCTGGATGGTGGGGAGGGGAGGGTGGTGGTCAGCTGCCTGTCCTAGGCCTGAGGGCTTCACCACTCCCTCCCTGTGCCCCAAGGAAGGCAGTCAGACCCGGGCCCTGGTCCTGGTCACCAGGGATGGGCCCCTCTGCCTGGAAGATGGAGAAGTCCTCTCTGTGTCCCCTTGGATTTTGGTCTGATAAGGCTTCCCATGAGTAAAGCCAGCCAAATGGGGGGAAAGGGCAGGGAGAAACCCACAGAAATGGAAGCAGGGCTCTGGGATCAGGTGACCCTAGGTGCCCCACGTCAAGATTCCCAGGTATGCCAGGCAGTAGTAACTCCCTCCTTGTCTGAGGCCATTTGAGTTAGGTTTCTGGGACCCAAGGATGGCTCTCTGACATAGTCTGTAACAGACATTGCACATGTGCTCTGCAAGCATGTGGGGAGGGGCACCCAGCACTGCTATCCCAGCCCCAGATACTGCACAGAAAAGGTCTAGAAATCCCATCATAGAGATGCGACTGAACTGCTGGAAATGCAAGGAGAACAGACATGACTCTTGCACAGTAAGGGCACATGTAAGTCTTTTGGAGAAGAGCTCCCGTGTACAGGAATGGTGGGCTAGGGTAGAGAATGTCCGTGAAAGTAAACAGATGGAAAAAGATACCATGAAATTCCCACTTAAAAGAAAACTGGTATGGTTCTATAGATATCAGACAAAAGCAACTTTAAGGTAAAAGGTATCATCTGGAATAAATAGGGCTATTTTATGGTAATAAAAGTTCTATTTTGGCTGAACACGGTGGCTCATGTCTGTAATCCCAGCACTCTGGGAGGCCAAGGCAAGTGGATCACCTGAGGTCAGGAGTTTAAGAACAGCTTGGCCAACATGGTGAAACCCTGTCTCTACTAAAAATACAATAATTAGCCAGGCATGGTGGTGCGCGCCTGTAATCCCAGCTACTCTGGAGGCTGAGGCAGGAGAATCACTTGAACCTGGGAGGAGGAGGTTGCAGTGAGCTGAGATTGTGCCATTGCACTCCAGCCTGGGCAACAAGAGTAAAAACAAAAACAAAAACAAAACAAAACAAAAACCTCATCAGGGAGCATCAGGGAGGTAATGGTGTTTTTTGGTTTTCTTTTGAAACAGGGTCTCACTCTGTTGCCCAGGCTGGAGTGCAGTGGTGTGATCACAGTTCATTGCAGCCTAGACCTCCTGGGCTCAGATGATCCTTACACCTCAGCCTCCCAAGTAGCTGTGACTACAGGTGCAAGCCACCATGCCCAGCTAGTTTTTAACTTTTTTGTAGATATGGGGTTTCACCATGTTCCCCAGGCTGGTTTCAAACTCCTGGGCTCAAGTGATCCTTCTGCCTTGGCCTCCCGTAGTGATAGGATGACAGGCGTAAGCCACCAGCCGGACCAGCAGTTTTAAATTTGTATATATCTAATAATGTAGTCTCAAAAAATATCAAACCAAAAACTGCTGAGCTACAGGGATAAATACATTGACAGTCCCTGAGGGAGATGATTCCTTCTCAACAGACGAAACAAACAAACCCTAAAAAGCAAAAATAAATGGAAGGTTGAAAGACAATAATGAGTACCTAATGGACTTGTATACAGAGCACGGCATTCAAGGGCTGCAGAGCACAAGTTCTTTTCAAAGACAAAGACAGACAAGAATCATTGACAAAAAGTAACTATATATAGAGTTTTAAACAAGTCTCCATAAGGCAAATTTCAAAGAATTGAAATTATTCAGAGTATGCACCCTAAACACATACAATTAAACTAGAAATCAATAACAAAGATATGGCCGGGCACACAGTGACTCATCCCTGCAATCCCAGAGCTTTAGGAGGCCAAAGCGAGAGGATCATTTGAAGCCAGAAGTTTGAGTCCAGCCTGGGCAACAGAGTGAGACCCTGTCTTTATAAAAATAAAAAAGAAAGTAACTGGGTCATGGTGGCATGTGCCTGTAGTCCTAGCTACTCCGGAGGATGAGGCAGGAGGATCACTTGAGTCTAGGAGTTGGAGACAGCAGTGAGCCATGATCACACTACTGCACTCCAGCCTGGGTGACAGCGAGACTGTCTCAAAAAAAAAAAAAAAAAAAAAAAAAAAAACCCACAAAATATCCCCTAAAACCAAATATATAACTAGAACATCCTCATATATTTGGAAATTAAGAAATATGCCGCTAGGCAGGCATGGTGGCTCACGCCTGTAATCCCACACTTCAGGAGGCCAAGTCGGGAGGATCACTTGAGTTCAGGAGCCTTGAGACCAGCCCGAGCAACATAGCAAGACCCTCGCTCTTAACAAAACATTTATAAAATTTAGCCAGGTGCGGGGGCATGTGCCTCTACTTCCGGCTACTTGGGAGGCTGAAGTGGGAAGATCGCTTGAGCCTGAGAGTTGGAGGCTGCAGTCAACTCTGATTGTACCACTGCACTCCAGCTTGGCTGACAGAGCAAGACCCTGTCTCTAAAACAGAAAGAAAGAGGGAAGGAAGAAGAGAACGAAGGGAAAGGAAGGAGAGAGAGAGAGAGGGAAAAAAAGAAAGAAAGAAAAAGAGAAAATAAAGAAACTGCTAAATAAGCCAACAGTTGGAGAACTCAAAAATTAGGTGACATTTTAAACTGAACAATGAGTCTACCGCATAAAACTGAACAATGAGACCACCGAATAAAAATTCATAGGATATGGATAAATCACATAGAGGGAAATTGGTAACTTAAATTCCAACCCTTTGGGAGGCTGAGGTGGGAGGCATTCCTTGAGCCCTGGAGGGTGAGGCTGCAGTGAGCTACGATTGCACCATTACATTCCAACCTGGGCAACAGAGTGAGACCGTCTCAAAAAAAAAAAAAAAAAGACTGTTGTTCAATTTTCACAGATTTGTGAAATGTAAAATTTAAATGTTAATCCCACCCACAGAATAATGCCACAGAAACATCAGAATAATGTTTGACCAAATCGCTGGCACTGTGGCCCTGCCAAGTTGACACATAAAATTAAACATCAGCCTGGCGGCCATAAATAATGGTAGCTACATCATCATCCTCGTGTCCAAGGAAACCTCAAGATTTCTTGGCTTTGAAGAATATTTTGAAGCTGCCAAAATAGCAGAGACCACTTCCAGTGACCCTGAGAACCTGAGAGTTTCTAGAACCTTCACTTCTGGGTCCTGGGGAAAGTGGTTCTGTATTTCCTCTGGAGACAGCCTGGAAGAGAGGGATCCTTGGTGGTGCAGGCAGAGTCTCTGAGGCCTGGGGCATAGAGAGTGGTCAGGGGACTGACCAGCAGGATGCCAGAATGGGGGGCACCCACGAACATGGGAGCAGGGCAGAGGTGACCGGATGGGACGTTCTCCTGTGCTCTGATGGAGGAGAGCCAGGCGGGACCCAGAGGGCTCTGCGGAGGCACCAGAGACCCTAAAAAGAGAGGGCACTGAGCAGGACAGCAGGACCCAGCCTCCTCTGCTCAGGCCTGGACACATCTCAGTCCAGGAAGGGGTGAGGTGAGCCTGGGTGGTCAGAGCCGCAGCTGCACCTGCTGGAGAGGCCCGGCCCAGCCCAGTCCCATAGGGTCCCCAGGATCCAGCCAGACCCAGATTTCCCACAACAGAAAGATGTGGTCTGAGGCTGCCTCTGTTTAGAGGCCATGGCAGGTGCAGGATCAGGCAGGGCCTGAAAGGGAGTGGCTGGGGACACTATATTTAAAGAGATTTCATTCCTCTCCCAAGACCTGGGGCTGTCCTTGGGGGAACCACAGTTTCTGAGTTCCAGGCAATGATGAGTGTCACACTCAAGGGGGGTACTGGGGAGGGAGCAGCTTCAGCCCAGACCCCTAGAGCAGATGCTGCTCCAGCCCTGAAGGTGAGAGGAGCCAGGGTCAGGGGCAGCAGTGGACAAAGCCTCCCAACAGGGGAGAAGCTGCACTGGATTGGAGCCTCCCAGGGGCTTCCTCTGTACCTGCATCAATGTTTCTTAGGGTGTCCACATCCCATTACTGCTCAGCACCTTGCCCGTCTCCCCGAGGATCAGGAGCTGTCTGGAATGCAGCCTTTGGCACTTAGGGGACTCTCAGTGTTTGTGGGACACTGGGATCTGAGCATCAGTCCATGGAGCCTGAGCTCACTATGGCTCTTGTGATCTCCATGAGATAACGTGAAGTCTTCTGTTTGTCTCTCTGTCTGTTGTAGTATCCCACAACCATGACTGGCAGATGCCAAGGGGATGTGTCAGATGGCCCAGCTCCAGGACAGGCATGTGGCACCCATGAAACTCAACTGGAGGGAAGCTGGGGAGAGCCTCACAGCGCTGGACAAACCATCGGATGGCACCGCCCCCAGGGACACACCTGGTGGCGGGGACTGGGATATGGAGGACCTAAGGCAAAGGGTGGCTTAAAACGTGACAGTGGATCAGCCGCTGGGGAAATGCAAGAGGGGATTTGACAGCTAGGCCAGGTGTTCCAGGAGAGCACTTTCCAAAAGATTTTCCATCCAAACTTCCAGCAGGAAGTAGATCTTCCATTGTTATCCAGAGCATGTCTGCGCATTCAGGTAACTGAAGCAACATTCCGGGAACCCTCACCATCCCTCCCGTGGAACAGCTCGCTCTCCAGCTGGAGTTAGCGCTAGGCTGCCTCACTTTAACAAAATGTTAGCTGCAGCCATTGGAATGAATTTCACACCCTCTATGAGTTGGAGTGCAAAATTCGAAGAGTGGCAGTTGAAGCTCAGTATCATCAAGGATTCATTTACTTTATGATGGTTAACATTTTCCAAGCCACACTAACTGGGCCAGCTGGTAATAATAGTAATGATAACCGGCCGGGCGCGATGGCCCATGCCTGTAATCCCCAGTCTTTGGGAGGCTGAGGTGGGCTGATCACCTGAGATCAGGAGTTCGGGACCAGCCTGGTCAACATGGTGAAATGCCTTCTCTATTAGAAACACGAAAATGTAGCATGATGGCGGGCACCTATAGACCAGCTATCTGGGAGGCTGAAGCAGGAGAATTGCTCAAACCCAGGAGGCAGAGGCCACAGTGAGCTTAGATAGCGCCACTGGACTCCAGCCTGGGCAGCAGAGTGAAATTCCATCTCAGAAAAAAAAAAAAAAAAAAAAAGATAATACTAATAAGCCCCTGAAGGTATTATACATGCAGCACTTTCCAGTTTAAAAAGTACTTTCAAAGGACAAGTAGAGTATGGTCCCACCCATAGGAGGTACCCAGGGTAGCCAAATGGAGAGACGGGAACTAGCATGGTGGGTGCTGGGGGCTGGGGGAGGGAGAAATGGGAAGTTAGTGTTGAATGGGGACAGAATTTGAGGTTTGCAAGATGGAAAAGATCTAGATGTGCCATTGCACTCCAGCCTGGGCGACAGAGTGAGACTTCATCTCAAAAAAACAGAAAAAGCCAGTTGTGGTGGCTTATGCCTGTAAACCCAGCACTTTGGGAGGCAGGCAGATCATGAGGTCACGAGTTGGAGACCAGCCTGACCAACATGCTGAAACCCTATTTCTATTAAAAGTACAAAAATTAGCTGGCATGGTGGTGGGTACCTGTAATCCCAGCTACACAGGAGGCTGAGACAGGATAATCACTTGAACTCAGGAGGAAGAGATTGCCATGAGCTGAGATTGCCCTACTGCACTCCAGCGTAGACAACAGAGCAAGACTCTCAAAAAAAAAATCTAGAGATGGATGGCGGTGATGGTTGCACGACATTGTGAATGTAGTTAATGCCACTGAACTGTGCACTTAAAAATGGTCAAGATGGGCCAGATGCAGTGGCTCACACCTGTGATCCTAGCACTTTGGGAGGCCCAGGCGGGCAGATCATGAGGTCAGGAGATCGAGACCAGCCTGGCCAACATGGTGAAACCCCATCTCTACTAAAAATACAAAAATTAGTTGGGCATGGTGGCGCATGCCTGTAATCCCAGCTACTCAGGAGGCTGAGGCAGGAGAATTGCTTGAACCAGGGAGTCAGAAGTTTCACTGAGCTGAGATCGTGCCACACTGCACTCCAGCCTGATGACAGAGCAAGACTCTCAAAAAAAACAAAAGATCAAGATGATAAATTTTAGGTCGTGCGTATGTTACAACTTTTTTACAAATGAAGAAAACAACACTTTGACATGCGTTATCTCCCAACACCAACCTCATCCCGGCCCTGAAAAGTGAGCAGAGCCGGCAGCATTTCCAGCCCCATCTCTGGAGGAGAGGAACCTGAGACTCCTGGGTGACCAGAGGCGTCTCTGGCAGCACCAGCAAAAGAGCCTGGCCCTGGTCGCCCAGCACAGGTGCTCAGTCCCTCCTTACTGCCACTGCTCCCCCCACCACCAAAGCACAGGGTCCCGAGATGTTGGGAGAGGGTCGGGGATGCCGGGCTGGGAGAGGACCCGGGGACCTGTCAGAAGCCATGACATGATGCACTCACCGCTTGGGAGGAAGCTACTGGCCTCTGAGTGAAATCTGTAAGAATGAACTCTGGAGATGTATTTTACAACATGGAGACTACAGTTAATAAATGTATTGTATACTGGAAAATTGCTAAGATTAGATCTTCCCTGTTCTCACTACAAAAGCGTAAGTATGTGAGGAGACGGACGTGTAAGTCAGCTTGATTTAATCATTTTACAGTGTGGCAAAGCATCACATTGTAGGTGGTCAATATATACAGTTTTGTCAATTACACCTTCAGGAAGCTGGGGTGGGGTGTGTCTGTCTGTGTGTGTCTGTGTGATGTGAGGTCCGTGAGGTGCTGAACATAGTGCATTAAACAGCATTTTCATTCTTACCTCATGATTCCTCTACTTGAACCGTTGAGTGACTTCTGGTTAACCCCAAACCTGTTTCCTCCTCTCTAACCACACCTCCTTCTAGGGCTGGTTGGAGGAGCCTCAGCCCAGCCCCCTGAGCTCAAGCCCTGGGGGACTCCTGCTGGGCAGCTCTCTGGACCCCAGTGAGATGCTCCACAGACCCAGGGCGCCCTCGGGGAAGGAGGGAAGTCAGGCGCATCACCTCCTGGTACCAGCCCCAAGGGGGACTCAAGCCCATCCAGGGTGCAAATTCCTCCAAAGGAAAGCCCCAGGGGAGGGTCTTGGGGGACCATGGTGCAGCCCACCTCCTTGTGTGACCTCAGCCCTTGCCGACCCTCTGTCTGTGGTGGGAGGTCCCTGAGCAAAGCACCCAGGGCCCCAGGGACAAGGCCAAGCTGACAGGTGCGGGAGGCAGTTGAGCCCTGGATCCTGACCACAGCAGGGCAGTTGGCAGATGTGCCTCTGGGACAGAACCCCAGGAGTAACAGCCATGGACGCTGGAAGGGGCCTGGCTGGGGGCAGGGACCAGAGGATGAGGATGGGGCCACATGGACTGGGGTGCCCTGGGAGAGCTGCTGCCAGCGAGAGACCGGGGCACCACTCTCCAGGGAGCCCACGCTGCAAGTCAGGCCTCCGACCCTGAGGGCCGATGAGGCCAGAGACAGGCCAGGGGGCCCGTGAGGCCCCTGTTGAGCCAGGCCCCAACCTCAGGCAGCGCTGGCCCCTGCTGCTGCTGGGTCTGGCGCTGGTAACCCATGGCCTGGTGCGCCCAACGGCTGCACCACAGAGCAGGGCCCTGGGCCCTGGAGCCCCTGGAGGAAGCAGCAGGTCCAGTCTGAGGAGCCGGTGGGGCAGGTAAGGGGTGAGAGATTCCAGGGGCTGTGGGGTTCTGGCGGCAGAGGCGGGAAAGGATGACCAAGGGGAGATAAGCCAGAGTGGGGAGGAGGAAGGTTAATCCCTGGAGGGGAGCCAGAGACACACTGACTTTAACTGAAGTGTTAATATTTTGTCCATCGTGGATTTGTTTAAATTAATTTTTATTGCTTAATATCATATTAAAATATTATTTATCTTGATTCCTGAGATTTCTGCTACCCCTTACATTTGGCACGAAGGCCAATGTCTCCCTTACCTCCCCCTAGTACTTGGGGTAGGGCAGGACTAGAGGCAGGGGCAGGACGTCCACAGGGGTGGTGGCCACTATCCCTGAAGGGTGCCTAGGCCTCCCCCACTTCCCCCTCCTCCTCCTCCTCTTCTCCCTCCTCCTCCTCCTCTCACCTCCTTCCCCTTTCCCCTGGCCTATGTCGCCTGTCCACTCCCACCCTCACTGGGCAGGAGCCACTCCCTGGAGCTCCAGCTGATGTGTGAGGAGCCTTTCCTGGAGTCCCTGGGTCACTAGACCTCAGCCAGCATCGCCTCCTGAAACCACCCCCTAGGAGACCCAAGCTTATCCACGGTGCAGGTGCCTCCAAAGAAGAGGCCCAGGAGAGGGTCTAGGGAGGCCAAAACTCCCTGTGTGACCTCAGCCCTTGCTACCACTCTGCGTGTGGTGGGAGGTCCCCAGACAAAGCACCAAGCATCTGGGTCCATTTATGACTATTGGGGACACAACAGCCTGGTCATCGCCGGTGCATGTTATACCCACAGGCGACCACGTTATACCCACAGGCGATCACGTTATACCCACAGGCGATCACGCTATACCCACAGGCGATCACGCTATACCCACAGGCCATCAAGTTGTACCCACGGGCAATCACGTTGTACCCACAGGTGATCACGTTATACCCACAGGCGATCATCATTTCAGGGGCAGAACCTCCCTCTCGCTGGCCCCATAGGCAGGTCCCACTGTGATCCCCTTTGTGCAGATGGGGATAGAGCCCAGAGAGGTGAGGCGACCCATCCAAGTCACTCAGTTCATGGGCACAGATTCTAAGGCCCAAACTGGATGGCCTCTAGCTCTCCCCTGTCCCATCCTCTAAGCTGATGGAGCTGACACGTGCACCTCTGGCGCCTGAGTTTCCCCCCTTTTTATCTTCTTCTTCAAACAAAGTTTCATGGAGTTTCACTCTTGTTGCCCAGTCTGGAGTGCAATGGCACAATCTCAGCTCACTGCAAACTCTGCCTCCCAGGTTCAAGAGATTCTCCTGCCTCAGCCTCTGGAGTAGCTGGGATTACAGGTGCGCACCACCACACCCGGCTAATTGTGCGTATTTTTTTAGTAGAGATGGGGTTTCACCATGTTGGCCAGGCTGGTCTCAAACTCCTGACCTCAGGTGATCTGCCCGCCTCGGCCTCCCAAAGTGCTGGGATTACAGGCGTGAGCCACCGCACTGGGCCTGAGTTTCCCCTTTTGCAATCTGAGGGGCCCTGATTGGTGAGGGCCTTCAATCTCCCACCTACCCAGAGGATGCTGGGGTGGCTGTGGTGAGAGCTCCAGCAGCGGCAGCCAACCTGACCCACACCAGGAGCCCGGCCATGGAGGCGGGATCAGCATGGTGGCGGGCCGGGACCGGGTCTCAGTGTCCTGCACGGACTTCCGGGCAAGGATTCCCCATCAGGGTCAGACTCTGTGCTGGGGGTGAGGTCCTAGAGGATCTAGATTTACCCCAATTCAAGTCTACAAGGAGCGGGGGCTGGGTGAGGAGACAGCTACAGGCAGGGTGATGCCCGCAGAACAGAGACTGGGATGGGGAAGGCCTGAGGGTTCTCCACAAGGGACAGGTGACAGGTGGAGGGAGACACAGATAATAACATTGGTATTATGTTAGGGGGGATATTAACATAAGTTTTTATATTATAATCTTTAGAAATATAGAAATACTATGGGCCGGATGCTGTGTCTCATGCCTGTAATCCCAGCACTTCGGGACGCCAAGGCAGGCAGATCCCGAGGTCAGGAGATCGAGACAATCCTGGCCAGCATGGCAAAACTCCGTCTCTACTAAAAATAGAAAAATTAGCTGGACGTGGTGGCACGAGCCTATAGTCCCAGCTACTCGGGAGGCTGAGGCAGGAGAATCGCTTGAATCCGGGAGGTGGAGGTTGCAGTGAGCTGAGATTGCACCCCTGCACTCCAGCCTGGATGACAGAATGAGACTCCCTCTCAAAAAAAAAAAAAAAAGGTATTTTGCTGGGGGTATATGAATATGAGTTTTTATAATCTTTAGAAATCTCATAGAAATACTATGGGCCAGGTGCAGTGGCTCATGCCTGTAATCCCACAACTTTGGGAGGCTGAGGCAGGATTGTTTGAGCCCAGGAGTTTGAGATCAGCCTGAACAACACAGCAAGACCCCATTTCTACAAAATATATAAAAACTAGCCAGTCATGGTGGTACTTGCCTGTGGTCCCAGCTACTTAGGAGGCTGAGGTGAGAGGATTGCTTAAGCCTGAGAGGTTGAGGATGCAGTAAGCTGAGATCCCACCACTGCACTCCAGCCTGTGACAGAGGGAGACCCTGTCCCAAAAAAAAAAAAAAAAAGAAAAGAAAAAAAAGAAAAAAACTGATTATTACTGTAGAACTCTGGTAAATATCTCCTATCAAGTAAATATCTCTTCTATTCATACCTTATTGAAAGATATTTTCATTGTTTTTTTTTTTTTTTTTTTTTTTTTTTGAGACGGAGTCTTGCTCTGCTGCCCAGGCTGGAGTGCAGTGGCCGGCTCTCAGCTCACTGCAAGCTCCGCCTCCCGGGTTCATGCCATTCTCCTGTCTCAGCCTCCCGAGTAGCTGGGACTACAGGCGCCTGCCTCGTCGCCCGGCTAGTTTTTTGTATTTTTTAGTAGAGACGGGGTTTCACCGTATTAGCCAGGATGGTCTCGATCTCCTGACCTCATGATCCGCCCGTCTCGGCCTCCCAAAGTGCTGGGATTACAGGCTTGAGCCACCGCGCCCGGCCTTCATTGTTTTTAAGAAATAGATTGTGTATCACTTTTTATATTTAGTTGTACATTTATTTGTTTTATTTAATTTTTTAGAGATGGGGGTCTCACTATGTTGGCCAGGCTGGCCTCCAACTCCTGGGCTCAAGCAATATCCCTGCCTCAGTGTCCCACGTAGCTGGGACTACAAGCATGCACTACCAAACTGGGATAATTTTTTGTAGAGATGAGGTTTCACCATGTTGCCTGGGCAGGTCTGGAACCCCTGGGCTCAAGCCATCCACCTGCCTCGGCCTCCCAAAGTGCTGGGATTACAGACTTGAGTCACTGTGCCTGGCCTGTATTACTTTTAATAGGTCTTAATAGGTTTTAAATATTAATTATTTTTAAATTAATTTCGGAAGTTTTCTACAACATGGATGAAACTTGAAGACATTATACATAGTGAAATAAACCAGACACAAAAAGACAAATGTCATTTGAATTCACTTTTATGAGGTCCCTAGAATAGGCAAATTCACTTGGACAAAAAGTAGATTTGAGGTTAGCAGGGCGAGGGGGAGGGAAGAATGGGGGGGGCTATAGTTAATGAGTTTAGAGTTTCTGTTTGGGAAGATGGAAGAGTTCTGGAGATGGATGGTGGTGAAGGTTGCCCAACAGTGTGAATGCACTTAGTGCCACAGAGCTGTACGTTTAAATATGGTTGAAGTGGAAATATTAATGCTATGTATGTTTTACTGCAATTATAAAAAAAAAAAAAAAGAAAGGAGCCAGGTGTGGTGGCTCATGCCTGTAATCCCAGCACTTTGGGAGGCCGAGGCCGGCGGATCACAATATTACACTTCTTAAATGCACTTCTCTATTGCTTAATTATCTTAAATGTTATATTCTCATAATTTTAAAAGAGTAAAGATTTTTGAGGGGCAGGTGTGGTGGCTCACACCTGTAATTCCAGTACTTTGGGAGGCCAAAGTGGATGGATCACTTGAGATCAGGAGTTCGAGACCAACCTGGCCAACATGGTGAAACCCTATCTCTATAAAACAGAAAAGTTAGCTGGGTGTGGTCAGGCACAGTGGCTCACTCCTGTAATCCCAGCATTTTGGGAGGCCGAGGTGGGCGGTTCATGAGGTCAGGAGATCGAGACCATCCTGGCTAATATGGTGAAACCCTGTCTCTACTAAAAATACAAAAAAAAAAAAAAAAAAAAAATTAGCCGAGTATGGCAGAGTGCACCTGTAGTCCTAGCTGCTGGGGAGGCTGAGGCAGGAGAATGGCGTGAACCCGGGATGCAGAGCGTGTAGTGAGCTGATATTGTGCCACTGCACTCCAGCCTGGATGACAGAGCAAGACTGTCTCAAAAACAAAAACAAAAAAAAAAAAAAGAAAAGTTAGCTGGGTGTGGTGGTGCATGCCTGTAGTCCCAGCTACTTGGGAGGCTGAGGCATGAGAATCGTTTGAACCCAGGAACTCAGGAGGTGGAGGTTGCAGTGAGCTGAGATTACACCACTGCACTCCAGCCTGGGCAACACAGCAAGACTCTATCTCAAAAAGAAAAGAATGTCTAGATGCAGTAGCTAAGTACACAAAAGCCATTTCGGTGTGGGAGGTGAGGTGACTGAGTCCAGGGACTCCAGGTTTCTGGCTGAGGGGTTGAGACAGCCCATGGTCATTGTGATGAGATGAAGATGGAAAATGAGCTGTGCTGGGGGAAGGTGGTCATCTCCTCTGGAAGTGATTAATTGGAGAGTCCTGTTGGGTAGCCCACTGGGCATGGTCAGTAGGCAATTGAGGTGGAGCTGAGAGGATTTGAAGCTGGGATAGGCTCCAGCCTCACCATCTGGGCAATAGTCGGGGTCACAGAGTATGAAGATGGCTAAGAAAGAGGTCTGGTGGGGATCTGGGGAGTCAGCAGCCAGGCATGGGACATGGAGAAACAGATGCCAGGAGAAGAGGAAAGGGGAGTCTCAGACCCCAAGGGGAAAAGAGCCACTGGAAAGAAGGGCCAGTCCCATGTCACATCCAGCAGAGACACCAGGTACAGCAGAAGGACCTTGGACATGACCATGAGGAGGGCCTTGCTGGCCATGACCTGGGAGAGATGGGGGTGAGAGCCTGGGGGACCACACCATGTCCCCAGCACACAACACAGTGCCTGGTAGACAGGATGGATCTATGGACGGACGTACAGGTAGATGGGTGGATGAATGGGCAGATGATAGATGGATGCAAAGACAGATGAATACATGGACAGATGCATAGATAGATGGACAGACGGATGGATGGACAGATGGAATGAGTGATCTGAGAGGTCAGAAAAGGCTTCATGAACAAAGTGAGACTCAGCTGCATCTCCATGGATAGATATAAAAGCAGAGGACTCTCCTTTTGAGTCAAGAATGACCCAGTGTCCTGGTCCAGGGAGAAAGTCAGCCTGGCTTGACTGGGACACTTGTGGCGGACTTCAGAGGCCCTTAAAATGGAACTAAGTGAGGTTGGACAGGTCCAAGCCAGCTCAGGACTCCTGAGCCACACCGCACAGCTGCCTGAGGGGATGTGTCACTCAGGGAGTTGCTGGGACCCACTGGGTCAGTGTTGCCATCAGCACCAACAGCTTCAGAGAGTGGGACACAGGCTGGGGTGACTCCAAGGCTGTGGGTGGCACCTGCCTCAGAGAATGGATAGGCACAGAGATACTACTGGGATACTGGCCACCCCCATGCCCTGTGCCTAGGTCACAGCCTACACACTGCAGCCCTGTGCCCCTCACACCCCGCAGGTTCCTGCTCCAGCACGGCTCCTGGACTGGCCCCAGGTGCTGGCCCCGGGGGTTTCAGTCCAAGCATAATTCACTGAGGCATGTGTTTGGCAGCGGGACCCAGCTCACCGTTTTAGGTAAGTGGCTCTCACAACCTTTCCCAGCCTGTCCCACTCTGTCCTATCTCTGGAAAATCTGTTTTCTCTCTCTGGGGCTTCTTCCCCTCTGCCCTCCCAGCCTTAAGCACTGAACCTTTCTCCATGGGGCCTGGAGGAAGTGCGTTCATCTCAGGGTAACTGGCAGGAAGGGCCCCCACAGTGGGAGCAGCCGCCTTCAGGTTCCAACGGCGGGACACAGCCTGGTCCTGGGGGCCTGTACTGGGATTGAGCAGGGTCAGGGCTCCTCCCCTCTCCCAGGGAGATGTCTCAGTGAGGGACAGGGGCCAGTTCTGATGAGGGGCCCTGCAGTGGCCTTAGAGACAGTCCTCGGGACCTCAGGGTCTAGGCTGAGGACTGCATGCCCATCCAGCATGGGAGGGCCACACAGGGGCCTGGGGACACAGGGGTCACCTTGAGGGGAGACCAATGGAGGGCACAGAGAGGGTTCTGGGTCTAGACTGCAGCTCTGTGGCCTGCACTGGGTCGTGAGGACATGGGGACACAGAGGGATGGGTGAGACTGGTTGAGGCCCGAGGGCCCAGCCCTCCCAGGACAGTTACCAGAAAGGAGAGGGTCTCTTAGGGCAGAGATGTGTCTGTCCCTGGAGTCCTGTCGCCTCTGGGGCCCAGTGTCTCTCTGTTCATGGGTCGGCCTCCTGCCTTCATTTGAGGAATGGCACCTTAGACTCAGGAGGTGACTAGTGGGGAGGAAACGGGGGTGCAGAGAACTCCAGGGCCACCAGGTGAAGTCCAGGAGCATCAGAGGCTGCTGGGGTGGGCATGGGGGCTGCGGTGACCTGAAGTCTGGGGGAGCAGCCCCAAGAACCCAGCCAACGTGAAGAGTCCTGTGGTCGGGCTGGTGGGGACAGGGCGACGGCAGAGCCCCAGGGTGTGTCTGGGTGGAGTCCGTGCTTCACCAGGAGAGCTGAGTGGGCCAGGCTGGGACACAGGCTGGTGTCCCTGGGGACAGGAAGCTCCAGGCCATGCCAGGCTTGGGCCTCCCCACACCCTGCCAGGACGGTTTTGTGGGCTGTAGGGGAGACCCCTAGATTCCAAACTCAGACTCCAGAAACCGGGAAGGAGGGAGCGCAGCCTGTCCTGGGTTCACATGGGGAAACTGAGGCTGCAGAGGAAAGGGCTGGGCCAGGATGCCTGGGAAAGGTGACTTGAGAAGGGCTCATAGGAAGGCACGGGGCTGTCTGCTCTCCAGCGCGCTCCAGTGGAAAGGAGGGAATGAAGAGGGAGGAAGAGGCCCTGGGTGAACCAGACAACCACACCATGAATCCTCCCAGACTTTAGACAGAGGCGCTCCACAGACCCCACACTCCCTGTCATCTCTCACCCCCTCCTCTGTCCACACAGGTCAGCCCAAGGCCACCCCCTCGGTCACTCTGTTCCTGCCATCCTTTGAGGAGCTCCAAGCCAACAAGGCCACGCTGGTGTGTCTCATGAGTGACTTCTATCCGGGAATCTTAACGGTGACCTGGAAGGCAGATGGTACCCCCATCACCCAGGGCGTGGAGATGACCACGCCCTCCAAACAGAGCAACAAGTACGCGGCCAGCAGCTACCTGAGCCTGACACCTGAGCAGTGGAGGTCCCGCAGAAGCTACAGCTGCCAGGTCACGCATGAAGGGAGCACCGTGGAGAAGACAGTGGCCCCTGCAGAATGTTCATAGGTTCCCAACCCTCACCCCAGCCACAGGGGCCTGGAGCTGCAGGCTCCCAGGGAAGGGGTCTCTCTGCATCCCAAGCCAGCCAGCCCTTCTCCCTGTACCCAGTAAACCCTCAATAAATATCCTGTTTGTCAACCAGAAATCCTGCCCCCTCTTTTCATTTCTTCTCTCTCATATGATTTGATGCTTCTGGATTCTCAGTGTGGCGTTGGGGGAATCCTGGCACCAGTGGGAAAGCAGCGTGGAGGGGAGGATCACAGTCTCCCAGGCATGTCCCCTAGGGAAATAGGCCAGGATAGGAGGAGTCGGCTCACTGAACACTGGTCCATCCATTCTCTTACACCTCCTCTTCCTCCTTGCAGCTCAGCCCCAGACTCACTGTCTACTTTCTGGAGGGAGCTATTTCTGGCTGAGCCTCCAGATATGCCTCTGTCTCCGTCCTGGTCTGGATCCTCTACCCACCCATGGCCTCTCTTTCCTCAGCCTGGAAATCCTACTTTGGCCTGGAGCCCCTCTGCTTCTGGCCCTGGCCCCTGGAATGTACTCCTTCCTCTCTGCCCAACTCCCCAACCCTGAGAGCTGGACTGTCCAGGACACTCCAACACCATCAAATTCATGAGCTCTTATATTTTGGGCCCACCTTGATTTTTCACCTGACAGCAGGTTCAAAAGTGTGATAAAAATAGGAGGAAGCCAGGAAGGAAATATACATGAAAGGCCTGCAAGAGGATCAGGACACTTGCAAAAGATAGGCTCTGAGCTCCCTAGGAACCAGTGCAAGAAGGGTAATAGGTGCTCCATAATTTCTTTCTTTTTTCTTTTTTTCTTTTTTGGGACAGAGTCTGGTTCTGTCACACAGGCTGGAGTGCAATGGTGCAATCTTGGTTCACCGTAACTTCCACCTCCTGTGTTCAACCCATTCTCCTGCCTCAGCCTCCCCAGAGTTGGATATGGGGCCTGGTGGGAGGTATTTGGTTAGTGGTGGATCCCTCATGGCTTGGTGCTGTCTTCCTGATAATGAGTGGGTTCTCGTGGGATCTGGTTGTTTAAAAGTGTGTAGCACCTCCCTGTCAACTCTCTCTTGCTCCCGCTCTGGCCATGTGAGACATCTGTTCCCCCTTCACCTTCTGTCATGACTGGAAGCTTCCAGAGGTCTCCCCAGAAGCTGAGCAGATGCCAGCATGCTTCCTGTACAGCCTGCAGACCCACGAGCCAACCAAACCTCTTTTCTTTATAAATTACCTGGTCTCAGGTGTTTATTTACAGAAATTCGAGAATGGACTGATACAGACATTAATCTTATTAGTAAGGGCAGAGCCTCTCACCTCCCCAAAGCCACCACCTCATAATACCATCACATTGGAGATGAGGTTCCAACCTGAATTTTGGTGGGACGCAAACACTGAGACCATAGTACCCTATCTCCAAATACAGACACATTCTGAGGACCTGGGGTTAGGACTTCAATGTATGAATCTGGAGGAGCACAATTCAGCCTGGAACATCTGCTTTGGTTTGGGCTCCCCTGCAAGCAGGCCTCAAAGAAAGGCTGTTGGGCTTGGAGCTTGTTTGGGACGAGCACTCCCAGAGGCAAGAGTGGGGGATGGGGAGGGGGAGAGCAAAACAGGAGCAGCAAGAAAACCAACGCAAAGGCCAGGCACAGTGGTTCACACCTGTAATCCTAGCACTTTGGGAGGCCGAGGCGGGGGGATCACGAGGTCAAGAGATCAAGACCATTCTGGCCAACATAGTGAAACCCCGTCTCAACTAAAAGTACAAAAATTAGATGGGCATGGTGGCGCTCGTCTGTAGTCCCAGCTACTTGGGAGGCTGAGGCAGGAGAATTGCTTGAACCCGGGAGGCGGAGGTTGCAGTGAGGCGAGATTGTGCCACCGCACTCCAGCCTGGGCGACAGAGTGAGACTCCGTCTGGGCTTTCTGGGATATGTGTCTCAGTTTTATTCACGAAAAGACACAGCCCTGTCCACTCTGTATATTTGAATTGTTTTATTACTTGGGCACGAGTTCTCTCTCTCTCTATATATATATTTATATACACACACACATAATTATATATATTTATATAATATATACAATTATATATGTATTCTACATTATATAGAATACATATTATATGTCATGTGTAATAATAGACCTGTGTTATATAATATATAAATAATATATAACATATTATATATAACATATAATATATAACATTTATATATAATAAAATACATTATCTATTTATGAATCAATATATGTATGTGTGTGTGATGTATGATTGTGTGTGTATATGTATAAACCACTTGAGGATAAGTTACGTATATCATAGCCCCTTATCCCTAAATACTTCAGTTCGTGTTCTCTAAGAATAGGGATATTCTGTTATATAACCACAGAACAGTTATCTTCAAAAGTTTACATTGATACAGTATATTTAGCTAATATACCATGGTCCCTCTTCTAATTTTGCCAGTTCATCTAATAATATCTTTTTGAGCATTTTCCCCATCTAGTACAGAATCCAGTCCAGAGTTAGGTACTATACTTAGTTGTTAGGCCTTTTTTTTTTTTTTTTTTTTTTTTGAGATGAAGTCTTGCTCTGTTGCTTAGGCTGCAGTCCAGTGGCACAATCTTGGCTCACTGCAACCTCCGCCTCCCAAGTTCAAGCAATTCTCCTGCCTCAGCCTCCCGAGTAGGCGGGATTATAGGCGCCCACCACGCCTGGCTAATTTTTGTATTTTTTTGTAGAGATGGAGTTTCACCATGTTGGCCAGGCTTGTCTTGAACTCCTGACCTCAGGTGATCTGCCCACCTCGGACTCCCATAGTGCTGGGATTACAGGCGTAATCCATCGTGCCCGGCCAGTTCTTATGTCTTGTTAGCCTCTTAATCTGCATCCTACATTTATGAGGAGTATAAAGAAACTAGTTTATCTTGGTGGAATATTCTTTTTTTTTTTTGTATACACACATGATTTATTTTCCTATTCGCCTAGTACTAGCCAAATGTGTATGTATATTGCTATTATAAACAACCCTGTGATTAACATCTTTGTATCAAGTTCTGCCTCTACTTTGAACAGTTTCCTTATTGCCAATAGTTATTTTGAAATAAATAGTTATTTTAAAGAGAAATTGACACATACACATAACACACTCGCACAAAACTGGCAAGTAGCAGATAAGTGCTCTTCTAATTTCAGTTTCTTAGCTTTCATGTAGAATGAACAATTACAGTAATACAGGCTGAGGGAAAACAAAGGTATTATTGAAATACACCAGGGACAGCCTAAAACAGCGTTAGAAAGCAAGTTCATGCTGCTCAACATTAGCAAGGCAAGGGAAATAGGGAAAAAAATACACAAAAGTGGCTATCACAGGCTGGACGCAGTGGCTCACGCCTGTAATCCCGGCACTTTGGGAGGCCGAGGTGGGCGGATCACAAGGTCAGGAGATCGAGACCATCCTGGCTAACACGGTGAAACCCTGTCTCTACAAAAAACACAAAAAATTATCCAGGCGTGGTGGCAGGTGCCTGTAGTCCCAGCTATTCGAGACGCTGAGGCAGGAGAATGGCGTGAACCCGGGAGGCAGAGCTTGCAGTGACCTGAGATCACGCCACTGCACTCCAGCCTGGGCGACCGAGCGAGACTCCATCTCAAAAAAAAAAAAAAAAGACCGGCTTGGCCAAGATGGTGAAAACCCGCCTCTACTAAAAATACAAAAAAATTAGCAGAGTGCAGCAAGTGGCTTCCTAAAGTAGCACGGAAAAAGTCGTGTAGCAGAAACATTAAAGCCTGGAGTGGCCTGATTCACCGCCTCAGCATGCTTTATATACTGAGGATATGCAATGAGGTTCCTAGAGTACATGTTCTAATTGAAGGAGAGAAAATCTCTAGGCCTACTCTGATTGGACTTTGTTATCATGTTCTGATTGGATGAGAGCAAGTGTTAGCACACCCAATCAGAGCATGATAATAAAGTCCAATCAGAGTAAGCCTAGGGGTTCATCTTATCCAATCAGAACATGTAGTCCAGGAGCCGCCATTGCCTAACCTCAGTATATAAAGCATGCTGCGGTGGACGAACACTCTAGGCGTCTCTGCGTCTTCCTGCCCAGGTGTTACGTGTTAGCTTAGGAGGCCACTTGCTGCACGTTCTGCTAATGGCTGATGCACGCTGGAGGCTGGAGGCTGGAGGCTGTAGGCTGGAGCCAGGGGCACGGCGGCTCGCCTTTCGCCTTGCTTTGCTGCAGTTGGCGGTGGCGACCGAGAGTGTGGCGCCCTAAGAGCGGTAGGAGGGCCTCCGGCAGCGGGAGGTGCTCCTGTCCCAGCGCTCCGTTCCCCAAGTTGGAGGCTGGGGCCTGTGATATCGCACCTCGCCTCGCTGCAGTTGGTGGTGGCCACGGAGACAGTGCAACTGGAGTGGTAGGAGGGGAGAAAATAGTTTTGGGGTAGATGGAAGGGTAAGAAGAGGGTGGTGAGTGCCAAAGGGAAAAAAAGGACGGCGAGCGGGAGTAGGCCTTGCAGACAGGGCATGGGGAAAAGATGGTGGGAAAATAAGTTTTTGGGTAGATGGAGGGGGAAAAGAGGGTGGTGAGCAGCAGGAGTGGGGAGAAGGCTTTGGGAAAAGACGGGGGAAAATATTTTTGGGTAGATGGAGGAGCAAAAGAGGGTGATGAGAGCGCAAGAGGGGAAAGAGGGTGGCCAGGGAGAGGGGAAAAGGGTGGTGTGCGGGAGAGTAGAGAGGGCTTTGCGAAAAGATGATGGGGGAAAAATGGTGGGGAAAAAGTTTTGGGGTAGATGGAGAAAGAAAAAAGGGTGGCGAGAGGGAGGGGGCCGAAGGCAGTCGGGAAAAGAAGGTGGGGAAATAATGGTGGGGGAACAAAGGTTTTGGGTATTTTTCTGATTTTTAAATTAGATTATTTGTGTTTTTGCTTCTGAGTAGTATTGCTTTCTATACTTTGTGTCTTAACCGCTTGCCTAATGCATAGTTTGCAAATACTTTCTTCCATTCTCTGGATTGTTTTTTCATTCTACTGATTACTTCCTCTGCTTTTCAGAAGCTTTTAAGTTTAACGTAATTAATTCCATTTGTCTATTTTTGCTTTTGTCGCTTGTACTTTTGATGTCTATTTGAAAATTCCTTGTCCTAACCAATTTTATTAAGCATTTATCGTATGTTTTCTTCTCTAGTAGTTCCATAGTTTCAGGTCCTACATTTAAATCTTTATTTTGAGTTAATTTTTGTAAGATAACGGTCTAGATTTATACTACATGTGGGTGTTGAGTTTTCCTAGCACAGTTTATTGAAGAGATTACCCTCCCGGAAGGTGTGTTCTTGGTGCCTTTGTTAAAAATGAGTTGACTCTAAATGCGTGAATTTATTTCCGAGTTCTCTATTCTGTTTTGTCTGTCTGTCATTCTTTGTCTCTCCCCTGCCCGTTTTTATGACAGTACCCTGCTGCTTTGATGTTATACTATAGATTTGCAGTTACTATGGATTTATAGTATATTTTGAAATCAGTTAGTGTGATGCCTCCAGGGTTTGTTTTTATTCAAGATTCTTTTGTCTATCTTAGGTGTTTTGCATTTCCATGTGAATTTTATTATCTTTTTTTCTATGTCTATGAAGAATGTCTGTAGGTTTACATGAATTGCGTTGTTTCTGTAGATCTCATTGAGTGATACAGATATTTTAATAATATTCTTCCAGTGCATGGACATCGGATATCTTTCCATTTACTTGTGTCTGCTTTGATATCTTTGGACTATGTTTTACAGTTTTCGTTGTAGGATCTTTCAGTTTATTGCTTAAGTTTATCCCTAAGTGTCATCATTTTGTGGGGGACGGGTAACTACTGTCCTGATTTCTTTCTTATGTGTTTCACAATTGGTGCATGTGTGTGCTACTCATTTTTATATGTTGATATTGCATGTTGCAACTTGAGTAAAATTATTTCTAGTAGGTTTTTTGTGTGGAATCTTTAGGGTTCTCTATGTATATATGATCATGTCACCTGCAAACAGAGACAATTTGACTTATTTTTTTTTCCGATTTGGATTGCTTTTATTGCATTCTCCTAATTGCTGTAGCCAGGACTTCTAGTACCATGACGAATAAAAGCAGTAAAAGTAGCCACGCTTGTTCGAGTGGCTTAGAGGAAGAGTTTTACGTATTCCCCATTGATTACGATGTTAGCTGTGGGTGTGTCATATATGGCCTTTATTGTGCTGAGATATGTTCCTTCTGTACTCATTTTGAGTTTTTGTGAAGGAATGTTGAATTTTATTTTTTTAGCATCTGCTGAAATGATCATATGGTTTTTGTTCTTGATTCACTTGATGTGATGTATGACATTTATTATTTGTGTTTATTGAATCATCTTCATATCTTCATATTCCTCCAATGAATCCCCCTTCATCGTGGCAGATGATCTTTTTACTGTGTTCAAATGCAATTTTCTTTTTTTTTTTTTTTTTTTTTTGAGACGGAGTCTCGCTCTGTCTCCCGGGCTGGAGTGCAGTGGCCGGATCTCAGCTCACTGTAAGCTCCGGCTCCCGGGTTTACGCCATTCTCCTGCCTCAGCCTCCCGAGTAGCTGGGACTACAGGCGCCCGCCACCTCGCCCGGCTAGTTTTTTGTATTTTTTAGTAGAGACGGGGTTTCACAGTGTTAGCCAGGATGGTCTCGATCTCCTGACCTCGTGATCCGCCCGTCTCGGCCTCCCAAAGTGCTGGGATTACAGGCTTGAGCCACCGCGCCCGGCCGCAATTTTCTTAAAGAATTTTGTTGAGGACTTTTGCGTCTATGTTCATCAGGGATATTTGCCTGTGGTTTTCTTTCTGTGTTGTGTCTTGGTCTGGTTTTTGTAGCAGGGTAATGCTGACCTCATAGAACAAGTTTGGATGTATTCTTTCCTCTTTAATTTTGGGGGAATATTTTGAGTAAAATTGTTACTACCTCTTTTAAAAATGTTTGGTAGAATTCAGCAGTAAAACCAGAATTCTTTTGTTTTTCTTTGATGGGAGATTTTTATTACTGCTTTAATTGCATTACTCATTATTAGTCTGTTCAGGTTTTTTTTTTTTTTTTTTTTTTTTTTTTTTTTTTGAGGGGGAGTCTTGCTCTGTCGCCCAGGCTGGAGTGCAGTGGCACGATCTCAGCTCACTGCAACCACCGCCTTCCAAGTTCAAACGATTCTCCCGCCTCAGCCTCCCAAGTAGCTGGTATTACAGGCGCACGCCCGGTTAATTTTTGTATTTTTAGTAGAGACAGGGTTTCACCATGTTGGCCGGGCTGGTCTCAAACTCGTGACCTCAGGTGATCTGTCTGCCTCGGCCTCCCAAAGTGCTGGATTACAGGTATGAGACACTGTGTCCGGCCCAGATTTTTTGTTTCTTTATTCTAGCTTGTGAAATTGCTATGTTTCCAGAAATTTATTCATTCCTCTTAGATTTTTCCATTCATTTGTATATAGGTGCTTTTAGTAATCTCTTGTGATCATTTGCATTTCTGTGTTATTAATTGTAATGTTTCCTTTTTCATCTATGATTTTATTGCAGTTTTCCTTTTTCCTAGTCTCATTATAGCTGGTCAATTTTGATTTAAAAAAAAAAAAACCAGCTTTTTGTTCCTTTAACTTTTTGTATTATTTTGGTTTCTATTTAAAAATTTTTTTCTGTAATCTTTATGACATTTTTCTACTAATTTTAGCATTTGATTTTTCTTGTTTTTTTATAATTGTTATTTTTATTGTTTTATTTTTATTTTTATTTTTTGATTATACTTTAAGTTCTAGGGTACATGTGCACAATGTGCAGGTTTGTTACATATGTATACATGTGCCATGTTGGTGTGCTGCACCCATTGACTTGTCATTTACGTTAAGTGTCTCTCCTAATGCTATCCTTCCCCCCACCCCATGACAGGCCCTGGTGTTGTCATGTTCCCCTTCCTGTGTCCGAGTGTTCTCATTGTTCAATTCCCACCTATGAGTGAGAACATGCGGTGTTTGGTTTTTTATCTTTGCGATGGTTTGCTGAGAATGATAGTTTCCAGCTTCATCCATGTCCCTACAAAGAACATGAACTCATCCTTTTTTATGGCTGCATAGTATTCCATGGTGTGTATGTGCCACATTTTCTTAATCTAGTCTATCATTGATGGACATTTGGGTTAGTTCCAAGTTTTTGCTATTGTGAATAGTGCTGCAGTAAACATATGTGTGCATGTGTCTTTATAGGAGCACGATTTATAATCCTTTGGGTATATACCCAGTAATGAGATGGCTGGGTCAAATGGTGTTTCTAGTTCTAGATCCTTGAGGAATCACCACACTGTTTTCCACAATGGTTGAACTAGTTACTTGAAGTGTACTGTCAGGTTGGTTGTTTGAGAACTTTCTACTTTTCTGATGTGTAGGCATTTATGGCTATGCATTGTTCCTCTTAAAACTGCTTTTGCCGCATCCCACAGGTTTGGTTATGTTGTGTTCCTATTCTTGTTTCAATGAGTTTTTAATTTCCCTATTCGTTTCAATGAATTTTTTCTTTTCTTTTTTTTTTTTTTTTTTGAGACGGAGTCTCGCTCTGTCGCCCAGGCTGGAGTACAGTGGCCGGATCTTGGCTCACTGCAAGCTCCGCCTCCCGGATTTATGCCGTTCTCCTGCCTCAGCCTCCCGAGTAGCTGGGACTACAGGAACCCAGCACCTCGCCCGGCTAGTTTTTTTTTTTTGTTTTTTTTTTTTAGTAGAGACGGGGTTTCACTGTGTTAGCCAGGATGGTCTCTATCTCCTGACCTCGTGATCCGCCCGTCTCGGCCTCCCAAAGTGCTGGGATTACAGGCTTGAGCCACCGCGCCCGGCCTCAATGAATTTTTTCATTGGTTGATTGTGAGCATGTCTTTTAATTTTCATATATTTGTACAGTATTTAAAGTTCCTGCAGTTAATTGATTTCTAGTAGTATTCCACTGTGTTTAGAAAGGATAGTTGATATGATTTCAGTTTTTAAAAATGTGTTGTTACTTGTTTTCCAGCCTAACACATAGCCTATCCTGGAGAATAATCCATGTGCTACTGAGTAGAGTGAGCATTGTGCAGTAGTGAAGTCATGCAAAGCGGTGTAAATTTCGGTTGGGTCCATTCAGCATAGAATACAACTTAACTGGTGATTTTTTGTTGTTTGGATGACCTGCCCATTGATGATAGTGGAGTGTTGATTATAGTGGAGTGTTGAGGTACTCTATTATTATCAATTTCTTTTTTTAGATGGAATTTCTCTCTTGTTGCGCAGGCTAGAGTGCAATGGTGCAATCTCAGCTCACTGGAACCTCTGCCTCCCGGGTTCAAGCGATTCTCCTGCCTCAGCCTCCCAAGTAGCTGGGATTATAGGCATGTGCCACCATGCCCTGCTAATTTTTGTATTTTTAGTAGACACTGGGTTCCTACTAAACCTATATTGGTCAGACTGGTCTCGAACTCCTGACCTCAGGTGATCCACCTGCCTTGGCCTCCCGAAGTGCTAGAATTACAGGCATGAACCATTGCACCTAGCAGGAATCTTAAAAAGTTTAATATATGGAAGCAGAGTAGAATGCTGGTTATCAGGGACAGGGAAGTGGGAGAAAAGGGGATCTATCTGTTGGTCCAAGAGTACAGAGTTGCAGTTATGTGATTATAGTTAATATTTTGTATACTGGAAATTTGCAAAAGAGTCTGTTTCAGGTGCTGTCATCTGATTATTTGAGAAGATAGATGTGTTAATTTGACTGTAGTAATCATTTATGTGTATACGTGTACATAGACAAACATACAGATATTCATACATAAGAATTAAAACAGGCTGTCCACTTAAATGTATACAATTTTATTTTAAAAATAAAAATATGAAACAAAGAAAAGTATGCAATATAGTCTTAATTATCTATATAAATAATTGCACTGCTCCTCAGAACAGTGAATTAAATGTCAGTTATATTTGTTCATATCATAACCTTTCCTTTTCTTTTCTTTTTTTTTTTTTTTTTTTTTTTGAGACGGAGTCTCGCTCTGTTGCCCAGGCTGGAGTGCAGTGGCGCAATCTCGGCTCACTGCAAGCTCCATCTCCCGGGTTCCCGCCATTCTCCTGCCTCAGCCTCCTGAGTAGCTGGGACTACAGGTGCCCGCCACCACGCCTGGCTAGTTTTTTGTATTTTTAGTAGAGACGGGGTTTCACCGTGTTAGCCAGGATGGTCTCGATCTCCTGACCTCGTGATCCGCCCGTCTCGGCCTCCCAAAGTGCTGGGATTACAGGCTTGAGCCACCGCGCCTGGCCCATAACCTTTCCTTTTATTTTCATGTTTTCTATTTATAATTACACAAATATTTAATGAGTTTACAATGCAACTGTATATTAAATATCCTCAACATATTTTAGAGGTGATGAATGTTACAAGTTTTATGTTATAGTTACTGTAAGAATGTTCCCTTGGGAAGTGTTATTTTCTGTTGGTTTTTATTTTAAAACATTCACCATTACCAAGAGATAGTCTGGGTTTTTCTAATGTTTACCCACCATAAATAAATACAGAACGCCTCTGAGGATCTATCACTATGGGCAATTAAGCATACTTGTGACAGATAGCTTCTCAGATTTGGAATTGCTGATCCAAAATCAATGAACATGTTAAAATAGGATAATTACTTTTCACCCTCAGATATGCTGTTAAAAATCACATTTTCATTAATTTTATGTAACAGAACCAGTACCAGTTTTCCCACACTTCACACTACATTTAGGTACTATACATTTCATTAATTCTTATCTGTATTACTGACAATAAAATCACCTCATTGATTTTTCAAGTTGGAGTTGCTGATTACTGTAACTCCAAATGTATGGTGTTGTATTTGTTATATAGTTCATATTACATTTTGTGAACTCTATTTTCAGTCTCCTTTACCACAAAAAGGACTGTGTAGAAACAAAATTGGTTTTATACAAGAGTATCTTTTCCTTGTCTAAGATCTGTTTGAATTAGGAAAAAAAAAAAAAATCACATGTTCACCCAAACAGTACAATGTCTGTATCTGTTTCACAATAGCAATACAGTGTGAATAAAATCACATTCACATCTCGCATGACAAAACTAATGCATTATGTATAACAATCTTTCATTTTGCATTGAAAAATCATTTTTTTTTGCACTACATATGGTCAGTTTTCCTTTTTATGTTGCATAGCTTCCAATTGCATCTAGGAGGCTTTTATTTTTCAATAATTTTGGGATACAGGTGTTTTTTGGTTACATGAGTAAGTTCTGTAGTGGTGATTTCTGAGATTTTGGTGCACCCTTACCTGAGTGGTGTACATTGCACCCAATATGTACTCTTTTATCCCTCACCCCTTCCCACCTTTCCCTCTGGGTCACCAAAGTCCATTGTATCATTCTTATTTTTTATTTATTTATTTTTGAGATGGAGTCTCACTGTCGCCTAGGTTGGAGTGCAGTTGCCTGGTCTTGGCTCACTGCAAGCTCTGCCTCCCGGGTTCACGCCATTCTCTTGCCTCAGCCTCCCGAGTAGTTGGGACTACAGGCGCCCACCACTACGCCTGGCTAATTTTTTGTATTTTTAGTAGAGACGAGGTGTCACCATGTTAGCCAGGATGGTCTCGATCTCCTGACCCTGTAATCCATTCACCTTGGCCTTCCAAAGTGCTGGAATTACAAGCGTGAGTCACCATGCCCGGCTCATTGTGTCATTCTTATGCCTTTGCATCCTCATAGTTAGCTCCCACTTACAAGTGAGAACATACTGATATTTGGTTTTCAACTCCTGAGTTACTTCACTTAGAACAATGGCCTCTGGCTCCATCCAAGTTGCTGCAAAGGTCATTATTTCATTCTGTTTTATGGCTGAGTAGTATTCTACGGTGTATATATACCATATTTTCTTCATGCACTTGTTGGTTGATGGGCGTTTAGTTGATGGGCATGGTTGATGGGTTTCGTATTTTTGCAGTTGCGAATTGTGCTACTGTAAATATGCATGTGCACCTGTCATTTCCATGTAATGACCTCTTTTCCTCTGGGTAAATACCCATTAGTGTGATTGCTAGATTGAATGGTAGTTTTGCTTTGAGTTCTTTAAGAAATCTAGGAGTCATTTTAATATAGATAATTGAAGTTTACTCTCCCTCCAGTTTTCCACATTGGTTACTTCTGCTGATTTAGGGCATTTTTTCATTTATATTACTCGATCATTTTCTTCACTGTCACATCCCTAACAGTATATGTTGTTTCCAAAGCATATGTGAACAGTTGAAAATTCTCAAAGTATAATTATTTCCTGAAGCATTTGGAAGTTTTACATAAGCCCTTATATGATCCGTGTTTTGATTTATAAATCATCATCTCTTGTATTTTACCTGTTTACTATTTTTCTTGTGAGATTAATCTTACGCAAACTCTAGAAAGAAAGACGTTAGGAAACTATCACATGGTCTGTTATGTTTAGTGTATTATTTTAATAGGCCGAATTCATAGATGAAAAGAAATCTTGATAGGTAATTTTTTTAATTATGTAGGAAACTTGACATTTTATCAGAAAACTGTACATTGAAAAGATTGCATTGTTGTCTAGATAGAGTGGCATGTACTCAACTTCATATGCATAAATTACATTTGTAATGTTTGAATAGTGAATTACAATTTTAACATGCTTTCACTCCATTTGGTCCTCTTAGGTAAGCAAGGGACCTTGTGTGTTGGAAAAGCAATTACTTTGGGGCAAGAAAGAAGATTAATTGCTTATTAGGACTTTTAATAAGTTAGCAAATTGGATGCTGTTTTCAAATCTTAGATTCAAAATTGGGCTAACAATAGTTATGTTTCAAGGTTTCTATGAGGACTAAATGAGAGAACTTATTAAAAATAAATTGCATTCAATATATGTTTATTGTGCCATTATCTTCCTACTCCCTTTTTAGGGTTTATGAATCAAGTCTCTTGGAAGTTTACATCACTTGCCAAATGCAAACTATTTCAGAATCAGCAAGGACCTCTGGTTTTTATTCTAAAAACTGCTTTGTAAAATGTGGAATAAATGATCAGTGCCATTATCCAGTCCAATTTATTTTACATCAAAGAAATCTGAGTCACAGAAGGCATATTACTGTATCAGCCCATGGCCAGGCCATTAGGTTTTGAGTAGGTTGGAAATTGTGATGATACCTACTTTTGTATTTTGAGATGTATTGATATTGTGAGTACAAAAATGATGATTTGATAACAGCACAGAGTGTGGTAATCCAGCAAAATACGTTATATTTTGAAGTAGTGAAGAATATTATTGGTTTGGATTTTTGTTTTAAGAGAAATACTGCATCTCACATTTGCCATATTTAAAAATATATGCGTATATACTCACACATTTATTTTTTCTCTTCTGAATAGCACCAGGTCATCTAACACAGGTGATGTTCAGAGGAGAAAAAAATATATGTTTGAGTGAATGTGTATTTTTAGAAGATTAATATTTTAAAATAATTAATGAAATTAAAGAAAACAGTGTTGCATAGTTTAATCCATGCTTTCCATACGGATTAACCTACGTGCTTGTATTTCAAAGCAAATAAACAAAACAAGACAAGATAAAAACTTTATTCTTGGAGTATGTGGCTGATCAATCTTAAGTGCTAGATGCATTTTCTAGCATTCATTAACCTTGTCCTCTTACAAAAATTCCTATAGGATGAATTGATAATTTAGAATCTATTACTTGCCCAAAAGTGACACTTCTTGCCTTGGTGAAAGAACTAGATATGCAGTTATGTAAGAAGTAAAATAACCCAACACATCTTTACAGAAAATGTGTTCGGAGAAGAAATAATGTTGTTAATTGAAAGTAACTTACTGACATATTCACCAGTTTTTCATTGCTGTATTTAAACAATAATAAATTAGAATTGGCTTATTTGTAGTACAAGTTTACAAGTAATCATATGTGGGAAGATTTATAGAAAGCACCTTAAATAGACGGACAATTATAAAATGATATGAAAGGTATTTTACAATAAATATTTACTAGTCAGAATTTTCACTTGTAACTCAACTATTACAAAGATAATTTGATACAAGAGAGCAAATTTAGAGGAAAAGCTTTATTCACATGGTAAGCATTCTTAAAGGAATTTGTATAAGAATTATTGGGGATATTTTTGAAATTAAAGTTAATGTGTTAAAATATTCATAAAATGAAATTTATTATCTTAATAATATTTAAGCACGCACTGTTCAGTAGTGTTAAGCTTATTAATGTCACTTTGCACTCAGTCTCCAGAATTCTTTTCATCTTGCAAAACAGACTCTGAGCTCATTATACAACTGTTCATTCCCCTCCCACCCTCAGCTCCTGGCAATCACCCTTCTTTCTGTCTCTAACTTTAGGTACCTCATGTAAGTGGAATTATACAGTATGTGTCTTTGTGACGGGTTTAACATAGCATAATGTATTCCATGTTGTTGCATGTGTTCGAATTTTGGTCCTTCATAAGGCTAAATAACATGCCATTGTGTATCTATGCTATGTTTTGTTTATCTGTTCATCCATTGGTGGTTACTTGGTGGTTTCCACTTTCCAGCCATTGTGAATAATACTGCTCTTAATGTGGAGGTAGAAATATTGTGTGATTCTACTTTCAGCACTTATGGATAGATTCCCGAAAGTAGAACTGCTGGATCATATGTTGATTCTGTATTTAGTCTTTTGAGAAACTGTCATATTGTTTCCCACAGTGGCTGCACCATTTTGTATTTCCACCTATAGTGCACAAATGTTCCCAGTTCTCCACATCTTCAATAATACCTCTTATTTCTTATTTCCTAGATTATCCACCTGGGGACTGATGTCTAGATGGAGAATGACAGTCACCTGCAACCTTGTATTCTCCTGAGGTGTAGCTGTGAAACTTGGGTAGTGAAGTCTACTTAGAGTCCACTGTCTGCCTGGGGCCTAATACCCACCTGGGCCTGATGAAAACCTGGGACCTGGTATTTACCTACGGCCTGGGAGTCTACCTGGGGCTTGATTTCAGCTGGGGCCTGAAGTTCTCCTAGTACCTGGTGTCCACCTGAGGCCTGGGTGTCAACCTGGGACCAGATGTCCCCCTGGGGCCTGAGTGTTTCCCGGTGCCTGAAGACCTCTGGGTTTAGATGTCTACATGGGACCTAGATGTGCACCTAGGGCCTGATGTTCACCAGGGACCTGATGTCCATTTGGAGTCAAGTGTGCAGCTGAGGTGCCATGTCCACCTGGAACCCAGGTGTCCATCAGCGGCCTGGTTTTGACCTGGCACCTGGGCATTTACCTGGGGTCTCAGTGATCACTTGGGGCCTGACGGTCCACTTGGGTTTTGGTGTCTAGCTGGGTCTTTATGTCCACTGGGTTCCTAGGTATCTTCCTGAGGCGTAGTGTCCTGTAGGGGCCTGGTTTCTGCCTGGGATGGGGGTATCTACCTTGCTGCTGATTACCTTGGTCCCAGGTGTCCACCTGGGGCCTGGTGTATACCTGGGGCCTACGTCCACCTTGGACCTGTTGTTTCTTTGTGACCTTGTGTCCACCTGTGCCCTGGGTGTCAGCCTGGTACCTATTATCCACTTGGGGCCTCCTTAGCCACCTGGCACCTACTGGTCCCTTGAAGTCTGGTGTTCTGGGTCCTGATGTCAACCTGGGGTATGTATAGGTATCCTGTGGCCTAGCTGTTCATATGGGACCTAATGACCTCACATATGGGGCCTGGGTGTTTACCTGGGGTTTGGGCAGTGTCCAGCCTGAGGCCTGATGTTCACCAGGGGCCTAAGTGTTCACCTGTGTGCCTGGGGTGCACTAGTTTCCTGCTGCCTACCTGGGGCCTGAGTATTAGCTGGTAGCCTGATACCACCTGCGGCCTGGGTGTTCACCTGGCTTTGGGTATCAGCTGGGAGCTTGGGACCACCTGCAGCCTGATGTCCACCTGGAACCTCATCAGGCTGCCTGGTCTCTGGTGTCCATCTGGGGACTGGGTGTCTACTTGAGACCTGGTGTCTGCCTGGGGCACAGTGTTCACCCAGTGGCTACTGTCTACCTAGGGCCTGTTGTCTACCTTGAGACTGGGTGTTCACCTGGGGCTTGATACTTACCTGGGGGCTGATGTTCACCTGGAGCCTGGTGTCTACCCGAGGCCTCATGTCTGTTTGTATCTTGGTGTCCTTCTGGGACCCGGTGTCTGCCTGGGGCTTGATGCCCTTCTGGAGACTGGATTTTCACCTTGGACCTGTTGTTGAAGTGCATCCTAGATTTCCACGTGTCGTCTGATATGCACTTGGGGCCTGTTGTTGTTTTTGGGCCTGGTGTTGACCTGGGCCCTGGATGTCAATCTGATACCTGCTGTGTAGCTGGGGCGTAGATAGCCACCTGGGGCCTGCTTGTCACTTGAGGTCTGTTGTCCTCCTTGGACCTGATTTCATCCTGGGGCCTAGTGTTGATCCAAATTTTTGTATCCTTGTGAAGCCTAGTGTCTTTCTGGGGCCTGAGTGTCCCATGTGGGGCCCCATGTTCACCAGGGTCTCATTTATGCGCCTTGTGTCCAACTGGATTGTACTGTCCACCTAGGGCCTGCTATTCACCTGGTCCCTGGAATTCTTTTTGCCCTGCTGTTCATCTGAGGCCTGGATGTCAACCTGGGACTGAACGTCTACCTGGGGCCTGAGTGTCCACTGGGGCCTGATGACTTCCTGGGGCCTGGGTGTCCATGTGGGATCTAAAGCCTGGACATCTGGGGTCTTGGTGTCCACTTGGGGACTGGGTGTTCACTCGGGGCCTGATGTTCACCTTAGGCCGGATGTTCACTGGGGCCCAATGTTCACCAGGGGTCTGGTGTTCATCTGGGCCCCAGTGTCCACCTGGAGCCTGGGTGTCAACCTTTGGCCTGGTGTCTACCTGGAGCCTGGTGAACACTGGACATCAAACACCAGGTGGACACTATGTCTTATGCGTGTGCCAGTTCCCAGGTGGACTCCAGTTCCCAAATGAACATCAGGCACCAGGTGGACATCAGGTTCCCAGTTAACAAATAGGTACCAGGTGTGCACCGGGCTCCAGTTGAACATCAGGCCCCAGGTGGATGCCCAGGCCCCACATTGACACCTAGGCCCCAGGAAGACATGAGGCCCCAGGTGGATACTTAACGTTCCTGGTGAACGTTAGGCTCCAAGTGGACACCCTGGCTCCAGGTGGATATAGGGCCTCAGGTGGCCATCAGGTCCCAGCTGGGTGCACACTGGACTTGAGGTATACATCAGGCACTGGGTGTACACCCAGGCCCCAGTTGGACAGAATGTCACAGATGGACTTCAGGCCCAAGGAGGATACCGAGGCTTTGGGCAGATACCCAGGCCTCATGTGGATATTAGGCCTCGGGAAAAACAGGCCGTAGTTGCATACTTAGTCTTCAAGTGACATAATAACGCCCAAGGCAGACCGAAGGCTTTAGACTCCAGATGGACATTAGGCCCCAGGGTGACATCAAGGCTCCAGGTGGACACCAAGCCCTGGGTGAACTCCAGACCCCAGGTGGACATCAGGCAGCTTGTGGATACCTACACTGCATGTTGAATCTGGCCCCAGGAGGACACCAGGCCTCAAGTGACCACCAAGCCCTCAGGTGGCTATGGAGGCCCCAGGTGGATATCAGGCCCCAGGTTGTCTCTCAGGGCCCAGGTGAATACCAGGTTGCAGATGAATAACAGGCCCAAGGTGGGCATCAGCCCCCACCCCGTGAACAGCAGGTTCCAGGTAGATACCCAGCCAGATGTCCACCTGCAGACTAGAGTTCACCTAAGGTTGGGTCTGATTTCTTCTTGGGGCCTGGGTGTTTTTCTGGGACCTGTAATCTGCTTGGGGTCTGGTGTTTACTTGGGGGTGATGGGTATTTACCTTGGGTCTGGTGTCCACCTGGGGTCTGGATATGCACCTGGGGCCTGATGTTCGCCTGGGGCCTTCTGTTCACCAATGGCCTGATTTCCATCTTGAGACTGGGTGTCCATCTGGGATCTCTGTCCCCCTATGACTTGGTGTCCAACTGGGATATGGTGTCTGATATACAACTTGAGTCCAGTGTCCACTTGGGGCCTGATAGCTACCTTGGGCCTGTTGTTCACATGGGTCCTGGTATTGTGTTGGGCTCTAACGTCTACTAGGAGCCTGATGTTCTCCAGGGGGTCTTGATCCCCACCTGGGGCCTGAGTGTTTGTGTGTGGCCTGATATACTTCTGTGGCCCAATATTCACCTGGGGCCTGGTGTCCACCTGGGGCATGGGTTTTTACCTGCGGCCCAGGAATTTACATGTGCCCTGGTGTTTACTGGGTTCCTAGGTGTCAACTTGTGTCTTAGTTTCCACCTTGAGCCTGGTGTTCACCTGGAGCCTGGGTGTCACCCTAGGGCCCGAAGTTCACCTGGGATCTTGTATTTATCTGATGCTAGAGGTTCACTTGGATCCTAGGTACTCACCTGTGTCTGAATTTCACCTGGGGTCTGATGTTCATTTGGAGTGAAGTGTCAAGTTTAGTCCTCCTGTAAACCTGGGGCCTGGGTGTCAACCTTGGGCCTAGTGTAAACCTGGGTTCTGTGTCCACATTGGGACTGGCTAGTCACCTGTTGCCACATGTACACATGGGGTCTGAGTATTTACATGGGCCTGATGCCCACCTGGGACCTTATGTCTACCTGGGGCCTAGGTATACTCGTTAGCCCTGATGCCTACCTGGGTTCTGATATCCATGTCGGGCCTGGTGTTCTGATAACTAGTTGGGGCTTGGGTGTCCTCCTGGGGCTTGATGTTCTCCTGTGACCTGGTGTGCAGCTGGGGCCTGGGTGTCAGCTTGGCAGCTGAGTTCAGTGTCCACTTGGGGCCTGGTATTTAGCTGGGGCCCGATGCTCACCTGAGGCCTGGGTATTTAGGTATGGTTTGTGATCTTTCTGTGACCTGGGTGTTTATCTGGAGCCTGATGTTCTCCAGGCCACCTAGGTATTCACATGGGCCAAATTTCTCTCTGGGGCCTGATGTTCATTTGTTGTCTGGTGTTCACCCAAAGGCTTGGGCATCCACCTGTTGACTGATGTTCAGCTGGGGCATAGATATTCACCTGGGGCTACAGGGTCCACCGGGGGCCTGATGTCTGCCTGAGGCTTAGTAATCCACGGGGGGGGCCTGTGTTTACCAGAGGCCTAGGTGTCAACCTGCATCCTATATTCAGGGAGGGGCTGAGATGGTGCCACTGCACCCAGCCTGGGCGATGGGGTGAGATTCCATCTCAAAAAAAAAAAAAAAAAAATTTTTTTTTGGAGACTAACATGATAAATCAAACCAGACTAATTTTAGAAACAAAAATAAAATACTGAATTTATTACTTGAATACTAAAACTGTTTTTTAAATAAATATACTGATTTCAAAATAAAAATGGTTATACGTAATTAATATTTAACAATCAAGTTTTTTTAGTAAATATTTCAATATTGAAAGTGTTTTATACATTTTCTTAATGAGTTTTATATGCCATCTTACATGAGTGGATCAAGAAACATTCAGATGGGTAAATGAGAAGATGCAAAAAATGTACGCATAAAATTACACCACATAGGTATGGAAAACAATGAATGTTTGTATCTACTATTATTCCCTAATATACATCCACGCTCATGAATTCATAACACTTTCATTGATGAGACATCAGTTTTACATTCAGCTAAACTCTCGTCGTAACTGTACCTTCTCAATTACAAGATAAGTTAAAGAATATGATAAATGTTTGTAATTTAATGATGTAAGTATAAGTGTATTTTGTACTTCAGAAACTCTCATAGTTTATAACCAGTGTTTGTTAGCCATGTGTGAGATTCATAGATGCCTTATGATAAATGGGCTCTAGATGATGCAGTGGTTTATAAAATTTAGCTTGTGTGTTTTTTACATTTTTCTTTCTTAAAAAAATTTTAAATTCAGTGTTTTTGTTGATAAAGGAGAAAACAGTTGCATGTTTACTTTCTGTCACCTGGGATTTTGTACATTTCTGATATAGTTTGAACCTGGACTGTATATTTTTTTTACTTGTGAACAATTAGCTCACTTATGGCTATTGTTTTTTACATAAATTTCTGATATATTTGTCCAAAATTTCACAAGTACATTTTCAGTATATTGGTGCATTAGAAAAAGACTACATCATTATAATTTTTTTTGAAAATATATTGAATAAAATGTCTTAACTCCATGTCTGTATAATTCATTAACACAGTAGTTGCATTTATCTTTAAATGATTAGACATAACTTTCATTGATATAAAAGTACAGATATCTTCGAAGAATGTTATTGATGAGTAATTTATCCTGGAAAACAAACTGTTACAAATTTGTTGAGTCAATCAAAGAAAGTAATAGTAAGATATTAATTCCTGAAAGCAAATGAGCCTTGATATTTAATTAAACTTACATGGATAAATGGCAACTGTCAGACATAGTGTGTGTTTTGGGGGAGAGGAAGATGGGACTGATTTTCTTTTTGGGAAAAAAAAAATCATACAAGCTTTTTACGAGTCTTAGGTCGGGGTTGTGATAAGGAAACAGAGCCACTCATGACCACTCAGGACATAGAACTGATGCTGCTTTTTCTTTTTCCTGGGACCCTGTTTGCAATTCACTAAGAGCTTTTCCTGATAGCCTTGTCTTGGCTGGTGTTTGTGCTTCTCATTAGGGTATACAAATGTCAGGCCAGTTTTGGCGGGGCGCAGTGGCTCATGCCTGTAATTCGAGCACTTTGGGAGGCTGAGGCAGGCGGATCACGAGGTCAGGAGATTGAGACCATCCTGGCTAACACAGTGAAACCGCATCTCTACTTAAAATATAAAAAATTAGCCGGGCGTGGTGGCGGGCACCTGTGGTCCCAGCTACTTGGGAGGCTGAGGCAGGAGAATGGTGACCCCAGGAGGCGCAGGTTGCAGTGAGCACATGCCACTGCACTCCAGCCTGGGCGACAGAGCGAGGCTGTGTCTCAAAAACAAACAGAAAAACAAACATCAGGCCAGTTTTGTCAGTCCCGTCCAGCTTGTCAGTGTAGTTTTGCCCAGCTTCTTCCTTTCTGGAGCTGAGGAGAGAATTCAGGGCACTGGGCATTACACAGAATTGCCGATAACCTGAGACAACAGAGTCCTACCGAGAAAACAAAGACAAAGCATGTTCTTACCCACTTCTGCCATAGCGTGTTCTAACCTGCGGTCACCATCTGTTGGCTAGGAGGTTGCACTGCACACCCTATTACAAAATTTGCTGACTCAAGTACAGATAGGGAAATGATGTAGGCTTCTTGAGACCTCCACTTTCTCATTTCTGCAGCAAGTTGAGGGCCTTCTCACATGCCCAGTATGCTGCCATGAGAACTAGCGTTTGGGACAACCCACCATACTAAATGTGCATATAACCGAAACATACAGAGGCTGACTCCCCAGACAGCACGCAGAAGCAAATGGCCTTCCTCAGCATCCATTAAAGTCACATCCTCAAGGGTGATAACGTGTCTCAATCAAGTGAAAGTACACTGAAATAGAATCCATAATTTTTTTTTCATAATGTCATTTTTGGAAATAGTGCATGTAAGTCTTTTCATGTCTTGTCTTTTCTTTTTTTCTTTTTCTTTTTTTTTTTTTTTGAGACAATCTTGCTCTGTCACCCAGGCTGGAGTGCAGTGGCGCGATCTCAGCTCACTGCAAGCAAGCCCTGCCTCCCGGGTTCACGCCATTCTCCTGCCTCAGCCTCCCAAGTAGCTGGGACTACAGGCTCCTGCTACCGCGCCTGGCTAATTTTTTGTATTTGTATTGGAGACAGGGTTTCACCGCGTTAGCCAGGATGGTCTCGATCTCCTGACCTCGTGATCTGCCCGCCTCGGCCTCCCAAAGTGCTGGGATTACAGGCATGAGCCACCACGCCCGGCCCCATGTGTTTTCATAGCTTGATAGTTGATCTCTTTTTGGTTCTTAATACTATTTCCATTGTATGATTGTACCACAGTTTATGCACTCACCTTCTTGAGGGTATCTGTGTTGCTTCACAAATTGGTTGAATTTTTTCATGCATGTTCATGAAGCAGTTCTCTTGTTTGTAATAATAACTGGTTTTGATTTAGGGGAATGTTAGCATTCTACAGTGAGTTGAAATGTACTCTGTATTGGGCTGTTTGTGTATTGCTGTAAATAAATACCTGAGATTGGGTAATTTATGAGAACATAGGTTTCATTGGCTCACAGTTCTACAGGCTGTACAGGAAGCATAACATGGGGCTCTGCTTCTGGGGAGGCCTGTGGAAGCTACAGTCATGGCAGAAGGCGAATTATGAGCTTACACATCACATGGCCAGAGCAGCAGAGGGAGAGGTGGGAAGTGCCATGTCCATTTAAATGACCAATTCTCATGAGAATCACTATTATGAGGACAGCACCAAGGGGATGGTGCTCTAAATTACTTGTGAGAAATCTCCCCTCATGATGTATTCACCTCTTACCAAGCTTGACTTCCAACATTGGGGATCACATTTCAATGGGAGATTTTGGTGGGAACACACATCCAAACTGTGTCATACTTTCTTTTATTTTAGGGGGAGAGTTTGTGTAGAATTATCTCTCTTTTTTTCTACTATGACTTAATCTTTTTTGATAGATTTAGGGCAATGCAGGTTATCTGTTTTTTCTTGAGACTGGGTCGTTTTCACATTTCAATGAATTTGTCAGTTTTGTCTAAGTTGTCAGGTTTATTCACATACATTTTATAATATTACCTTGTATTTTTTAAGTATCGGTAGAATCTGAAATAATGTCCCATTACTTATTTTCAAAGTTAGTAGTTGGTAGCTTTTTCTTTTCATGAGCTAGTTTGGCTAGATAGAGGTTTATTGCTTTTATTGATCCTCTCAAAGTCTTTGGTATTGGTCAAGTTACCTACGGTTTTTGTGTTTTATTAGTTAGATCTCTGATGTTTTAATTCTCTTGGCCTATTGCAAAGAAAATTCTATAGTTGGGAGCTTACCAACAACATAAATTGTGAATTCTCACAATTTTGGAAGTTGCAGAGTTCAAGATCAACATATCATCAGATTTGATGTCTGAAGAGGTACCACTTTATGATGCATAGATGCATTCTTTTTCTCTGTGTCCTCACATGGCCAAGAGAGTTAAAGAGGCTCTCTGGGGTTATTTCTATCAGAGCATTAATCCATATATGAAGGCTTGACCCTCATGACCTAATCACATCCCAAAACTCCTGCCTCCTAATAACATCACCTGTGATTTGATTTTAGCATGTGAAATTTGCAAGGACACAAGCATTCAAACCAATGCAGATATTTATCATTTCCTTCCATTTCCTTTGAGTTTACTTTTTTTTTTTTTCTAATTTCTTAAGGTAAAAGTCCAAGTTATGTGAGAGTCTTCTAATGTAGACATTCAGTGCTGAAAATTTTTATTTAAGTGCTATTGTAGATGCATTTTACAATTTCTAATGTGTTTTCATTTTTAGTTCAAAATACTTTCTAATTTCCCTTTTTTTTTTTTATTTTTTGAACCAACCCAGGATTATTTGGATATATGTTAATTTCCAGTGGTTGAGTTTTTCCAGGGACATTTTTTGTTACTGATTTTTATTTGATTGGTTTTGGGTCAGGGAGCATGTTTTGTATAACTTAAATCATTCTTTCTTAATGCTTTTATTAAGATATGATCTAGAGTATAGTCTTTGAGTACTTCAGAAGAATTACGCTTTTTAAGTCTACCATATTCTTGCTGATTTTCTGCCTCCTTATTCTTCCACTTGAGTAAGGGGTTTAGACATTTTAGACTACATTTGGGCAATTTTTCTATTTCTTTTGTAGTACTATCTCTTTTTGTATCATGTATTTTGAAGCATTTATGTTATGTACATAAATAGTTAGGACTATTGTGTTTTTTGATTAATTGAACCCTTTGTCCGTATAAAATGATCTTGTTTCTTGCTGGTACATTTTTGCTATGAAATGTACTTTAATATTAATATAACCACTCTCCCTCAGCCTTTTGTCAAGTGTTAGTGTGGTGTATCTTGTTTCATCCTTTAACCAGGTTTTGTCTTTTTTTTTTTTTTTTTTTTTAATGCTTGAAGTTCTAGGGTACATGTGCACAACGTGAAGGTTTGTTACATATGTACACATGTGCCATGTTGGTGTGCTGCACCCATTAAATCATCATTTACATGAGGTATATCTCCTAATACTATCCCTCCCCACTCCCCGCCCCCAATAGGACCCCGTGTGAGATGTTTCCCTTCCTGTGTCCATGTGATCACATTGTTCAATTCCCACCTATGAGTGAGAACATGCGGTATTTGGTTTTCTGTTCTTGCTATAGTTTGCTGAGAATGATGGTTTCCAGCTGCATCCATGTCCCTACAAAGGACACGAACTCATCCTTTTTTATGGCTGCATAGTATTCTATGGTGTATATGTGCCACATTTTCTTAATCCAGTCTGTCACTGATGGACATTTGGGTTGATTCCAAGTCTTTGCTATTGTGAATAGTGCTGCAGTAAATGTACGTGCGCTTATGTCTTTATAGCAGCATGATTTATAATCCTTTGGGTATATCCCCAGTAGTGGGATGGCTGGGTCAAATGATTTTTCTAGTTCTAGGTCCTTGAGGAATTGCCACACTGTTTTCCACAATGGTTGAAATAGTTTACAGTCCTACCAACGGTGTAAAAGTGTTCCTATTTCTCCACATCCTCTCCAGCACCTGTTGTGTCCTGATTTTTTTAATGATTGCCATTCTAACTGGTGTGAGATGGGATCTCATTGTGGTTTAGATTTGCATTTCTCTGATGGCGAGTGATGATGTTCATTTTTTCATGTGTCTGTTGGCTGTATGAATGTCTTCTTTTGAGAAGTGTCTGTTCATATCCTTTGCCCACTTTTTGATGGGGTTTTTTTTTCTTGTAAATTTGATTGAATTCTTTATAGGTTCTGAATATTAGCCCTTTGTCAGATGAGTAGATGGCAAAAATTTTCTCCCATTATGTAGGTTGCCTGTTCACTCTGATGGTAGTTTCTTTTGCTGTGCAGAAGCTCTTTAGTTCAATTAGATCCCATTTGTCAATTTTGGCTTTTGTTGTTGCTTTTGGTGTTTTAGACATGAAGTCCTTGCCCATGCCCATGCCTGTGTCCTGAATGGTATTGCCTAGGTTTTCTTCTAGGGTTTTTATGGTTTTAGGTCTAACATTTAAGTCTCTAATCCATCAATTTTCATGTAAGGAGTAAGGAAAGGATCCAGTTTCAGCTTTCTACTTATGGCTAGCCAATTTTCCCAGCACCATTTATTAAATAGGGAATCCTTTCCCCATTTCTTGTTTTTGTCAGGTTTGTCAAAGATCAGATGGCTGTAGATGTGTGGTATTATTTCTGAGGGCTCTGTCTGTTCCATTGGTCTATATCTCTGTTTTGGTGCCAGTACCATGCTGTTTTGGTTACTGTAGCCTTGTAGTGTAGTTTGAAGTCAGGTGCGTGATGCCTCCAGCTTTGTTCTTTTGGCTTAGGATTGTCTTGGCAATGCGGGGTCTTTTTTGGTTCCATATGAACTTTAAAGCAGTTTTTTCCAATTCTGTGAAGATTTTTTTTTGAGGCGGAGTCTCGCTCTGTCGCCCGGACTGGAGTGCAGTGGCCAGATCTCAGCTCACTGCAAGCTCCGCCTCCCGAGTTTACGCCATTCTCCTGCCTCAGCCTCCCGAGTAGCTGGGACTACAGGCGCCCGCCACTTCGCCCGGCTAGTTTTTGTATTTTTAGTAGAGACGGGGTTTCACCGTGTTAGCCAGGATGGTCTCGATCTCCTGACCTCGTGATCCGCCCGTCTCGTAAAGCCGTTTTTTTTTTTTTTTGTTTTTTTCCAATTCCTGTGAAGAAGGTCATTGGTAGCTTAATGGGGATGGTATTGAACCTATAAATTAACCATTGGGCAGATGGGGCCATTTGTCACAACATTGATTCTTCCTATGCATGAGCATGGTATGTTCTTCCATTTGTTTGTGTCCTCTTTTTATTTCACTGAGGCAGTGGTTTGTAGTTCTCTCCCTTGAAGAGGTCCTTTACATCCCTTGTAAGTTGGATTCCTAGTTATTTTATTCTCTTTGAAGCTGTTGTGAATGGGAGTTCATTCATGATTTGGCTGTTTATCTGTTACTGGTATATAGGAATGCTTGTGATTTTTGCACATTGATTTTGTATCCTGAGACTTTGCTGAAGTTGCTTATCAGCTTAAGGAGATTTTGGGCTGAGACATTGGGGTTTTCTAAATACACAGTCATGTCATCTACAAACAGGGACGATTTGACTTCTTCTTTTCCTAACTGACTACCCTTTATTTCTTTCTCTTGCCTGATTGCCCTAG